>NW_027527377.1:250837-327722 GCF_008692635.1 Crocuta crocuta
GAACACATGCCTGTGGATAAATCACCTGGCATGGTGCCCCTCCACTACCTGCTTCCTCTGCTGTCTCTTTCTCTGTCACTGTAGCCTGGGAACTAACTGGTCCTTCCAGCAGGAGTCCTGGGAATTGAAGTTATTAGGTATTAGTCTGCTCAGGCTGCCATAGCAAAGTACCACACACCAAGTGGCTAAAACAAGCTAACTGTCTCTCAGTTCTGGAGGCTGGAAGTCCAAGATCAAGGTGTGTTGGCAGGGTTGCTTTCTCTTGAGGCCTTTCTCTTTGGCTTGCAGGTGGTTGTCTTCCCTCTGTGATCACACACGGCCTTTCCTTGATGTGCACACATCCTTGGTGTCTCTTCCTCTTCTAAGGACATCAGTCACATTGGATTAGGACCAGACCCTGTCTTCATTTCAACTTAAGACTCTATGTCTAAATACAGTTGCTGGGAAAAACTCAGCATTATACCCTCCTCATGTCACAAAGGGCTACTTACATATAATGTGTTATATGCAATATGTGTTACATATATGTATCTGTGAATATAATATATAACAATATAGTATATAATATAATATAATATATAATACATATTATATGTTATATATATAACAATATAGTATATGATATAATATAGTAATATATATAACATATATAAATATATATGATATATGTAATATATAATATTGTTATTTAGTAAAAATAAATACGAGAAAAGTAGGCAGGGACATTGCAGGGGTTGGTGTAGGGTCCAGACCCAGTGCAGGTGTCCAGCTGAAACTGTCTATGGGACTGTGGGGCTTTGATAGGGAATCTTTGGTCTGTTGGGATGTCAAAGGGGTTCCATCATGCTGCTCTTCTTTCACAAATGACTCCTCCCAGGTTTGGGTTTTCAGGGGCCCAGTCTGCTGTAGAATTCCCGTGAGCTGCAGGGCCTTTTCACAGAAACCATCCTGGAGCTACTCTGTGTCCTGCTCCCTTTGCTTCCCATGGCTCACGTGGGTCCTCTCACCAGGACTGTGACCCAGTGCTTGCTAATTGCAGGCACATCAGTGGGGGGCGCTGTGGGGGAATCTCCTGTGTGGCTCAGTGCTTCTACCAAAATTACTGGTTTAAAAGCAGTGCTTTTGATGGGGTGGTCAGGCTAATGTTTAAAGATTCCAAAGAGGTGAAAACTGACTCAATGTTCAATGAGTTCTGTAAATGGAATGTAGTTAAGATAAACTGAACACAGACAGTTCTGCTGCTCTTCTTGTCATCACCTTCCTGTGACCATCCCAGAGCAAGTGTGGGACCACCAGTCTCCTGGCAACCCCCATCACAACAAAGCCTGTCCACTCACTCTCAGAGTGTATGCTGCCCTCCTCTGTGACTGATTGTGACTTTGTACTTTCTTTGGGAACCCAACAAATGGTCATGATAAGGAAGAAAGATTTAGGAGCTAATGGTAGCAGTGATATAAAATCAAGGTTTGACCTTTAGAAAAGGAAATAGAAACATTTAAAAATGTTTCATCTGTCTCACATCAAGGCTGCCTGTCCACAAGGAAGAGGTCAGACTGGCAGTGAGCTAGCAGGATGGTCAGGTGATTGAACGTCCCTTCTGTGTCTTAGAGTCAGCTGACCTCGGGCTGGAGGCTGATGGGACCTTATGACACCTATTTAAGCAACCTTGAAGAACACTCTGGCCTTGTAGGGAGTGATGGTTTGGCCCAGGAAGCATAGCTTGGTCACATTGGGGGCTTGATTATACAGTCCCAAAAGGTTGCTATCCAGTGGTTTGGTCTTGCCTCGCATTGTTTTTGAGGAGAGGGCTATATCTAATTATCTTTGTTGGTCCTAAAGCAGCCAAACTATGCTTTGCACAGAATCAGTTTGGTGGATCTTGAATTAGAAGAACAAGAAAACGGAGGCTTAAAAATGGAAGGGGATGCAACAACTGATGGCTCTGAGCTCCTGAAAGTTTTCCATAGGTTTCCTCAGATCCACAGTGTGGAATTAAATAGATGTGTAAAACTCTCAGTTCTTCTCCCAAAGTGCAAGGGTCCATTTGATGTGGCTGACTCAGTCTACTTTGAGATCCAGACTTGCTGCCTGAGTTCAGGCTCTCTGGGAACTCAGGCAAAGAGAGGCATTGTATGGGGCAGGAACCAGTAAGAAGGTGAATGGTTACAGTGAAATGTGTTTTTGTGCGCCCCCCCCCCCAACAGTATCACCCAGGGGATTTCCTGATGAGATTTCTTTATAATATATCATGTTGAACTACAGTCATGTTTCTATACTTATTTATAAAAATGCGCAAAACTGACACAAAGGAACCCTTAAAAATGCCTTTTGTAGGTTTAATTGGCCTATATTTTCAGAGTAAAAAAAAATCTGAAGAAGGGAAATCTACAATGTTTTCATCTAAATATCTATTAATAGTAACTATTAGAAGTTGACAACTGTGTTGGGTATTGTCCTGGGCGATTGGCATGTGCTATCCACTTCATCTTGAATGACATGGAGAGGATGCATCTTCTATTTTCTCCATTCTGCAGATAGAAGGACAGTGAGATAGAGAGAGGGTCTACTCTGTGAATTTGCCTGTTGCAGGAACTTCCTAAAAGTACATTCATATAATATTTGTCCTTTTGTGACTGGCATATTTTACTTAGCATAATGTCGTCAAGCGTCATCCATGTGTCAGAATTCCCTTCCTTTTCATAGCCGAATAATATTCCGTTGTGTATATCTATACCACATTTTGCTTATCCATTCATTCATCATTGGGCATTAGGGTTGTTTCCACCTTTTGGCTATGGTGACTAATGCTTCTATGAAAATGGATGTACAAGTATCTATATGAGTCCTTGCTTTTCATTCTTTGGGGTATATACCCATAAGTGGACATTTTAACCATTTAAAAATGAATAATTCAGTCTCATTTAGTGCATTTATAATGTTATGCAACCGTCACCACTACCTAGTCCCAGAACATTTTCAGCAAATGGAAACCTGTACCCAATAAACAGTTTCTCTCCATTTCTCTTCCCCCTTGTTGCTGACAAGCACTAATCTATCCTCCTCCTCCATGGATTTGCCTAACCTGAATATTTCTTATAACTGGGGTCATACTGTATATGTGGTGTTAATGAATATCCTTTTTAGACACTTTCTTTACGGAAATTTTTAGTAGAAATAGTTGTTAAATGTGCTTCATCACACAGATTTAGGCATGATCAACCTCCTTCCAGTCTTGTTAATGACAGTCTCTTTATCAGGGAGGAAAAGCAGTATGTAAACCGATTCTGGAAAGAAATCCGTGTGGGAGATTTTGTGCGTCTTCGCTGCAATGAGATCATCCCTGCGGACATTCTGCTGCTGTCCTCCAGTGACCCGGATGGCCTGTGCCACATTGAGACTGCCAACCTGGATGGAGAGACCAACCTGAAGCGACGGCAGGTGGTCCGCGGCTTCTCAGAGCTTGTAAGTGACCCGATAATGTCCAGGGCATCCTCGGCACCACGTCCACACAGTACCTCCCACAGTTGCCCTCTGGATGTCAGAGCACCCTCACCCTGTACCCCCAATCCACCAGGCCAGGCCACTTTTACTAGTAGATAGGTGTGAGACTGAGGTCTGAGAGGACCCCTGACCTGCCTGAGCCCATGCCTGGCCTATGGCTGGGGGGAACAGAACAGTTTTTATAACTCTGATTTCTACTGTATACTTCTGACTTTCTCAAATGATATTTAAAGTTGCAAAGAACATTTATGACCAGATGACTGTTGACATTTATCCAGTTGTTGCTCTAGTTTGCTAAATGGCAACACAGCAGAAGTAATGCCCTATTCTGAGAATGTAGCTCTGGAACGTTTTCTCCTCAAGGCTGTTTCTGACTTTGGCATATACAGATTTTCTGTATCTGAATTCTGCTTTAGAGAGCCTTACCCACTGCTCAGAAATACACAGTTGATGGGAAATGAGATGTAGAAAGGGAAGTGGGCTCTGACTACCTACACTCACCAACAGCCTCGTGGCCAGGAAGTTCAAACGCTTCAGGGGTTTCTAACCTGTTTACTATCCTCTCTCATATAATGTGTGTCAGTCAATGTTATACTTTTGGGATTTTCTTTCTCTGTCACTGAGACCTCTCCATGAGCTTCCCCAGGAAAATTGGCCTTAGAATCAAGATGGGGCAGGCTTCTCTTGAGCAGTTGGCTTGTTTTATAGCTTATGGATCGCCTCCTGAGCACTGTCAGTATTTTGGGTGGAGTGTTCATTGGTCAGGATTTATTTGGGGGCTGGCACATCCTTGTCTCCCACTTATGAGTGAACGTGTAATTCACTCATGATCACTGTCACAACAAAGGTGCCTCTGCATACTTTCTCAAGGCCAGATAGAATTCCATACATTGGGACTCCCTACTTTCCCTTGGCTGGTGGAAATTTCTGACACTCCTCCACTGGACTTCATTACCAGTGTCTGCCCTCACTTATTTCCACATAAGTTTCCTCATTTACTTTTTTTTTAATTGAGAAATAATTGATGTACAATATTATTATTAGTTTCAAGTATACAACGTAATTTAGTATACTGTGAAATAATCACCACAGTAAGTGTGGTTAACATCCATCACCACACACAGCTACAATTTTGTTTCCTATGATGAGAACTTTTTTTTTAAAGTTTTTAATGTTTTATTTATTTTTGAGAGAGAGAGACAGCATGAGCAGGGGAGGGTCAGAGAAAGAGGGAGACACAGAATTCGAAGACAGGCTCCAGGCTCTGAGCTGGCTATCAGCACAGAGCTCAATGTAGGGCCGGAACCCACGAACCATGAGATCATGACCTGAGCCGAAGTCGGACGCCCAACTGACCCAGGTGCCCCTGATGAGAACTTTTAAGATGTACTTTAGCAACTTTCAAATATACAGTGTTAACTGTACTCACTACTCATCTACTTTTCTTTAAGCCTTCTTTTGTGCCAAGTGTTTATTTTTTGTGAGCTGTCTCAAATATTTCTTGGAATGATACAAAGCTGACATAAGTACTAAAAATAGCAGTTTTTAAAAAATGGAGTCCGTCATCATCCTAGATCAGGAAAGCCAGTGGAATTTAGGGACCTCTGGGGGCTCAGTGCTAGAGATTTCCAACATCTGAATTATTGTGCTCCAGGGTTTGGCAGTAAATATGGGCTCATCCTCCACTACTAGCCCTTCATCCCCTAAGCCCACGTGCCTATATGTTCTCCTAAGGTTGGCCTTAGTTCCAGTTTTTTTGCACCAGGCCTGCCCCAGTCTACAAGACTAGAGCCCAGAATTCCAGGGCACAGACTAGTGTATGGACTAAGTCTGAAATCAGTATGGGGCTACTTTGCAAGCTCAGTTCTTGTGATCTCATCATGCACAGGATTATGGGGAGGAGTGGCTGCACAAGCTAGAATGTTTCCTTCCTGGCAGAGTGGCCAGTGTGCACAGAAAATGACTGTAACATGAATGAATACATATGAATCTCTAATGGATGAAAATTTGAGAACTAGAGAGCAGAGTGTACATGTTGGGGGGGGTGGTGTGGGGAAAGCCATAGCTCTCAGGAATAACCTCCATGTTTCACATCTTCTAAATTTATTCAATTGCTGTAAACCCAGTAATATCTACAGGCCTCTTCTCCCCACTTTTCCCCAAAACAACAACTAGAACACTTCATAGCTTGATAGTGTGTTATGTAATTCAACTGTTTGTAAGTGCTTTATGTAATTCAGCTGTTTGTATGTTTAAACTTCAGGGATGGCTACAGATAGACACATCCTATATCACCTTCCTTCAGGCACAATGAATGCTTGAGGAAGTAAATGGAGTTGAGCCATAATTTAGTCAGAATAGCCAAAATTAACAAGCAAAGCAATTCTGATTTAAGATAAAAGTTTTCTTATTAGCACCCAAATTCTTCAGTATGCATGCACATTGTACCTATTATTGCTGTATTTTTTTCACTTTTTCTTTTTTTAACTTATCCTCTAAAAAATGTCCAAAGATTTTTTTCTGGTAACTGAATTCCCTCTCATACATTATTATTCTGAAATATAAGAATTGCTCCATTGAGAATAAAGATAGGAAGTCTCTGGCATTTAAAAGCCTGATAATTGGAAAACTTTTACAACATATATGTTAATTATACTGGAATTAAAATTAAACGAAACTAGAATTAAAAAAACTTTTTTAATTTTAAAGTTTTTTAAATTTATTTTGAGAGAGAGAGAGTGCAAGGGAAGTGACACAGAGAGAGAGGGAGAGAGGAGAGAGAGAGAGAGAGAGAGAGAGAGAGAGAGAGAATGAATCCCAAGCAGGTTCCATGCTGTCAGCACAGAGCTGGACATGGGGCTAGAATCCATGAACCTTGAGATCATGCCCTGAGTTTAAATCAAGAGTCAGGTGCTCAACCAACTGAGCCACCAGGTGCCCCTAAATTTTTTTTTAAAAATTAAGCCTGATGCGGCACCTGAGTGGCTCAGTCAATTAGGTGTCCGACTTCAGCTTAGGTCATGATCTCATGGTTTGTGGGTTTGAGCCCCACATCAGGTGCTGTGCTGACAGCTCAGAGCCTGGAGCCTGCTTCAGATTCTGTGTCTCCTCTCTGCCCCTCCCCTGCTGTCTGTGTCTGTCTGTCTGTCTCTCCAAAATAAATAAACATTAAAAAATATTTTAAAAAATTAAAAGCTGGGCTGTTGGAAAACCAAGGTTCTGACTATAATGTTGCAATGCCAAACATTTTAGTTCTCTGTATTTAAGTAGGTTTTTCATAGACTGGAGTCAGCTAGTATACCTCAGACAAGAGAAGAACTGGTTCCTGTCAAATACAGAGTGCTGTGTTGCCAGTTTGATGAATGGTCAGTTGGAAGTGGTGACCCGTAGGAAAACTTAAATTAGAAGCAGTTTGCAAAACTGAGGTAAAGAAACGTGAGAGGGCCTCATTGTTTATGCAGGGACTCTGTGTGAGGAGGCAAAAATTACCCATGACTTAGGGCAAGTTTGATGTTAAGGATTCCAGTGGGGGTTCTGAAGTAAATAAAGTAAGAACAAAGACTTCTAAGAGTATACAGACCTATCTAATATAAAGAGTGCTATATCTGGGGCCGAGATAGTGCCCAGGGAAGAGGCCTCCTAGGTTAAGTCTTGTTTTCAAGTCTGAGGGGACAGCCATTACTCACAGGATGGTAGAAAAGCTTGTGAGGAGCTGTGCCAGCCAGAAGTCAGCCATCCAAAGGAAAGTGCTGAGCCAGGGAACATGGGAGATACAAGGGGCAGCTGCTCCCACTGGGCACTGCTTGAGCTGGGCTCTAGGGATGCTACCTTCTGCGTGTGCCTCTGGCTGCTGCAGTGGACACAGGCTGACTGGTGGCACTCTAGACAGCCAACCCTGCAGAGCCCAGACCTGCACAGGCCCAGGAAAGGGTAGAGGGAGCAGCAGCCCTTACTGGGGTCAGGGCTCATGCGCTCAGGGTCTCTGGTTACCCTGAGCTGAAAACTGGAGGAAGCTTGTGGCTGATCTAGTCTTGGGAAAAAAACTACACTACAGGATCCTTGCCTTAGAGAAGCCTGGAGGGGGCATTGGGCAGTGCAGAACAAATCCACACACCGCTCTACCTGAATTCCCACCCCCTTCTCCTCCTGCAGCGTCCCTCCAAACACCCTCTACCAACAAGGCAAAAACTTAGCTTCATTTCCAGAAGTCGTTTATGAAGTGTTTGTTTGCTTAGGGAAGGATGCTAAGAACGAGGGACCTGAGCGGCACTGAGGCTTTCTGGGTCAAAAACAGGAGTGGCGACTGGGTCTGGGTTTCCAAGATGCTAGGGCTGTCCAGGGCACAGCTAGGAGGTCCATGGGAAGTGGGGAGGAGGTCCCAGCTAGCCTGTGGAGGGCCCTCACCTACTTCTTAGTGCTCTCCATGTGGAAGTGAGCATGCTGAATGTCTTCTGAAGTCGCATTGTGGAGACCACGAGAAACTTCAGTTTGTCACCTACCTCTCATCTCTGAATCAGGGCCAAGCCCTTTTTCTGGGGAGATGGTAATCCTACTCTACGCCACAACTCTCACATGAGTCTATTTCCAATGGGCTATGTAGATGAATAAAGAAAACCTGGACGACTGACCCAGTGGGGAACCACAGAACTGGTTTGGACCATGACTCTGCACACATATGTGACTTTAAGCTCACCTTCCTTACTTATATCAAATGATGACCAGTATACTGATTTTCCATCCCTTTGCTTATGTAGGGGATGGCTTAAATAAATAGATTGGTCCATGAGCAAAAAACCCCAACCCAAACAAAAACAAAACAGAAAGAAAGGGACATGGTCCATGTGTTATACAGGGTCTAATGATTTAAGGCAGCGGGACCAATACCTAAAGTACTCGGGCTTGTCTACTCGCAGACTCCCAGTATAGAAATTTTACAGAATTCATGGCCTGGAAGCAGGAAGGCAGCATGCATGGCCTGCCTACAGCCTCGAATCTGAGGAGAAAATCCTTCAGACACTGTGTGATGACCCCAGGACCTTAAATCACCTAGCCATTTGGCCTCTGGCAAAGGAAACAGAGATAATGGGACTTCAAAATAAACATATGATTTAAAAGTTAGAGCCAAATTGGCATTATCCCCAAAGTAATAGAGAACCCCCATGTACATACAAAGCTGCTGTGATAACAAGTCACCTTTGTTCAGGCTCCTCTGGTGTCAGACCTTATCATGCTTCTCACATTTGTAGTAGCACAGACATTTTAGAAACTGCTTCACACATTTTAGAATATAACTTGTGAGGTAATGATTATCACACCCTTTTATAGACCAGAAACAGAAAACGTCAAGATGAGATTCTTCCAAGACATACCCGGCCATGGCTCCCTGAATCATCTTAGAGCTGGGAGGCAGCTCTCAGATCTCTCACCTCCTGAGTTGGCATGGATGGGGGGATTCTCTGGCACGTAGGCCTTTCCTTTTGCAGTGGTCATCTGCTATTGCTTTGCATTCTCCCTCTCTCTCTCTCCCTCCCTCTCTCTCTCTCTCAGACACACACTCCTTCTAACCTGCAGCCTTGCCCATGAGGCTGCATGCATTTAGTCTTTATGCAGGTAGAAGTTTCTAGTTCATCTATAACATTCGCACAGTGATTTCTTCACAATTGGGAGCTCCTTAGGCTGATAATTTTATATGAAGATATTTTTTAGAGACTCATTTTCGTGATTTTTCATTCTCTGTCAAGTATTTATTGAGCACCTACTGTGCTTCAAATGCAGTTCTAGGCATTCTGTTGATCAAAAGAGGCAAACCTGTTTCCTCTCATGATGTTTATGTGATCTGTGTAAATAGTGATATGTGCTGAGGAGTAAATTAAAAAGCACAAATAGTGATGGTAATACCTGGTGGGTGTTAGACTTTCAGATGGGCATGGGGTGGGGCAGAGCAGGTCTCCCCCAGGACAGCAGGAGAGTCTAGACCTGAGATCTTGCTGAACAAACTATGTCAGTGTCAGGGAGGAACCTTCAGGGAATGACTTCTGTGTTGGTTAAATTACTGAGAAAAAATATTCCTCCAGTTTATCTCTTGGGTAGACCTGTGGGGTTACTAACCTGGCTACACCCACGAGGCCATCTGCTTAAGCCTGTTTGGAATAGTGATTGTGAGGCTTTTAGGAAGAGCTGAAATCACAAGCCTACAGTTGCTAGTTAGCTCTTCCCATATGTGTGGGTGTGTGCACGGGCATGTGCACCGGCATGTGCATGTATGTCTGCTGCCTGCTCTCAATGAGGAAGAAAAATGAAACTAATATGGGAAGTTTCCTAGGCTGGAGGGAATCTGAGAACCACTAGTCTAAAAGACGTGCCTACTGTCTAGACCTGCACTGATTCTGAGACAGTAATGTGGCCTTATCTCCATTTTGCATATATACTTTTACTAAATTCTCAGCGACATTCTTAGGTGCCATGTACTCCTAGGCAGAGTTTCCTTTACAAGGGAGAATTAGGCCTCCCCCAAGTTACATGACAAAATTCAAGGAGCTTAGAGAAAATCACTTTACATTCCATATATGTAGGAGACAAAATTATTATGTTGTATATTTGTTTGTTTCCCCCCAAATTATCTCTATCACAGGCAGACCAGAGGTGAAAAAGGATGGTTTATAATATCTTACACCAAAACTGTTTTTTTCCTTAAGCTTTTCAGATTGTAGTCTTTAACTAAATTAGCTACATGCTTTGCTGTGGAATGAAGGAGGAAACAATCTATCTTCTAAGTGGAAAACAAAGACAGCTGGCTGGGCTTGTTAATTGGAAAGGTCAATATCAAGTCTTTACAAAAACATTCATGGTTTTCTTTTACATATTAGTCACTAAGATCATAATTTATACTGTGGGACCTTTTCATTCCTAAGCTTAAAAATCAGATACTTTAGTTGAAGAATATTAAATATATAACAGGAAAGCTATTAAGAAAGAAGATTACTTTGAGAAGACAGCTGTATTTAGACTAAAATTTTAATTCCAGCAAGCATGGGTAGTTGAAATAATTTGATTAGGTAGGTAATATAATTATCTAAGATATACCATGCTTTATAATATCAGCTGTTTATACTCCATGGAGGATATGAATTTGATTATATAATAAGATTTTGTTTCTTTGTTTTAATCCTAGTGACTTTGCCACAGATTCTTTGCCTTGAGCCTGTAGTCTGGCAAACCCCTGCTCAGGCCGAGTAAAGCACTATGGTCTAAATGAGAAAAACTAAATGCAATGAAGTTGATAAACTAGCTAACCTGACATGTTAATCCAAAATGATCTTATTACATATGGAAACTTGAACATTCTTTTTTTAAATGTTTATTTATTTTGAGAGGGAGAGAGAGAGCACAGGGAAGGGCAGAGAGGGAGAGAGAATCCCAAACATGGGGCTTGATCCCACAAACCATGAAATCACGACCTGAGCTGAAACCAAGAGTTGGACACTTAACCAACTAAGCTACTCAGGTGCCCCTGGAAACTTGAATATTCTTTGTATACATTTAACTTCACATTTTTATGTGGTTGGAAGTTGCCATTTGTTTTTTCCAGGAAAAAGACAACCAGAGCATTAATGGGTTTTTGTTCTATTTATGGTGGTATGTGATGTGAAATGCTATTTTTCTCTTTGTATTTTCATTGTGGAAAAAAAAGGATAATTCTAGCTTTCCTAAATGTTGTTGAGTTACATCAGCAATTGCAAAGAGTTTGAGTTGTGTGTTTCTGAATTAGAAATTTCTTTGCCAGTGGTAAGAGCTGACAATATAAGATCTATCCAACTAATACTAAGTTCCTCTTCATAAGTGGGTATAGATGTGTATGTTTATGTGTAAGAGTGTGTGCATGTGTGTACATGTATGTACACATGTAAGCATGAGAACAGATGAGTGTGTTCATGTGTGCACACTTGTTAGTGTGTGAGTGTTCACAGGCATGTGTATGTGTGTGAAACTATGTATGCAGGAATAGCTGTGGTTATTCCAATGAAGAAAGCAAAATGAAGTGAAAGGGCTTTCAGTTTTTGTAAAAAGAGTTATCACTTTTTGTTACCTTAAGGAGAGGATAAATATTGTTTCCTGGGCTAAGACATGATGTTCTGGAAGCAGATTGATCTGTAAAAGGACATACCTGATTCTTCAGGAATCCCAGACTGGAATTGTCAGTCTGGTTATTGAGCACCTGCTGTGCACTGTGAGCATTAGGTGTCCGGACAGTTCAGTCTCTGCTCAGTGGACTGGGGAATACTTTGCTCCTAGATGGGGTGTCTGCATGTCCCTTCCACTTGTTTTGTGAGAAGAACCCCCAATGAGAGGAAAACTTCTGTTTCCACAACATGGAACGAGTCACCACACCCTGATTGCCACAACATTTAAATTCTGTGAGCCGTTCTAATTTTGTTGCATGTGTTTCTCCAATGAAAAGGCAGTACTTTGGTTCTCATTTTGGTGTTAGTGCTTCCTAGAATTTCCCCTCTCCACAAGTGAGACACACCATATGCACATACATCTACACAGAGGTATGTGTATACACATTTGTGCTCTCATGATAATTAACATAAGCCACACCTTATAAGAAAATCTGTCTTAAACAAGAATGATAAAACACTATTACCTACTTGGATGTGGATAAAGCCATTTTTCTAACATCTAAATTGGGTTTCAACTGTGATAAAATAAATTTAGGGCTTATTCACCATTTCTAATGAATAATCCATATTGTGAAAGGTACCCACAGATGTGACCTAACAGAATTTTAACCAAGCTGAGATCAGACCTCAAGCGAACTTCTTTAGTTTGTTGGTTTTCACTGAAGTTATTTTCAGTAGTATTTCAGGTTGCTATATGTTCCCCCCTTCACTTTTATTTATTTTTATATTTTTTGAATGTTTCTTTATTTTCGAGAGAGAGAGCAATAGAGCTTGAGCAGCAGATAGGCAGAGAGGGAGACACAGAACCCGAAGCAAGCTCCAGGCTCCGAGCCCAATGCAGGGCTCGAACCCATGAACTGTGAGATCATGACCTGAACCAAAGTTGGACACTTAACCAACTGAGCCACCCAGGAGATCCTATTTTTATTTTTATTTTTTTTGTTTATTTATTTTTGACAGAGAATGAGAATGAACAAGGGAGGGGCAGAGAGGGGGCGATAGAATATCCAAAGGGGGCTCTGCACTGACAGCAGCGAGCCCGATGTGGGGCTTGAACTCATGAGCAGTGAGATCATGACCTGAGCTGAAGTCAGATCCTCAAATGACTGAGCCACCCAGGTGCCCCTCCACATCCCATTTTTAAAAAGGGTGTCATTTCATTGCCAGTGACAAAAATCTTCATCTTTAGTTCCAGAGAGCAAGCACTTAGATACATCTGAATGGGGTTTTATAAGTTAAGAATTGGGCCAAAGCTTAAATCATTCTTTGTCACATAATACGCACACACATACACACACACACACACACACACACACACACACACAACTTACCCATACAAAAATGTTTTCATATGGTTTTTGTGTCTTTGAAAACCTAGTTCTCACTTACCTGTAATGACTCTCTTTTCAGCAGTAGCTCCTGCTATAGTCCAAAAATGAGCCCTTTTGTTCAGTTGGTAAAAAAGGCCAACTTCAAAGGATTATGGATTTAGGTTTATTTTGGATGAGACTTCAAATAGTTGGTTTGCTCATCCGGCCTTTTTTAAGTGTTCTGGAGCCTTGACCATGAGGCAGGAAATTTTGTTGAGGACAGACTTTTGAGGTTGTCGTCTCCACCTTGGCACAGTGAAGCTGGCATTGACCATGGAAATCCTTCTCTGGTATTCTGAGTGTTGGCCTTTCAAAACTAACAGTGGGCAGGGGGGAAGGTTGTTCATATAGGATTGGATTCACTGCTGAGACTGGAGGTATGTGATGTGTTCATCTTAAGCATTAAAGTCCAAGGGCTTGAGGGCATGTGGATATGCAAGGTGGGAGCCCCCTGCCTGTTCTGAGTGTTCCTGCACACCATGCACCCTTGGGAGACTGGGGTCTTTGTGACAACCTTCTTGTAAATCACTTGTTGATGAGATCCAGGGACTGGCATCACCTAGAACATGGGATTGGTGAGAGCTCTGTGTCAGTGTCAGAAAGCTTGTAACCCTTCTGGTAAGAATAACGAGACTCTTCAACTCCCCATACCCTGGGTATGAGTACCAGTTAGTACTCATTCAGTGCCCACTGTGTGCCAGGCCTCCTTCTGAGTCTTCACTTGGCATTGATTCATCTTATTTTCTTGATGACTCTCTGAGGAAAGTGCTGTTGCTACTCCCATGTAACAGATGAGCAACTGAGACACAGAAGGACCCAGCCCCATTGCCCAGCATGGGGCACAGGGAGAGGTGAGCTAGATTCTGGGCAGACTGATGGGACTCAGTGCCTAGTTGTCAGCCCCACCCAAGGCCACCTCCAAAGACCATCACAACTGTTGCTGTTGAATGTTGGGATTGATGTGGGCCAGGTTGGGCTAATCCATAGCCACAGTAAAGTCTGGAAGGAATCATGAGCAACTAAAAGTATTTCTGTGAATCAAAATTTTAACTCATGGACTTGGACACTTTTTATTTTTTACAATTTTTTTAATGTTTTATTTATTTCTGAGAGAGCATGAGCAGGGGAGGGTCAGAGAGAGAGGGAGATACAGAATCTGAAGCAGGCTCCAGACTCAGAGCTAGCTGTCAGCACAGAGCCCGACACGGGGCTTGGACCTGTGAACCGTGAGATCATGACCTGAGCCGAAGTTGGCCACCCAACCGACTGAGCCACCCAGGCACCCCATGGACTTGGGCACTTCTGACACTGGAACAGCAACACAGGTAGGTCAGTTTGAAAAGTTACTTTGTAAAGGCAATGGTTGATCACCACTGTGTGCTCACTGACCTGCCTACACTGGGAAAATGGAATTACTAAGTCCCTGGGTTACCTAGAGCATGTAAGGGATCTGCCTCTCCTCTAGAAAGGACATACTGGCCTGTGGTGGTGGCATGTTGGTGGCACTCACCGAGAAGTACCCCCCCTTGCTGCTGTGGCCAAGCCTGGGTGTGCCTGTTTCCTGAAACTGCAGGCCCCAAGAACCCGCATAGCATGGGCCAGTTGCTAGCCATTCTGTCCTAGCATGAGTGCTCAGGCTGCCCACTCTCAGGAGCCTTGATGAGGAATCCTCCTGAGGAATGGGGAAGAAATGCAGATTTATGTCAGGGCTGGAAGGAAGGAAGTGGGGACCTGGTATCAACTTTGTGATACTCCAGCCCTGAAACCCCAGTTCTGAGGCCGCAGGGCCCAGCGCTGCATGGTGGTTCCTGTTCATTTCGGTTTTAGTCTGCAGGAGTTAGTAAATGTACATGCACACAGGCTTAACGTTTCAGCATCAAGCTCTGAGGGGTCTCCCAGCTGAAATCCTCAGGCAGTGATGGCTCAAAGCTTTGCCAAGGTGATTCTCAGTTTCTGTGCAGATCATGTTTTAAAAGTGTATGTATTCATTTGCTCGAGATGCCGTAACAAAGTACCACAGACAGAGTGGCTTAGATAACAGAGGTTTCTTGTCTCACATTTCTGGAGGCTGGAAGACCAAGATCAAGGTGTCACAGGGTTTGTCTCCCCTGAAGCCTTGGTTTATAGATGGCCATCTTCTCCCTGTGTTCTCGCGTGGTCTTCCCTCTGTGCCAGTACACTAATCTCTTCTTATCAGAACAGCAGTTGAGATTGGATTTGGGTCCACCCTGTGACCATTTTACCTTCATTACCTCAAGACCCCATCTCTACATTCTGAGGTGCTGGGAATGAGGACTCTAACATAGGAATTTGGAGAGAGGACACAACTCAACCCCTAACAGTGCAGTCTCCAGGTAAAAGTGATGCCATTTCTGCAGGTAGCATTAGCATACTAATCACCTCAGATCAACGCACTATTGTGTTCTACATCTCTTCTCTTCCACTACCAGGAGGAGGAAGATGCTTTCTCTTGATGAGCTTAATGCCAGAAACTTGAGCCCTAGTATAGTAGTCCTCCATTACCCATGAGGGATACATTCCAAGACTCCCAGTGGATGCCTGAAACCACAGACAATACTGAACCCTCTATATATTGTTTTTTCCTGTACATACATACCTATGATAAAGTTTAATTTACTAATTAACCATAATAATAGCAGTAATAACTAATAATAAAATAAAGCAATTATAATATACTATAATAAAAGTTATGTGAATGTGGTTTCTCTCTCAAAATATCTTACTGTAGTCACCCTTACAATGTGAGATGATAAAATGCCTATGTGATGAGACAAAGTGAAGTGAATAATTAGGCATTGTGATGTAGTGTTTGGCTGCTGTTGACCTTTTGATGATAGGTCAGAAGGAGGACCATCTGCTTCCAGACCACAGTTGACTGTGGGTAACTGAAACTGGAAAGTGATCGGGGGGACGATGGTACATCCTGCTTAGGCAGAATGGCTTTCTCTGGCTGGCTGCAGCTTGCCAAGGAAGTGAACATTATTATATATATTAGATACTAAAAACTCTGTGAATGACAGTGGAAGAAAAAGAACAAGAATTGTACTATTGGGAAGATTTCAGAAATTTGGTTAGAGTTCTTGTATGTGTGTGTGTATGTGTGTGTATGCATATATGCACATGTGTGTATAAGTCAAATAATAGTTAATGCCATGCCAGGACACAACACTTTCTCCTAAGTAATTTGTCTTAGAAATAATGAGGGAAAAACCTTTCAACTCTTGACTAAAGTCTTTTCATTTTAATTTCCTTCAAGAAAGAGATCATTTCCATTGACAGAATATCTTGTTTTTCGTATTCACCTGTTCATTTTACATTATAAAAGGAATCTTGGGACTTATTTTACACCAGTAGCAAATGAGAACTCTTCTTTTTTTTTTAATGTTTTATTTCTAGGAGAGAGAGAGACAGACAGCGTGAGCAGGGGAGGGTCAGAGAGAGAGGGAGTCACAGACTGAAACAGGCTCCAGGCTCTGAGCTGGCAGTCAGCACAGAGCCCGACGCGGGGCTCGAACCCACGAACCGCGAGATCATGACCTAAGCGAGAGTCGGACGCTTAACCGACTAAGCCACCCAGGCGCCCCAAAAGAGAACTCTTCTGAGAGTCAGTTTTATACGTGTGTGTGTGTGTGTGTGTGTGTGTGTGTGTGTGTGTGTGTGTGTGTGAGAGCTTGCAGGGGATGGACAGAGAGAGAGGGGACAGAGGATCTCAAACAGGCTCCATACTGATAGCAGAGAGCCTGATGTGGGGCTCAAACCCATGAACCATGAGATCATGACCTAAGCCAAAGTCAGACGCTTAACTGACTGAGCCACTCAGGTACCCCTGAGAGTCAGTTTTGAAAAATACGGCTTGGCCCCAGAGAGGGTGGGAGGGGGCAGAAGGTGACTCTCTTTAGGGCAGACAGGTGGTCTGTCTTTGCCCTGGTTAAGGCCTCCTGGCCAACTCAGAGTTTGTGCTTCTGATTCCACAGCTGTGACATGACAGGAGTATTCTAAGAAGATGAAGCCATTTTCACCCTTAGTATACCTTTCACAAAAAAGTCCACAGTTAATGGTATTGAGGTGCCATGGAGCAGGTAGCCTGGGCACTCCTTTTGTTCACCACCCACCCCATAGCTCAGGAAGCCCTATTGACCTGACCATTCCCTTTGTCATGGCTGCCCCTCTCACTTCATCCTATAATGGTCTGCTCATTTCCTAGCCACCCATTCCCACAACTGGAGTTACCACTGTCCTGACCCTGTTTCATTGAGTACAGACAGCCAGTTCCCAGCGTAGTGTCTGGGAACCGGACTTATGGGATGAGGAGTATTTGGGAGGCAGCTCTCCTCGGCCCCACCTTCACCAGTTGTCACTTCAGTCAGAGACCTGCAGATCCTTCTATGTACCTGTCCAGGTTGGCACATCAGATTCACCTCAAATCTATGACTTTGAAAGGCTCTCCCCATCCCTGGCCTTGGGGTCATATGGAAGACCCTTCCCTTCCACAGGAGTGATCTTCAGATCTTTGAAAGCTTTCAGGTGGCTCGCCTATGGTTCTAATCTCTACAGCTAACATTTGGCAGTACTTACCACTTAGCATGATGTTACTAGTATGGTTGATCTAAATCTACTGTGGGAGGTGCACACAATCCTCTGGGGAACTTTAAACATCCTTGAGGCCCTGGCCAACCAGCACTCTGGCTCCTTTGATGTGGGATGGGCAGGCACTGGGGTGTTCCAAGCTCCCCAGGGATGTAGACCACCACCCTAAGATAAGTTCATTTGCTTCCCCATTTTACAGCTAAGGTGGCCCAGGTCTGAGAGGTTAGGCACCTTGCCTAAAATCCTGCAGCTGGTCAAAAGTGGGGCTGCGGCAAATAGGTATTATGGCTGCAGAGCCCATTCTTGCTTTCAGTGCCCCTCCTCCCACCCCTTCACTTGCTCCAGCTCAGTGGGGGCACCCTTCAAAGGTGCTTGCATCTATCTTGTGCTTCCCACCCACAGCAGCCTGGCTTGGCTATTCCTTGTACCTTCTCAAGGGTGCTGCACTGGGTCTGGGCAGTGTATTCTCCCTGCAGTCAGCCCTGCACTGTCTGCAGCAGCTGCCAGAATCCTCCACATGATCACAGCGCTCTTCTGGGTACTCTGGCCCAGAAACCTGCAGTGGCGGTTGGCGCTGTGGTAAAGTTAAGGAACAGCAGCCTAGGCTAGAACAGACAGAAAGTAAATCGATTACCATCCAAAAATCTGACTGCAATGGGCAAAACAGCTTGGTGTAGAGAAACAGGGCAGGGCAAAATCTGTATGTATGTGTGTGTTTCTGTATGTCTCTACAATATGTCCATACACAATACATATATGTTAATATATGTATATAGATATAGTAGATACACATATGCATACACACTTATGGATTTCACTTAAGATTTTGATAAGAGAGTTGCACTCCTTTAAAGTGTTGACAGAACCCCGGCTAGATTATTTCTTTAAACATCTTTAAAAATATTTATTTATTTTTGGGAGAGAGACAGAGTGAGCAGGGGAGGGGCAGAGAGAGAGAGAGAGAGACAGAATCTGAAGCAGGCTCCAGACCCTGAGCAGTCAGCACAGAGCCTGATGAGGGGCTCGAACCCATGAGCCATAAGGTCATGACCTGAGCCAAAGTCGGACCCTTAACTGCCTGAACCACCCAGGTGCCCCCTACATTATTGCTAGGGTACATTCCAACTGTGTGCCTTTATAGGCTGTGGTTTTAGTCCATGGCTTCCTTCCAGGAGGCTTTGTTGCAGCACAATGGGTGCTCTTGCGGGTAAGCCCAGACCCTGAGCTCTGGGGTTCTGGGATAGAAAGGCCTGGCCTGGGCCCCTAGGCACCTCTCTTTACACCTCCCAACTGGTAAGATGGGAGCGATGAGGGATCCTCTTGGGCCTTTTGTCAGGTGGAATGTCATGACTCATCTAGCCCCACTGCATGTACTCAGTGCACACTGCTGTTACCAGATAGTGAGGATGGGAAGTAGTTGCATTTCAGCAAGGGTGCAGCACTGGGAGTCCCTCACATCATGTGGCAGTGCTACATTTGGGCTTAATTAGTATGACGACTTACTACCTTTAGGGATCTGGCCAGGATGTAGAAAGAACTAAGCCCTCACCATGTCTTTGTTTTCTGCCCTCCCTTGTGTGAAGGGCAGCCAGAGTGGAGACAGGGAGGCAGTATTGAGGATGGAGCCTTGTCCTCCACAGGATGGCAGTAGCCAGGTTGTGCAGAGGAGGAAACAGGAGGTTTTGAAAGACTGATTCATTGCTCATAGATTTATTAAGCACTTATGTGTGCCAGGCCCTGTAATTAAAACAAAAAATCCCTTCTTTCAAGGAAGCACTAGTTAAGTAATTTGAGCTGTTGAGTGGAACAGAGCTGGATTCACAGTGAAGCCTGCCTCAGAAGAGGGCAGGGTTAGGCCCAGCCTCCTAGGCTGCTCTTACTTGGTAAGGGTGGAGGAGAATGCCCAGCCATGTGGTTTCCTCTGTGCTTATGGATGCTGCCCACTCCATTCCTTCTGAGAATTTCTAGGAGAAAAACTCAGTAGTAGTACAGGCAAGCAGAACTGGGAAAGCTGACTTAATACTGTGCCCTTTAGTTAATACAAAGGAGAAATAAAGCTGTGAAGTGGTATTCATGTGGCCTGTGAAGTGATATTCAACTTTTTGCTTTCTCAGCTTCCCAACCTGAAAACCCTGTTTTCAGAGGGGACAGGCCTTGTAAGGGCCTGACAAAAAAATGTTGGTAGTCATTAGGAGATCTGAGAAGGAGGGGCCTTGGGCAGGCATGGTTCTCCTTGAATTTAGAGGCTTGTGGCAGAGCAATGTGGTGAGCAGGCTTTGGTCCTGTACTTGCTAGCTTGTGGTCTAGGAGTCATACGACTTCTCTGGACCTCAGTTTCAACATCTGCAAAATGGGAACAATGTCAGGGGTCTTTCTTTCTTGGCAGGCTCACAGTCAGTGGGGATGGACATTCTCCTGCCCGTGCTTCTGTCCTTAAAGGGCTTTTGGAGGGAGAATGGAACAGCCCCTTTGGGCCTAGTTGCAGGGAGAAGCATTCACCTATCTGTGCAGAAGGGCGTGATAATAAACACAATAGAGCCGTTGCAAGTGGGAGGCTTGCCTTGAGCTCTGAGTCCACAGAATAACGGAGAGGCCCGGAGAGATTAAGTGCTAGTTTAGAATTGTCCACAGTTATGGAAAGGAGGATGCTGCATCACTGACCCCCTTGCCCAGGGCTGTGAGAGTCACTGCCTGCCCATGCCCAAGAGCAGGGCAGCTTTAATACTGCTATAAGAACAAGTTCTTCACTGGCAGAGTGCCAGCCTGTGGGTTGTGGAATGCCAGGTCTGTAGCTTTAACCTGGGCCCCCCTAGTATAAAACCAGAGGAACACATACACCAGAAGCAACACTGGGGGCGGGGGGGCTGCTGCATGCCTCAACTTCAGGGGCAGGGCTTTGTGCTTCTAAAGGAAAGTTCTGATTTTTAGAGGGAATTCTTTTTGTCACATAGTGCAGTTATTGGCAGGTATTCCATAGAAGAGGGGAGGATATTGACTTGATGTGCCAGTGACTGTGAGAAAAATCTGTACCTGCAGCCCAGGAGCCTGGGCTGCAGTGCTGAGCTCAGCAGACACATGCCCCGTAGCACAGTGCCAACTTCATTATGAGGGCCCATGTGGCCACCAGGGCTCTTCAGAGACCCCCCCATCTCAAGCTGGAGAACTGTTACAAAAGCCCGGCTTTCAAAGGGAAAATAATCCAAAAGCAAGCCTTAATTTATGTCCAGTGTTTTTCCTGCCGCCTCATAAGTGTTTACCAGGCACACTGCAGAATTACCCTGTGCAGCTGGCAGGCTGGAGCCCTTAGCTCTTGGCCCCCTTGAATTTGAAGAAAGAGCCTATACAGTTTGTACTATCACAGATGGAACCCTCCTTGGTGATAACTTTTGTGCTTCAGGAGGTAAGGGTTGACTGAGAACACCAGGAAGGGAACATCCTCAGTCCTAGAAACCCATAATCATTGATCTTTGACTATTTGCATATCATTCTTTGGGTTCCTAGGTCCTTGCTTCAAAGGGTGGTGGGTAAAGCAGCACTATTGCCCTCTTCTGGGGCTGTTGAGAAATGCAGAGGTCCCAGGTCCCGCCTAGATCCACAGAGATAGGATCTGAATTTTGACTCGGGTCCCGGTGAGATTTATATTTGAAAAGCCCCTTCAAGTTTGAAAAGCCATGCACTGCAGGATTTACACCTGAGTGTAAATACTTATTTTTCTGTAATTATTTCTTCTGTTTTTCAGACATGAATAATAATCAGTTTTTATGTTCTTGCCCTCTTGACAGAAGCTGATATTTCCATAATTCACTAAGACACTTCTCTTTTTTTGAAAAGTCACAAACAGATCACCTACAAAAGATGTGCTTTTGAAAACCTCTGGATAAAATAAAAGTGGTATTCTTTCATAGATGTAAGTTCAGGGCTGTTACCGTTATGTTGATTCATGTGGGAGGAGCCTGTGCTGGCTGGCTCTGATCTGTGTAATAGTTAATTATGAACAGTGCTTCCTGGAGTGAATCCTTTTACAGCAGGTGCTGTGTCCCAGACTTCATTGAACTGGCAGCATATTCCCACCAGCTTTCCCTAATGAGGATCACTGACAACTGGCTATCTAATGAAGTCCCTCTGCCCCCCTACCACGAAATGCTGTTCCACATCTGAACTATTTTGTTTCATACTATTGGCTGGCCATTCATTGTCTGCCCTCCCCCTGTCTCTATGAAATTCACTTGCAGTTTTCGAGTGGGGAGGTGTCTGCCCAAGAATCATGATTTTTACCAGTTAGGTCAGCTGACACTCAGGAGGCAGAAATCACCAAGGGTGGAACCACTTACAGGAAAACTGTGTTCTTCCCAACCTCTGCCTCTATGAAATTCTTTCAGTCCACCACCCCCCAGAGTGGGCACACTTTTAGGAGACACTAGCATTTTGGAATATTGTCAACAGCATGTCCCAGACCTCCTTTGCTTGATATACCAGGTTTCTGTCTAGATGGGTGCCAGAGTCCAGCTCCTGCCAGATCCAGGAGTCCCTGAAGGATGAACAGTGTCAGTGAGGGAGGGATGAGAGAGACTCAAGATTCTTTATGGTCACCAGCCAGGCCTCTCCCACACTGTCTGAGACTCAACTTTATGAGTTAGTGTTTTGGGAGATGGAACAGGAGTGGCATTCTGATAATAAATCCTTTTATCAGTAACGACTTTCCAGAACATTGATATGCAAAAGATGGGGAACAGCCCAGAGGTGGCATTAGCATAGTAAAGGCAAAAGTTATGCTCCTCACTTAATAGGAGGTATTAAGAAAAACAGATCTTGGGGCGCCTGAGTGGCTCAGTCGGTTGAGCATCTGACTTCGGCGCAGGTCATGATCTCAGGGTTCTTGGGTTTGAGCCCTGCATCGGGCTCTGTGCCGACAGATAGCTCAGAGCCTGGAGCCTGTTTCAGATTCTGTGTCTCCTTCTCTCTCTGCCCCTCTCCCGCTCACACCCTGCCTTACTCTGTCTCTCAAAAATAAATGTAAAAAGAAAAACAGGTCTTCAGGAATGCAATGTTGCTTCCATAACCATAAAAGAAGAAGTTCCTACAATAAGTTCCTTCACAAAGTGGAATCATTGTATCAAGGCCAGAATGAGTCACTCCTAATACCAATTAACAAGATGACTTGGGGGTCCATACTCAAGTTGAAATAGTTGGGTGGGCGTCACCATCTGACGATAAGAGTCCGTGCAACTTACCTTAACCTCATAAGGAGTCCTTACTCAACCTATGAGTTCAGAAAACGGCTCCCAGCAGGTGTGAACTTGGGTAGCCTTGGGGATTTCCTCTGCTCCTGGAGTCCGGCCTCTTTTCAAGTACTGCCTGGGTTTTAAAATTCCAGACACCACATCCTGTCCTCCAAGACCTCCAGAAATCTTGCAACACAAGGTTAAAATATATAACAAGTATTTTTTGTTTTTAAAGTGTAAAGGTAAGCTTACATGTCATGTGACTGACATGAGTGTGCATGTGTGTGTGTAGATGGATACATAGAGATACGTGTGCAGTTTTCCTGTGGGGAGATATCTGCCTAAGAATCATGATTTTTACCAGTTAGGTGACCTGAAACTCAGGAGGCAGAAATCACCAAGGGTGGATCTGTGTTCTTCCCAATGTCTGTCTGTTTCATACCAACTGATTTTAGGGCCTTGAGGCTATTTTGGGAAAAGGCCTTACTTAGGTATCTTGGAGTATTGTGAAAGAGTAAGAGACCCTAAAAGGTTGCTGGGTATTGTATTAAGGTTCTCCAGAGAAACAGCCAGTAAGAGAAATAGATAGGTAGATGTCTCTGTGTCTATCCCTCCATGTCAATATCTATGTGCCAATATCT
The DNA here is from genome assembly GCF_008692635.1 of Crocuta crocuta. Lineage (NCBI taxonomy): Eukaryota > Metazoa > Chordata > Mammalia > Carnivora > Hyaenidae > Crocuta > Crocuta crocuta. The sequence continues at coordinate 274,363 of NW_027527377.1, forward strand.
GTAAATAAATATATGTGTGTATATATATATGTATATATATAATATATATATATATAGAGAGAGAGGTATATACATACAGATATTTATATATGTGGAGTTCTATATGTCTAGAGAGATTTGTTATAGAAATTGGCTCCTGTGATTTGGAAGGTGAGAAGTCTCACGATCAACCATCTGCAAGCTGGAGATCCAGGAAAGCTGGTGGTGTAATTCAGTCTGAGTCTGAAACCTGTGATCCAGAGGAGCCAATGATGTAATCTCAGTCTGAGGGGAGAAGAAGATGAGATAAGATATCCCAGCTTAGTCAGTGAGGCTGGAAAAAAGGGGGTGAATTTCTACTTCCTCCATCTTTAGTTCTGTTCAGGTCCCCAGTGGATTGGATACTGCCCACCCATGTGGGGAAGACTATCTACTCTACGGAGTCCACTGATTCAAATCTGGAAACACCCACCCAGACACACCCAGAAACAGTGTTTAATCTGGGCACCTCTCTTAGGCCAGTCAGGTTGACACATAAAATTAACCATCACATGTGTTTACTTGGTATCTTGTGGGGTTTTTCTTGGAGAAAATATAAAAAGTAAGAAGTGGAGGAGGCAGTGCTGGAACTTCTGACCATCCTTTGAGCATGGACCATTCTGCTTCTGGCCCTGACTAGTGGCTTCAGAGGAACAAAATGATCCTACGGAGCAGAAGACAGAGGGGAGGGGAGGGGAGGTGGAGGGCAACGGAGTCATGGTGAACAGTTTTCAGGGGCAGCGAGGCTGGGCAGAGAGCAGGGAGACCAGCCATGACATGGCCTTGGGACCATGGCCATGTCACTCCTCTCAAAGCCCAGGCTTGTTCCCTATCTGGAAATGAACATTGATGGCCCTTGAGGTCTCAGAGACTCTCCTGTCCCCACTCTGTGACTGCCTTTTGTGGAAAGGGCAAGGACGTGGGTCTGGAGGGGGTAACGGGGTGGCAGCTGTGCCCCTGTTGTCACAGCATCCAGCCACAGTGCCCACCTGTGAGCACATGGTGTGTCAGCTCCCCCAGGTTGCATTTCAGGCACCCAGTTTTTCTGACAGGTTTTTCTTCTATCACAGTTTCCATTTTACAATTAAAAATGTGGCAGCCAGGACACAGGGATGTGAAATCTGCTTCTCAGATGAGATGCAAGGCAAGAAGTGCTGGCCTCGGGTTTTTAGCTGAGGCCTGCTCTCATCTGCCATATTATACTGAAGGAGAGGTACACCTTTGTCAAAAGTAGAGCAGAGGAAGACAGACTTGGGCAGGGAAGATTTAAATTAGACATGGAGTTAGACTGCCCTGCATTATTAAGACAGTTATGTGTCTTGAGGCACCTGGGTGGCTCAGTTGCTTACGTGTCCAACTCTTGATTTCTGCTCAGGTCATGATCTCATGGTCATGAGATCAAGCCCCATGTGGGGCTCCGAACTGACAGTGTAGAGCTTGCTTGGGATTCTTTCTCTCTCCTTCTCTCCCCCCGGCCTCTCCCACTTTCTTTCTCTCTCAAAATAAATACGTAAACATTAAAAAAAGACAATTATGTGTCCTAACCTCATGTGGGAGGCGGTAAGAGGAACAGAATTCCCCCTAGCAGGGGCCTAACTTGGGGAAGAAGCCCCTGGCCTTGCTGCATTGCTGTCAGCAAGCAGCTGTGAGATGAGGGATGTGCTCATTAGCAGAAGGAGGGGCTGTGATGATATTTAACACAGAGGGCCCTGGAGGCCCAGAGGGTTTATGCTCCAGAGAATGATTGGGCATCATCAGTTTGGACGCCTGCTTAGGCACCTAAGTGACTCATCCCACAGGACCACCATCATCCCTACTTTACACTTGGGAATCAGAATCTCAGCAAGATGTAGTGATTTGCTGGCAGACACAAGGGAGACCTCAGTTTTCTGTTTGAATTTGCCTGACTTTACCCATGCCTTTTGTCCTCCCAGTGAGGTTACCAGTTCCAAGACTCATTCATGCACCCTAATTGATAACCATTGCCCAAGCACACATATCTTCCCTACAATATATGCTTTTTTATTTACTTATAAATTAAATTCTGTGCATTAGATTGAACCATTGCTGGGTTTGTGGGTCAAATTACTACTAAACTAATATTTAAGGTACCTTGTAAAATATTTGATAGAAAAGAAACATTACAGGATGAGATTAAAAATGAGTATCAACAGAATTTCTGTTTTAACTTGGTTCTGCATGGTGGATCTTGTCAGAGTCAGCACGAGTAGAGGGCTTGTGCACACATTGGTTTCCACTTGTCACAGGTGGATTATATATAGGTATATAACAAGGGGAGTGATCAGAATGCTTTTTCTCCCTGGAAAAGATGGGTATTTGTCACAGTGCAGTGGGAGCCTTACATTCCTTTGTTTTCCTCTGCTTTGATCTGGATGAACCAGCACAGTTGCCAAACAGCATATAAGAGTGAACCTGGCAAGGATTAGGTAAACCATACCACCATTGACTCTATGTCCAGCAGGAGCTGAGAGTTACCTGCCCTATGCCCTGGGAGACAGAATAACAGCTGCTCCAGCTGCCCCAGGGGACATGCACTGAAGGCTGGAGAGGGAGCAAGGAGGCAGGGCTGTTTGGCCAGGAGAAGAATTGCTGTCTGACTTCATATCACTGGATAACAAAGGGAATGCTTTTATTTGTTCAGATTTTTAATCCTCATAAGGATTAGGGATTTAGTCAAGAGAATGAGTATTGTTAGCCAGTTAAGCATGGGATTTGGAACATCATTCTAAGTCAGTTTAAGCAGCAGGGGCCACTACTGTTGCTTGCTTGGCAGAGCAAATCAAGCAGGTGCTGACATAGCAGTGCTAATGGCAGAGGAGCAAAAGAAGCATGCATTAGAACAACACACACAGCACAGTGGGTCTCCCTGAGAAGAAGCCCCCTTCTTCCATCCCCACCAAGCTGGACGATGACCCTGGGGGCACAAAGGAATGCAGGGAAGAGGATGGATGCCTCAAAGGGCTTAGACTTCCTGCTTAACTCTCCCAGGGGCCAGATATGTGCCCTCTGGGTTCCAGTTTCTTTTTTTGTGTCAAGTGTATAAGAAAATACTTTCCTTGTAGTGCTGTTGTAAGGATTGGACACAAATTAAGACATGAGTCCTGCCACATGGCGTGCACTAAGTAAAGGAGAGTGCTGTTTTTAGTTGCTAGGTGAGTCTGCAAAGGACCAAGTGTGCTGTAGATGTTCCCAGCGGCTGAGGATCAGAAGGGTTGTGAGTGGGAGCCACACAGAGCCTCGGGTGACTGGAAGGTTTAGACAGGAGGGGTAGTGACAGCAGATTGAAGTCAGTGGTTGAGGTGCAGGGAGAACAGTGCTTGAGGGGATGTTAGAAAGCCAGCTCAGAGGAGGGAGGGAGTCCTGGGACCCAGTGAGAATGAGTTACCACAAGCAGAATCCTGACCATCTGCTGTCATCTAGGATGACTTGGACTTACTAGTTGCTAATACTCAAGAGACAAACAAATATGCGGATGTTAAATTAATGGTCTAGAATTAAAACGATCCTGAGTCCCAGTGAAAATAATTCATTTCAAGAATTCCATGTGCAAGCAACTTAGATTTCTAAAAGGAAAGCAATTGCTCTGGTCAGGTTTGCTAGAGAATGAACAAGCCCAAGTGGAGAAGCAATTCTTTTCTTACAGAAATAAATTACTTGGCAGGAAGGTGATCCTAGATGGTGGTGTAGGAAGACCCTGCACTCACCGCCTCCCGTGACCCACAGAACCTATACTTACATAAAGAGCAATTCCTCCTGAAGATGAACTGAGGGCTGATTGAACAGCTTCTACACAACAAAGGATAGAGGGATCAGAGACAGGTGCCCCACCCCCAAAGCTCACTTGCAATGGTGAAGGATATTACTGTGGAGGCCTACCTGGAGACTTGCATGCCCTGGGGCACAGTGAAAAAACTGTGATTTAAAAGACAACTAGAGGGGTGCCTGGGTGGCTCAGTTGGTTGAGCAGTCGGCTTTGGCGCAGGTCATGATCTCATGATCTCGTCGTTCATGGTTTCGAGCCCTGCATTGGACTCTGTACTGAGAGCTAGCTCAGAGCCTGGAGCCTGTTTTAGATTCCGTGTCTCCCAATCTCTCTGACCCTCCCCTGCTCACACTCGCTTGCGCGCTCTCTCTCTCAGAAATAAATAAAACATTTAAAGAACCCTTTTTTAAAAAAAATGAAGGATAACTAGACTGTTAGTAAAGGAAATCTACTTACTAACCCTAGAGCCTCTGCCAAATGGGCAGGAAACCGTTGGAACTCTCTGAGTTGAAAGTGCCAGCAAGAGCCATTTTTTTTACGTCGACTCTCCACCTTGATGAACCCAACAGGTGCAGATTCCAGGGACTCTTACCAGCCTGCTAGGGCCACCCCAGCATGCCCAGACCCCTAAGCTACATCAGCTCTAGCTGTCTCCCTAAGGGGACCCCAGTACTGCACAGCCTGGGCATCACTGGCCTGTACCCACTTCAGCTCCAGGCACTGGGTCAAAGGGGCCCAGGTACAGTGAGCTCAGGGACCTCTCTGGCAGGTGCCTAACACAGCCATCCTGCTAAGGTGCAGTTCCAGATTGTTGTGCCCCAGACACTCCTCCCCCCCCCCCAGGCTGTTCCAGTTCAACTAGCCTGACAGAACAGCCCAGTGTGGCATGCCGCGGGACACTCCTGGCTTCTGCCCACTCTAGTGCCAGCTGTCTTGCCACACTGGCTCCTGTGTAGCATACACTGAGACCACTTCTTGGCCTACATCTGATCCAGCCATCCCACCAAGGCAACATCACTGTGGCCTGGGACCCTTGTCCTGAACCCACTCCAGCTCTAGCTGGCGTGCAGAAGCTGCCAGGCACACACAGTTTACACAGGGTCTTTGGTTACTAGTGTGGGGAGGAGTTGGGGGCAAGTGAACTAGACAAAGTGAATTAAGAGGTACACTCTCCCAGTTCTACACAAATATGCCATGAGGATGTACTTTACAGCACTGGGAATATAGACAATAGTATTGTAATAACTTTGTGTGGTAACAGATGTAAACTTAAAGTGGGGATCATTTTATAATGTATAAAAATATCAAATCACTATGATATACACCTGAAACTAATAAGATATTATTTGTTGATTATACTTAAGTAAAAAATAAATAAGTGCAGGAGCAGGGATGGTCTTATGCCATCAGCAAAGTGGTAATATTCAGCATATAAAAGAATCATGAGCATAGAGTGTTAAACAGTTTACAAAAGAGAAATAATGGGATTTTGGGTAGCTTAATTGAGACCAAGAAAGCAAAGCAATAAATTGTGTTAAGTTAGAGATTCCATCAATCCAAATACAAATCAAGGGAAAAAAATGGGCTTTCCAGGCCCCGAATTATTGTTGCCATCTCAATTATAGTTCACTTTGCTTCAACAGATGATCATTCTTTGCCTTCCTTGCTTCTTCCCAATATTGACAAACAGTATTTAAATAGATAACATCATATTCTATGTCCTACCTTGGTTAATCTTCACGGCAAACAAAACTTGTATTTTTTATTTATGAATTTTGAAGACTTTTCTAATCTCATTTTTTGTACACATATTGGAATCTTCATGTTAATAGCTTCTGACATCACAGAGTTTAAAAGTGGAGCTATAATCTGGCAAGAATTTGATCAACTGTAAGTCAGTCATGGATTATTTGTTGCCTCTTCTCATTTTCTTTCTAGAGGAACAAAACTGACACTGTTTTAAATTTGAAAGAAAAACTGTGATAGATAAAGCTCGTGATGGATAAAGCTTAGTAAACAGAAAGAAAAAAATAAAAGAAAGTCACCAGAAATTCCACCTTCCAGAGATAACTATTCTAAATGTTTGACAATATCTCCTTCCTGGTATTTCTCATCCCCTAATATATATACCTATATACATAAATGAATGTGTATGTGCAGCCCTATTTTTAGGCATTCTAGCATTACACATGTCACTTAAAATACTGCATCATGTCCGTGGATTTGAAAGAACCATTCATAAGAATTATAAAGACTTTTTTAAAAATTGTATTTATCTATGTTGATGGGGGAGCATGTGTGAGTGCACATTTGCTTAAGGGAGGGACAGTCTACTTACAGCTGGGCAAGCTGTCAGCACAGAGCCCAATGCGGGGCTCTACTAATGAACCACCATGAGATCATGACCTGAGCCAAAATCAAGAGTCAGATGCTTAACTGACTGAGCCATCCAGGTACCCCAGAATTATCAAGAATTAATTCCATTTCCTGTTTTTGCTTTTTGAACAAATCTGACAAACCATGACTGTTTCTGAGTTTTACCTTAGTATTTTATCCTAGATTTGTTTGCTTATAGCATTGAACCAAGCATTGTTAATTTTCACCTCCTAAATGTGTCTACACCTTCTTCTTCATCACTGTAGCCACAGGCCTTCACCAGCACCTAGCTAGAATGCTCTTGTGTGAATTCCAAATATTCACTCCTCTTGTATGATGGAGCTCCATCATACATGGTGGTGTTGAAGTCTTCTATCTCCTAACTAATGTTATGCCAATTTGTTCTATGAATTAGTGAAAAGGGCTTTGAAACCTCTGAGTATAATTGTGGATTTCTCTATTTCTCTCTGCAGATCTATAAATTTTGCTCTGTTTATTTTGAATCTTCACTGTTTGGGAGCATTATGACTCCCCTATCACTATGAAATGACCTTTACTCATCCCTGGCAGTATTATTTGAGCTGAAATTTATTCTGTCCACTCCAGCTTTCTTTTGGCTACTTTAACATTTTCACCTTTTATTTTTAACCTGTGTGACTTTATTTTTGAAGTCTGTTTTTTATCAGCAACGGATAGTTGGGTCTTGCCTTCTTTTCCCCCTAAGTCCTTTTCGACAATCTTTGCCTTTTAATTGGGATGTTTAAAGCTTTTGCATTTTATGTGATTACTGACATGGTTAAATTTAAGTCTATAATCTTTGCTTTCTCATCTTTGTTCTTTTTTTCATCTTTTTCTGTTCTTTGTCTAATTAGCTACAACTCTTTGTTTTGCTACTTTAGTAACTTCAGGGTTTATAAGATACACCTTTAACTTACCAGTCTGTCTCAAGTGATATTATTTCACTTCACCTATAATAAAAGAATTTTGCAGTAGTATACTTTTTTCCTTGAAGCTTTGCAGCCTTTGTACTATTTTACATGTGTGTGTTAAACACCACAATGCCTTGCTATTTTTTGTATTTACACATAATATTAAAGAGATTTATATAATAAGAAAAAATATTAATACTCACCTATGTAGTTAACATTTTCTGTGCTCTTTATTATTTTGTCTAGAGCCAAATTTCCAAATGATATCATTTTCCTCTGCCCAAAGGATTTTTAATGTTTCTAGATAGTATGGTTATGTTGGTGATTTTTTTTCCAGCTTTTGTGTCTATGAAAACACATTTATTTTGCTTTTATTTTTGAAATATATCTGTACTGCATATAAATTGTATTTGACAGTATCTTGTTTTTTCAGGACTTTGAAGAGTTGCTCACGTGTCTTTTTGCTTACATTATTTCCAATGAGAAATCTGCAATCATCCTTATTTTAATACCTGTGTATATAACACAACTTAAAGGGTTTTTTTTAATTGTTGGTTTTGAGCTAACTGATTATGATGTGACATTGTAATTTTCTTTGTAATTTTGAGGGTTGGAATTCTTGGATCTGCAGGTTTATGGTATTCATCAAGTTTGGAAGCTTTTTAGCTATAACTGTTCATAATTGCTTTTCCATATCTCTTCCCTCCTTTGCAAACTCCAAGTACTTAAGTATTTAGTTGCCTCTTCAAGTTGTCTCATAATTCACTGATATTCTTTTCCTTTTTTCTGGGTTTATTTATTTATTTATTTTGAAAGAAAGAGATAGTGCTCAAGCAGGAGAGGGGCACAGAGAAAGGGAAAGAGAGAGAGAGAATCCCAAGTAGTCTCCGCACTGTCAGTGTAAGCCCAATGTAGGACTTGAACTCAGCAACCATGAGATCTTGACCTGAGCTGAAATCAAGAGTCAGATGGTTAACCTACTGAACTACTCAGGCACCCCTGTTCTTTTCCTTTTTGATTCTTTGTCTGTTTGTATTTCAGTTTGGATAGTTTCAATTGCTATCTTGCAGGTTCACTGTCTTTTCTTTCTCAATTACTACTCTGGTTTTCATCTCATCTGGTTTATTTTTCATCTCAGGACATTGTAGTTTTTACATCTAGAAGTTCAGTTGGGCCCCTTTTTTATGATTTCCCTGTCTTAAGTTTTGATCGTAGGAAATCTAGTTATAATTACTGGGTTAATGTCCTTTTCTGCAAATGCTAACATCTCTGTCTCTTTTGAATCAGTTTTAACTGATTTACTATTTTTCTCAGGGTCTTATTTTCCTGTCAGATATTTGGATTTTACATTATTGGGTGCTGCCTATTTACATGTTTCTAAATATTCTTTAACTTGAGCTTCACTTAAGTAACTAAAAATAGTTTGATTTGTTACCAGGGTTCTCTGTGCACTTCTGTCTTCTCTGGGACTCTATACTGAAAACTCTAGCTCTTGTTCTTATATACTTAGGTTCAGCTCCTTCACTGAAAAAATCAACCAGCTGGGTTCCCCTTCCTCTGTCATGGCCTAAAAAGTCTTCCAAAGCAGCAATGTGGGGCAAACAGAGGGCTCACATCCTCTGTTTTCCCTCTCAGGTGTTACTATCGAAATGTTCAGTGTCTTGAATGTCTTTGTTTTGTATATTTTTGTTATTTCTCACTGTAGATTAAGTCCAATCTCTATTACTACTTTAGCAGAAGTCCTGAACTTTACATTTAAAAATCTCTCTCCTTGTTGAGGATGATTTTCCCATGAAAATTATACTTGTCTTTCAATTCACTTAGTTATGCATGCTCAACCTCTTCTCCTGAACAAGGCACTTAGTTCTGTAAGGAGAATGCCCATCCATTATGAGGATGGTCCCTGCCTTCACAACACTTAGTCACAGGGGAGTGTTAAGATAAGTACATGGACTGCTTTCATCCAAGCAGGAGTTAGTAAGACTCTTAGCAGTTTGGTGGGCAAGAACTCAGAAGTTAAGGACAGAAGGAAATCATTTCATATGGAAGATGATATTTAAGAGTGGTAACTCTTTGTTAGAACCTTACATTAGTATAGAAAAACTTCACATTTGAATAGTACTTTATAATTGGTGGAGACTGACACTCATTACTTCTCTTTTTTTCTTTACATTTTAATGTTTATTTATTATTGAGGGACAGAGAGACAGAGCATGAGCATGGGAGGGACAGAGAGAGGGGGAGACACAGAATCTGAAGCAGGCTCCAGGCTCTGAGCTGTCAGCACAGAGCCTGATGTGGGGCTCAAACCCATGACCTGTGAGATTATAACCTGAGCCAAAGTTAGACGTATAACCAACTGAAGCACCCAGATAACCCCTCATATTTCTCTTAAGGAGACAATATGGACTTTGGAACACTTGAAGGAAGCTCCCCTGGCATGGGATACAGCTTGAATAAGGATAGGGTGACAAGAAAGCATTGGATGTGTTCAGAAAAAAGTGAGTTCTCTAGGTGGATTAGCATACAGATTCAAGATGGACACAGGCAAATATTCTAGAGAAAAGGTCAGTTGGGGGCCATTTTTTCAAGGCAATGAATGACAGGTAGAGGCATTTATACTTCATTTCTCAGGGAGCAGGAGCCATTGAAGGAAGCATGGGACCAAAATGATAGAAGCCATGTGTTCTGAAATTAACTAGAAACCAGAATGGGAGTGCACAGAGAATGCAAGTGAGGAAATAGAAAGATATCTCTTCCTACTCTTCTTGAGCTTTCTTCTTGAACCCTTGTCATTTACCTTGTTGTCTTGAAACACACACTGAGATAAAGACTTGAGTGTAAGCAATCAATACTTCTAACTGGCAGCCATTACATTTCTTTATAAAGTAAAACAAGATAATTGTCGCTCCTGAGGCCATTATTAGTATACGTGATCACTCTCCACTGCCACCTATTACAAATTCCCTTTACCTCAACCAGCTGCTGGTTGGTCTAGGTCTGCTACGTGGAGTGACCAAGACCTTTGCTCCCAGTGAGCTTCTGATTCAGCAAGTGACCTTGTTGGCTATGGTTGCTGTAGTTCCACTTTCATTGTCACCAGTTATGGAAGCACCAGTGATGCCCTAGCAAATTCTCTAAATTTCAAACCTGCTTCTCCGTGTTCCAGTGATATACTGGCAACCCTCTCTACTCATGATTTTTAGGAATGTTCTTTTCCTGTTGGTGTTCTGGCATGAGGAGCCTATGACAAGTAGTAGCTATTGCTTTAGGTTAATGGAATGGTGTAAGTTTTCTGATGGAAACTTATTTCACCCTACTCCCATTCTCCGCCAGGAACCAGGACTTCTTGTCGACTATAGCCTAAAGGGAAAGGGACAGGAAGCACTAATTCCCCATGATAGTCCCTGGGAGTGATAAGGAGAGGGGCTCTTACACTGCCACATCTTTTTAACTTCAGTAGATAATGCCAGTCATCCAAGTGGTTGAACTCAATAGCAGTGTATGAGAGTTCACTTAGTACCAGTTCCTCATCAGTACTTGGTACTTTTTTTCTTGTAGTCATTCTTTTTTTTTTTTTTTAATTATTTTAATGTTTATTTATTTTTGAGAGAGACACAGAGGGTGAGTGGGTAGGAGCAGAGAGAGAGTGGGAGGCACAGAATCTGAATAAGGCTCCAGCCTCTGAGCTGTCAGCACAGAGCCCAATGCGGGGCTCAAACTCACGGACTGCGAGATCATGACCTGAGCTGAAGTTGGAAGCCCAACTGACTGAGCCACCCAGGCTCCCCTCTTGTAGTCATTCTGATGGGTCAAGGTATCTCATTATGGTTTAATTTGTATTTTTATATTTACCAAGGGTATTGAACACCTTTAATTTTTTTTTCTCAAATAGATACATTATACATAGTACCAGCCCTATTCAAATCCTTTGTCTAATTTTCCACTAGGTTAGCTGTCTTTTTGTAATTATTTTCCAGGAGTTCTGTATATACCGCTTATCAAATCCCTGTGCAGATATTTTCTTCCATTCTATGGCTTGCCTTTCCACCATTTTTTATGGTATCTTTTGATGAAAGTAAGTCATAAATATTTCTGTAAGATACTATATTGGTCTTTTTCTGCCCAATTATTCCCAAATTATTTATTGAAAAGATATCCCTTTTTCCTAGAGTGATGCTACATTATCATAAATCAGATGACCATATATTCACGGTTCTGTCTTGAGGCCCCTTTATTCTGTTCTGTTCATTTGTCTAACCTTACACCAGTATTACAATTTTAACTACTTTGGATTTCTGATTAAGTCTTCATACATGCTGGAGATCTTCTTCTCACTTTGTTCTTCTTTTCAAGAGTATCTACTATTCTTGGCTTTCCATGTTTTTTGGACTGAACTTGTCTAGTTCCCAAAGGTGTTTTTTTTTTTTAAGTTTATTTATTTTGAGAGACAGACATGGGGGGTGGGGTGAGGGGAGGGACAGAGAGAGAGAGAGGAAGAGAGAGAATCCCAAGCAGGCTCTGTGCTGTCAGTGTGGAGCCCGACGCAGAGCTCCATCTCATGAACTGTGAGATCATGCCCTGAGTCAAAACCAAGAGTCAGATGGCTAACCAACTGAGAACCCAGGTGCCCCAAGATGTTGGGATTTTTATTGTGATCACATTGAATATATAAATAAGTTTGGAGAGAAAATAATTGATAGTTATAATTCTGAGTCCTCTAATTCATAAATATATATTTCTCCCCTTAATTATATATGCTTTAATCTCTCTCAGTAATACTTTGTAATTTCAACATAGAGAACTTGCACATTCTTAGATTTATTTCTACAAAATTATTTTGTAATCTTGTTTCAGTGTGTTTATAAATGTAATATGTATGCATTTACAAAATAGTAAAGTCAGTACACACATATGTGTATGTATATATGTATATGTATGTGTGTGCAATCTGTAGAAATACAGCAGATGATCTTGTATCCAGAAATCTAGACCCACTTATTAATTCTAACAAATTTTTTGAAGATTATTTTAGATTTTCTATGCATATAATCATTTTGCTTGCAAATGATGATAGCATTGTTTCTATCTTTCCAATTATTATACTTTTCATTCTTTTTCATACCCAGTTGCAATGGCAAAGGCCTCCAATCCAGTCTTGAATAGAAATGGTGATGACAGATATTCTGTCCCTGATACCAATCTTAAAGGGAAAACTTTGAACATTTTACTGTTATATGTATTTTATTAAGCTATTGCTGAATACATTTTACAGACTAAGGATGATCCTTTTTTTTTTTCTTTTTTAATTTTTTCTTTTCCCCGGCAAGGAAACATTGTCATGAACAGATGTTGAATTGTATCAAATGTGTTTTCTGCTTCAGTTGAGAGGACTATATGATTTTTTTCTCCTTTTGAGCTAATGTTGCTGATTATACTGATTTTTGTAATGCTGTTACCAACTTTGATTTCTTGGACTATATACACTTTTCTAGTGTATTATCTTTTAATATATAGTTGGGCTTAGTTTGCTAATGTTTTATTAAAAATATTTTCATAAATAAGATAGGTTTCTAGTTTTCTGTTTCTTTAATATGTTTGTTGGGTTTTGGTTTCAAGCTGATATTATATTGGCTTCATAATATAAGTTAGGAAGTGTTCGTTCTAATCACTAGAAGAGTTTTGTGAGTGTTATATCTTCCTGAACTATTTAGTAAAATTCATTGGTAAAACCATCTGAATTTTCTTTGTGGAAAGATTTAAATGATCTTTCAATGTATTTAATATTAAGTAAATATAATGTGTATTTTTCTATAAATTTTAGAACTTTGTATTTTTCTAGTAATCTGTTCTTTTCATTTAAATGTTCAGACTTACTGGGGCACCTGGGTTTCTCAGTCAGTTAAGCATCTGACTGACTCTGGCTCAGGTCATGATCTTGTGGTTAGCGAGCAGAAGCCCCGCTTTGGGTGAATTCAGGTTAGCTCAAGCCCTGCATTGGGCAAGCACGAACCCCACTTCTCTCTCTCTCCCCCACCCCCTTTCTGCCCCTTGTGGGATTCGCTCTGTCTCTTCCCCTCACTCACTTGCACCCACTTTTTCTCAAAATAATTTTTTTTCAAAACTTATTGGCATATAATTATTCATATACTACTTTTAACTTTTACTTGGTAGTGATGTCCTCTTTTTTATTCCAGTTATTCATCATTTGTACTCCTTATTTTTAAGCTCAGTCTTTCTAGGATGGGTTATTATATTTGTTTCTTTTTCTTTGCCATTCCTTTAACTTTTTTTAGATTTCCTTTACTGTTTTCATCCTTGAAAAAGGATGCCTAGCTCATTAAATTTATCTTTTAATATATTTTTTTTTAATTTTTATTTATTTCTAGGAGAGAGAGAGAGACAGCGTGATCAGGGGAGGGTCAGAGAGAGAGGGAGACAGACTCTGAAACAGGCTCCAGGCTCTGAGCTGGCAGTCAGCACAGAGCCCGACATAGGGCTCGAACCCACGAACCGCGAGATCATGACCTAAGGGAAAGTCGGACGCTTAACCAACTAAGCCACCCAGGCGCCCCTATCTTTTAATATTTTAACATATGCAAATAGGCTCTTAGTTTTCTTGAAAGCAAACAATATTTAACAAATTTTCATATATATTATATACTTAATACCATTTTGGTAAATATATGTCCCAATTCCTCTTGTGACTTTTTTCTTTGACCAATTGGTTGTTATAAAATTGTGATCCATAATTTCAAAGCAAATGGGTTTTTTAAAAACAATTTTCTTCTTATTTTTAATTCTGATTTAATTAAATTATATATGAATGAAGGTTTTTAAATTGGTTATTACTTGCTTTATGGCTCAAGATATGATCAGTATTCCCAAATGTTGTGAGTACCCTTGAAAAGACTGTATTCTATAGTTGGTGAATACAGTTTTTATTTATATCCATCAGGATAAATTTGTTAATAGTGATGTTCAAATTTTCTATATCTTCCTGGGTTTTTTTGACTGTTCTGTCAAATACTGAGAAAGGAATGTTAAAATTCCCTGATTAAGATTGTAGATTTGGGGGCACCTGGGTGGCTCCGTCGGTTAGGCATCCAACTTCGGCTCTGGTCATGATCTCACGGTTCGTGTGTTTGAGCCCTGCATCGGACTCTGTGCTGATAGCCACCTCAGAGCCTGGAACCTATTTCAGATTCTGTGTCTCCCTCTCTCTCTGACCCTCCCCTGTTCTTGCTGTCTCTCTCTCTTTCTCCCCTCTCTCTGAGAATAAATAAAACATAAAAAAAAAAAAAAAGATTGTGTATTTATTTGTCACCTATGTTTCTGTTAATTTTTGCAATATATAATTTGAAGTTGTGTAATTAGAAGTATGTAAATTTAGAATTATTTTTATTTTCCTAATGAATCAAACTTTCTGTCATTTCATATNATAAAAATATTTTAAAAAATAAAAAATAAAAAATAAATAAAATTACTTTGTCTAATATTAATACAGCCTTCTTTTTGTTAATCTTTGTCAGATAAGTCCTTGTCATCTTTTCACATTGTTCTCTGGTATCTGTATGTTTTTAGGTCTATTTCTTATAAACATATTGTTGAGTTTTGTTTTTTTTTAATTCTGTTGGATAATTTTTTAACTTTCAGTGAATGATTTTGTTTGAGTTACTTTTAAAGTTAATATTGGTATATTTGAGTATGAAGCTTTCATCTTTCATTTTTATTTATTCTCCCTGGTTTGGTTTCCTTTTGCCCTCCCCATTTACCTCGTCTTAGACGGAGAGTTTTATTTTTTGTTCTGTATTTTGTTTGACAGTTATACATTTCTTTATTCTCATTTTAGTTGTTATGCTAGAGATTACAGCATGCATCTTGACCTCTCAGTATTTAATATGAGTTGATTTTCAATTATTTGCTTGGATGATGCAAAGGCTTTTATTTTTAAAAACTTCTTTTTATTCCCTCCTAACTTATATACTCTTGTAGTCATGTGTTACAATTATACCTGTCTATGAATCCCCTTAAACATCATCATTTAATACAATTAAATGCATTCATATTTACCCTCGTATTTGCCATTTTTGCTGCTCTTTATTTTTTCCTACTTCTTACCCTTTCATCAGGGCCATTTCTTCCTTCTCTTGGGAGACACTGTTTAATCTTTTTTTTAGTATTTAGTTCTGTTTTGTTGATAACAAATGCTCGCAACGTCCTTTAAGATTTTATCTTCTTTGGTTTTCAGTATTTTTATGTCATGTATGTAGGTATAATTTTCTTCTGTTTATCCAATTTCAGGTTTTTGAATCTGTGGATAGGTACTTTGTAATGGGATTTACTGACTTCTCAGTTATTATTTCTTCGAATATTGCTCCTGCATAATTCTTTCTTTTCTTCTGGGGTTCCAATAACATATATTCTAGTCCTTCCTCCCTGTCTTCTCTGTCTCTTCCCCTCTCTGTTGTGTTTCCTGCCTTTTGGTCTCCTTGTGCTTTATTCTGACAATTTTTCTGACCTTTCTTCTAGCATACTAATTTTTTTCTTCAGGTTACCAAATTAGCCATCAAACCATTCATTGAGCTTTCAGTTGAACATTTTTTACAGGTCTTTTTTTTTTTTTTTCTTGTTTGGTTGTTTTCAAATTTGTTAGGTCACATGATTGTGGCAAGCATCGTAGCTTAAAAGTTCCTGTGAGCCTATTCCTATTCTTGTTTCTGTTGGTTCTTTTGGCATGATGCCTATCTCCTCTTGCACCTGGTTATCTTTGAGTATGCATATGAAATTGTACTTGGAAATTTGGTTTTCATAAATAATTTGAAGGCTAGGATTATAATTTTTTCTTTAAGAAAGGACTTTGTTTGCTTTGTTCGGTATCTGAAGGTTCTAGGAATCCAGAATTGCTTTAATCCAATTTTAGGGGTTGAGATTTTCTTGGCCCCTTAATTGACTTTAAGCTGGGTAGCAATTTCTACAAAGGCTCATTTTTCCAGTTCACTCTTTCTTTGGGTTTCAGTTCTTCATGGTCCCATAAAAAGGCATAGCTGTTTATCAGGCCCTTCTGTTGGTAAATTCAATGAGAAGCAGAATAATAACCTATCAAAGATGTCTGTGTCTTAATTCTGTGAACCTGAGAATAGGTAATGTTACATGACAAAGGAAAATTAAAGTTGCAAATATAATTAAGGTGGTTAATCAACTGTCCTTGAGGTAGAGAGATTATTCCTAATTATCCTGACTTATTGAGGTGAGTTTAGTGTTACCACAAGGGGACTTGAGGGAGGCAGTGAGAACATGGTGATAAGGTATGAGAAGGACTTGGTTTCCTTACTGCTGACTTTGAAAATGTAAGGAAGCCATGAATCAAGGAATATGGCCAGCTTCTAGAAGCTGTAAGAAGCAAGGCAATGGATTTTCTCGTGGAACCGCCATAAGAAACACAGCCCTGCTGAAGCATTGTTTTTAGCCCAGTGAGACTTGTTTCCAGCCTTTGACTTCCAGAACTGTAACATGTTATAGTGTATTGTTTTGAGCTACCAGTTTGTGGTAATTTGTTATGGCAGCAGTAGGAAAGTCACTTTCTAAACTCCAACATTCATCCCTCTATTTATGCTTAATTTCTCAACTACCTCTTTTAGAAACCCCTGTAAGAGAAAAGAGTCCCCAAAGACCAGTCTCAAATCACTGGACTTTTTGTCTTTACTAGATCTTGGTTTGACTGTTCTTTACCTACTTGTTAAATCTCTGGCACAAATTTCTGGTACTTTTGGGCAGGTGTTTTTAATATTTCCCTAATGTTTCTTTTTCCCTTCAGCCTGATGTTTGGTCCCAATTGCCTAGCCCTTAGTGATGGACAATTTTCCTTTTGAATCTGAAGACTGAGCTAGTCTGGTTGTGCTTTAGAAATCACAATCCTGCTGCCATTTTGGTGTCTAACTCATTCCCTAGGTTAATGCAAGAGTTTCTTCACTTTTTTTTTTTTTTGAGTCCTCCATCCTGATTTTATTCTAACAGTAGCAGTATGCCTTTTTTCCTACATGGGTACCATGGTACCTGCCCTCAGGCCACTTCATTATAGATGTCTCTCATTCTTTCTGTACTGCCTGGTGAGAGGAAAGCACCTTATCTCCAGCTAGCATATCTGTCCAGCAATCCCCAAAACTTGACAGGCTTGTAACCACAGCCCTGTCTTTGCTCATGCCTTCACACCCATCTGTAGTGATGGAAAAGGGGGAGGTTCATGGCTGTGAAGCAGACAGGTTGACTTGTAACCTGGCAGTGCACGTTAATTCAGCAGCTTTGCAGTAGGCATGTTTCATACAGTGGCACCTTGTCGGATTGAGTACAGATTCATTAAAGAGGGCTATTTTAAAATACAGCCCTCATTAGATTTTGAAGTTGGTTTTCTATAACACAACTCCTGTTGCTAGCTGTCTGGATAGCCTGTCCTTAGATACTCTTAACACATTTGATAAAAGAAAAAGCGGAGCTCTGCTGGCAATCACAGCCCATGAAGGCAGCACGAAGCATTTGTAGCTGTGACGGAAAGGCTTTTGATTTTGAGAATTTAGGCTCAAACCCAGCACACTGGGCCTTTGAATTTTGCCACCATCTAAACTAAAGCTTGGAGACTTTTTGACTATGAAACAGCAAGGAGGCAAGGGAACAAAGGATGAAAGGAAGGGCGGGGTTTGCTCCTGCTTTTTCAAGTCTGAGTCAACAGGCAAGGCTGGCTTTCTATTTTCGGACAAAGAGAGGTCCATCTGATCCTTGTACTTAGGACAGGAAAATCTGCAATTAGAAGAAGAAGACACCCACCTAGGTGCCCCTTGATCAGTTTCTCTATGAGCTGTCAAAGGCTTTGCACTTCCAGAGCTTCCTGTGAGGCTTGCTGAGGCTCGTATGCCCCTCCTATGGTCCTGGCCAGTTTGGTTTCCCTGGACATGACTGTGTCATCAGGAAGGAGTGTGGCACTCACAGAAACTGCCAGGAGCTGGACTATGTGCCATCCAGTGCTTTGCTGCAGCTGCAGCACCAACCTATTTAAGCATTTGTATATTTAGGACACATTAGATAATACAGTCACAGCTATTGCAACTGTAGATTAAATAGTTATTTAAATGTGTTTTCTGATCATTTGTATTAGGGCGTAAACTCCCAGTGTGACACTGAGTCAATGAAAATGATTAGAAAAAAGGTTACTTTGATTGAAGGCTCCTTATATGTTTGTCTCCTGCTACCAGTACCAGGATGCCTACAATTTCATTCAGGTTTTGATTGATTGATTGAGTACTGACTATGTGTCAGGGGACACCTAGGTGAACAAGACAGACTATTTCTTTCCCATTTCAGGTTAACTATGAGAAAATATTGATTTGGCAATACAGTCTTTGCAGTGAATGAGTAAATTTTCATTTATTCGTTCATTTGTTCATGCAGTATTGGTCTAACTGCCCTTCTTTGAATTCCCACAGCACTGAAAGTCATAGGGTAAATAAAAATTGAATTAAAAATGCAAAACAGGGCCACTTGGGTGGCTCAGTCACTTGAGTGTCTGACTCTTGATTTTGGTTCAGGTCATGATCTCATGTTTTGTGTGATTGAGCCCCATGGTTGGGCATTGTGTTGGCAGCATGGGGCTTGCTTGAGACTCTCTCTCTCCCTCTTTCTCTCTGCCCTTCCCCCACTCTTGCTCTTTCCCAAAATAAATAAATAAACTTTAAAAAATGCAAAACAAAGAGTTGCAGTGACTATTCCGTTAATATGTGTTAAAATGCTTTGCCTAAATTAATTCAGATATTCACCCTTTGTTAATTAATAAGCAGATAGATTAGAGACTGTGAAGAAATTCTTTCATATTGCTACTAAGTGAAATACACTTGCACCAAAGAGGGACTATGCTTCTGGAACACAGAGAAGTCCTGCCAACCCTCTTGACAGTCCTATTTGTGTCAGCATCAGTTGAGGAGCACCTGGCAGGCAGAGGTTCTAGGCCCCAAGAACCTATCATAGAGCTCTAAGTCTATTTGGAGCTTGGGTACATGACATCTTTGCAGAATAAATACCCATCACCCCTGGACCGCATGTGCACCAGGCTTTGTGCTGGCCTCAAGGGAATAGAGCTCCTCTCCTCAGGAAACCTGAAGTCTAGTGAAGCATGGATGAAGCTAAGTTCAGCCAGGCACATGTACCTGGAGCCCATGTAAGCTCAAATCAGTGCACCTGCCTGTCCAGCCTAAAGCAGTGGGCTGTCACATCATGATATGCAATAGACAATTAGCCAGTAGTGTGGGAGGGCAAGGGAAGCCATGCAGAAAGGTCTGGGCCTCTCCAGGACATCCCAAGTGGCAGAAATAGGAGGTGGGAGGGGCAGCAGCTGACCCTGAGCAGTCTGGCCACAGTATTAGGATGTAGATTTCATCCTGTAAGGCAGCAACTGGTGTAGGGTGATGAGCCTTTGAAGGCTACTGTGGGGTGGTGATGTTGAGGCTGGAAGAAGAGGGAAAACCCCGAGTGGCTTGTAACTGGAGGCATCATGACAGGTGACACAAAGGGCATTTTCTGGACAGGGTCCAGATACAGAGGACAGAAGGAGCATGTGTGTTTTCTATGTCTTGTTGCTCATTTCTGGGCTCTGTGCATTCTCTCATCAGGCTTTACTGTGACTCTGTCATCCAAAGACCAAGACCCATAGCCTTTCTCTGAAATCTCTATGTGGATTGCTGGTGGGGTCCTTGGAAGCATGTGCTTATCCTGTTTTCAAAGCAGTATAAACTGGTTATTTCACTTCTCTTATGATCAAAAATAATGGTGTCTACTTTAATGGATTACAGATGTCCTTTTAGACATTACTGCTTTTGTTTGAGGATGGAGGAAGTGTCCTTCAGCTTTTACTAAATTGTTATTAGTAATTCATTTAACACAAATGTGAAATACAAGATTGGCAATACAATCCTCCGTGTGAATCAAGCATTCATTCCATGAAGAATCTGGGCACTGATCAGTTAGACATCATGCCTCTTCCATTTGGTTGAATCATGGACATAGTACCTGTATAGATACCTGTTCTGCCTGGAGGGGGTGCTGGAAAGGTAGGCACTGGGCATCTGAAGGAGGGACCATTTGCTGGAGTGATTGGCTCATAAGGTTCTTGGCTGGTGCAGTATCTAACCAAAAAAAGTATCTAACAAAAATAAAAAGAGCTCTCCTATGTTACTGCCCTGCTTCTCCCTTTTCATCTAATAAGATCAAATTATTGCAGAAATATTTGGAGTATAGCAGCAGAAAGGATGAATGTGGTACTTGTTTGGACACGTCTGCTCTGCAGTGAGTGATGTTGTTGCAGGATTCTCGCTCAGAGAGTCGTGACACCGAGACTTTTCTTTCCAGGAAGGAACTTTATTCATGCCGGCACCACTCAGTTGGGTTCGTACCCAAAAGAACTGAGCGGCCCACCTCATATGGCATAGGTTTTTTATACATTTTCTATTTCTTTGTCTCCCATATATGGTAACACACATAAACATGCAGTCTAATTAAGTTGTTTCAGTTTACAGGAACATGGGGGATGTAGGCAGCTGGACTCATATCTAGGTGACCTTGAAGTCTTCTCTTCTCTCTTCTTCAATTTTTTTCTTTCTCCTTAGGGAGGGGTTCCTACCACAATGTCATCAACTACACTTGGGCCAAGAGGCTTGGCCTGCTGTGGTGGTGCTATAGAGGGCCAGAGAGCTTCAGTTTGAGGGCTGACCAGTGTGACAGCACCTCAAAGGAAATGATGCTTCTGCAGCACTTCCCCAGTACTGACCCTGTCACAAGCATGAGGGTGAATTAGAATCACCTCTGCATTCTGTGGAATTGTGCATTCATATGGCTCCATAGACCTCAGAAATCTAAATCCAGATGCTCTCTCTTCACTTGCTAAAAGTCTCACATTTATTAAGCTGAAGAACTAGGACTAAATCCCAGATCTCTTGATTTTTGGGTAAACTCTGCTAACTCTACATCCACAGGAATTGCTGAAGATGAGAAAGGGGTGATACAGACAATCAGACTAGAATATATTTAACTGAAGCATGTTTTTAAAAACATTAAAACTTAAAGACATATTTAAATATCTTTGAAATTTTCCATAGAATTAAAACAAATTTTAATGTTTATTTTTAATGTAATTTATTGTCAAATTAGTTTCCATACAATACCCTTTAATGTTTTATTTTTGAGAGAGAGAGAGAGAGAGAGAGAGAAAGCATGTGCCTGAGTTGGGTAGGGGCAAAGGGAGAGAGAGAGACAGGGGATCCCAAGCTGGCCTTACCTGTCAGCACAGAGCCCAATGCGGAGCTCAAACTCACAAACCATGAGATCGTTATCAGAGCGTCAAACACTTAAATGATCCACCCAGGTGCCCCTGAAATTTTCTGTAGAATTAATTGTACATTTTTTGGCTTATTAAATATAGTGTCATCTTTTCCTGTTAAAGCAAGATAGCCTCAGCAAGATGTCAGCAGCTGATCTGTATGTCTGAGAGGCTGAGGAACTGCTGTCAGTTACTCAAAGACCTCTTGAGCTTGGGCATGACCTTGGGCATGGTCCTTAATCACTCTAAATTAAAGGTAGCATGAAAACCGACCTCATAGTGTTGTCATGAATGGTGGCGAATAGCACTTAGCACAAGGCCTGGCATTTAACAAGCTATCAAAAAATTGTAATTGGTGACAGTGATTCAGATGATGCAATCTAGTGGTGACCTCAAGAATTACTTATGCATGCTTACTATATTTGTATTGAAATCCCTGAATTTCTGGGCTATGTTCTACTTAATGCGTGTGTTCTACTTAATTGATTGTGTATCTTCACAATCAATTCTCAGTGTTGGTTTACATGTACTTTTTTTTAAAACTTTTTTTGTCATAGTAAAAATATATGTTATACACAATTTACCACTTAACCAGTTTTAAGTGTACAGTTCTGTGGCATTAATTTTATTCACTAACCATTATTACCATCTGCTTGCGGAATGTTTTCATTTTCCCCAACTGTGTATCTGCTTTAAAGAGGAAAATGGAGTTAGCATGCTCGGGATGGAAGGATGGATTGGGGCTCTCTAAGTCTGTCCATGCTCCAGGGGACAGGATTGACAGAAGTTTGGCTGATGGTGACTAGGGCGTGACCTTGAAGCCAGTTTGGAATGAAGCAGACAGATAGATGAGTGGCTGGAGAGAAAAATAAATAAATTTCTTAAATAGATATTATTACATTGCAAATTTACATAGAAACAATCAATGTAAGTAGAATTTTTCCATCTAAAAGGTGTGCTCTGGATGTGAAACTCTTTTTAAATGAGAAACTAAAACATGGTCTCTGTGTTAGTTTGCTATGGCTGCCATAACAAAATGTCATAGACAAAGTGGCTTACACCACAGAAATTCACTTTCTCACAGTTCTGGAAGCTGGAAGTCCAGGATCAATGAGCTCACAGGGTTGGTTTATTCTGTGCACCCCCTCTATGGCTTATAGATGGCTATCTCTTCCCTTTATCTTTATATGATTGTCGTTTGGTATATGTGTCCAAATTTCCTCTTATAAGGATACCAGTCAGATTGTATTAGGGCTCCCCCTAATGACCTCATTTTAACTTAATTATCTCTTTAAAGCTCCTGTGTCAAATAATGGTCACGTTCTGAGGTTCTAGGAGTTAGGGCTCAACATGTGAATTCTGGGGTGTGGGGCAGGGGTTGTGGTGGTTACACAATTCAATTATAACAGTCTTTGAAGATTCCCTCCAGTTCTAAAAAGCCTCAAAATTCTCCCCAATTCCAGACGAAGTGGATGAAGCCAAGCAACTTTGCCTTGGAACTGCACATTCCCC
Organism: Crocuta crocuta; assembly: GCF_008692635.1. Taxonomy (NCBI): domain Eukaryota; kingdom Metazoa; phylum Chordata; class Mammalia; order Carnivora; family Hyaenidae; genus Crocuta; species Crocuta crocuta. The sequence goes on from NW_027527377.1 coordinate 297,341, forward strand.
AAGGCACATGGTTATTGATAGAACATTACGAATGCAGCGCTGAAGTACAGAGACAGAATGTCCTACCGTTTCTGAGCCATTCACATTACATTCTTCATAGAAAGAATAACAGAGTATTTTAAGTGCACCCTCCTTGTCTGCCAAGAATAATCCTGTGTGCCATGGAACTCAGTCCCTTCATGGCTATCCTGGATGCTGTATCTGCAGATGTCTGCCCTGGAAAAGGCAACCAACTGGCTTTAAGATACTTTGCATGACTTTAAATGAACACAAGGCAGCTTGAAACATAGCCTCACTCTGGAAATAGAGCCAGAGGCCATTTCAGTCCAAGAAGAGCAGAGCTGATGACTAATTAAACTTCAAGAAGAGCCTTTTAAAATGGCATTTTAATTTCAGCTATTGAATTAAGCTACTGTTATCTAGTGAATTCTCTGATTAATGTACACAATGCACTAGAAAACAGTAAGAACTGACGTTTGAGTAATTCCCGTTTTGGCTGTATTTGGTGCTGGAAATGATGATGTTGTGGTAGAGTAATAATCACATGGAGTGTGTTAACAGTATTTATGCAATTGCTGTGATTTTTACCCACTTGCACTCTTTGTGTGATCATTTACTTGTGTGAGCAAAGAGTTAAATTTTTTACCATGTTGTGACACTTGGTAGAGAAAAGAGAGTGACAAGCCTGAAAGAGAGCTGATTTTTTTAAAAACCGGTTAACTATTGTCAGTTACTTATCCAAAAGACTTATTCCTTGCATTCCCCTCCTTTCTCCCCTCTTCCTTCCCACTTTCCACCCCAATTTATTTGTATGGTTTATGGCACTATTGCATCTTATCAGTGGCAAAATTACCAATAAGAGACTTTATGGTGAGCTATCATTTTTTTCATCAAACAATAATAAATTGTGGACTTACACGTTGATTATTTATTTTTTAAATGTTTATTTTTGAGAGAGAGAGAGCATGCGTGCATACACACACAAGTGAGGAAGGGCAGAGAAAGAGGGAGACACAGAATCTGAAGCAGGCTCCAGGCTCAGAACTGTCAGCACAGAGCTCAATGTGGGGCTGAAACTCACAAACTGATGACCTGAGCTAAAGTCTGATGCCCAAGCAACTGAGCCACCCAGGCACCCCACACATTGGTTATTTAGATGTTTTTCATCAAATATTTGTGCAAAAATTTTAGTGCACACTGAGGAAATGTCATTTTATTATAAGTTCCTAATTTCCAGATGGAATTTGCTTCTCTAAATCTGTATAGGAAATTGGAGGGCTCTGGTCTGTTTCAAAAAAACCCATTCATCCCTTTCAATCATTAGTGGCTTCCTTTGCTGTTATCTCATATTCTCTTATTTTCGAGCAGTAATCTTTTCAGCTCACTTACCAGTCCTGTTCTACTAACTGGTGTTCATTCTACAGTGATGGTTATCAGTCAGTAGAAAAAAATGAGAAAGCATGAGCTAAGTGCTGTGTGCACACTGGCATTCTCCAGAGGTTACTAGGCAGACTCCTTCCATGAAATTTCCCTGACGCACATGGATGTGAGACAGAAGAGCAAGTGCCTTTTAGAATGGAATGGTCTAAACCATTTCTCTAACGTATGCATGCTGTTATTTTAGGTCTCCGAATTCAATCCTTTGACGTTCACCAGTATAATCGAGTGTGAGAAGCCAAACAACGACCTGACTAGGTTTCGTGGTTGCATGTGAGTATTGTACAATATGCCTGAGCTTGCTCTTCTGTTTGACAAACATATATATTTCTAAAATATGCATTTAATATTCTTTGCCACCTTTGTAGCCTTTTAGGAATGTTGCCCATACTTGAACCCCTTGGTTGCTTATGGGACTTGTTTGCAAGATCTTGTCTGCAGTAGAAACTTAGCCACATTACCTGTGATGAGTAGTTACTGCTTTTGCTTCCTCTGGTTGGCCCTGGAAAGGTGAGGGGAACAAGGGAAGTATGGTTGACTACACATAGCCCCATTAAATGCAAGCACAGGGGCCGCATGAGAGATCCTAGGTAGAAACTCATTCATTCTTTCACTTAGATACTCAGTATTGAGCATCTGCTGTGTGATAGACCCCATTGAAGACTCTAAGAGTAATGCAGTGACCTGCCTTCATATTTATTTCATTCTAGTTATGGGAAAAGGGAGACCATAAGCAAACAAAAAATTAGTATATAGTGTGTCAAATAGTTCTATCCCTTGCTCCAAAATGGAAAGGCAAAAAAGGTAGATAAATGTGTTGGCTCTTGCTAAAGTTGGGCAATGGGTACATGGAAAGTATATGCTAATCTCTACTTTCATGTTCATTTGGAAACTTCAAAAATAATAATTGTGTGTGTGTGTGTGTGTGTGTGTGTGTGTGTGTGTGTGTGTGTGTAGTTGGTTGGCTTGGGGAAAAATAAAATGGGAGAGAAAAGGGAGTGTCAGCATGGAGTTGCTAAGTTGGGTGCTAGAGCACTGGGGGCAGCCTCACAGAGAACGAATTAAATATGTGAGCGAGAACCTGAGGACTTCATGTTTGACCTTTTGGGCCTTAGTCTGCTCTCTTAGGCTTAGTCCTTTTGTGTGAAGAACTTGGTGCCTTTTCTCTGCCATCTGCCAGCTTTCCTGCTTGAGGTGTGGGGTGACTGGTCGGTCTACTGCTTAGTAGTCTAAGCACAGAGTGGCCCCCACAGACATGTGGGAGTGAGGTGGGGTGCTCTCTTTTATGGAAGTGAGCTTCATTTTCATGACCTTTCAGTGTACGGCTGAATCGTCACGTTCACTGGCTCATCCAGCATTGTTGCCTATGCCCACCACACAGGAGACTTTCCATCATGCTGCCAGGTGATCAGTGAACGAAAAGTATCTAATAGGGTAAAATGTGTATGCTGCCAAGAGATGGCACAGTCACCCTCTGAAATTGTTGATCCATTTCTGAAGTCAGAACTTGGAAAATGTTAGATCATCCCTTAAAGGAACCAAGTAAGAGGATAAAAGTTAAGAAAAATGTAAAAATGTGATATGTAAAATTTAGGGGGAGACTACTCAACTACTCATTTATAATTGGTCTGCTGTGGGCTTTTCCAGCCTCTGTGGCCATAGGCCCATTATCCCATTGTCCCCAGAACTTTGTATATGGCACCATTCTTAGCACTACTGTGAGTCTCCAGGACCACATCAGCTAAATGGAGCAGATGCTGGGTTTCCAAAGACTCTAAAATAACCATCTTGAAGCGTAGTGAGGACATCTTCCAGGGAGAATATTCTATGCATAGTCTTGTTCATGGGAAATTTTGGGGAGCCAACTCTACCAAAAAGGAAGGGTAGACCTCCTTCATCAAAGACCATCTTGTAAGTCTGTCTTCTCTGTGGGGTTCTTCCAGCACCCCTGAAAGATGCAGTGTTCTTGTGCTCTGATGACTGTTCACAATTTTGTTGCCTGCTCTTGAGTTAGATTAACACTGAAATGGATTCAACCCTAGGTCAGCAGCTCTTAGTCCTGCCTTCCAGGAACTACCTTTGTTATAGGGCTATGTAAGACAAGCAAGCAAACAAACAAAATGTTTATTTTGAGAGAAAGAGAGAGCATGAGTGGGAAAGGGGCAGAGAGAGAGGAAGAGAGAGAATTCCAAGCAGGCTCTGCACTGTCAACGCAGAGCCCTACATGGGGCTCGATCCCACAAACTGCAAGATCACAAACTAAACTGAAACGAAGAATCGGACACTTAACCAACTAAGCCACCCATGTGTCCCTGTCACAGGGCTATTAAACAAGTCCAGCTTAGTGCTGAGGCTGGCAGGCTCTGGAGCCCACACTTTCTAGCTGGATAACCTTGGGCAATCTGCTTAACTTTATTCATCTGTGTAATAGGAAGGATCAGAGGAATCTCCTCAAGTCCTTGGTGCAAAGTTTTAGTCAATCTAATACACACCAAGCTTTCAGAAGTGTGCTTAATAAACATTTGTAACTATTGTGGATGTTGCTGCTGTTGCTGATATTACTATTACAGATGATACTTTAGAGCAAGGAGATAAAAGAGTCAGAAGAGGGATTTAGGCAAAAACACAAATATGTCCAGGGAAGGGAAATTTGCCTTCAGTGTGTTTATTAGGAGAAGCCATAGAAGAAAGAGAGAAGAAAAAATGAGGTTTTTGAGATTTCCTGAGTTTGAGGGTCTGGAAAGTGCATCAGGTGCAGTGACATTTTTTGATGGAAAAAAAAGTGGACCAGGGCTTCAGGAGAGTAGGAGCTAAAGATACAGGTTTGAAGACCTTCCACCTAGAGGTCATGTATGAACTCAGGGAAGGGTCCCAGGAACATGGGACAGAGGGCTAGGGAAAAAAAGGAAAGGAATAAAGACAGAATAACCCCACAGTCAGGAGCAGGTGTCCTTGGATGTGATAGGGGTGTAGTTCCAAGGATGGCACAATGGCGGAGGCATAACAGGGACATTCAGGAGAAAATCTGCATGCTAGACTCCACAGGCAGCCTAAGAAATGGGAGGGCTACACCACTGGAGTGTAGACCCAGAGGGGCAGAGTCCAGATTGCAGGAAGCAGACGAGAAATTATATTTTTACACCCCTCTTTCTAGAAATGTGGCTTAAAAGGCAAGAATAGGGCCAGAGATGAAAGCCTCAAAGAAAAGGGATGGACTCTTAGTAGGAAAAGAGAAGATAACAAAAAGCCAGGCTGGTGGAGATCTCCATAGGGGCATGGTAACTTTCAAGTATGGGAAGTTGTTAATCAATGAAGGGTAACATCACATAGCTCCTAGCTCACCCCCAGCACTGCATGGCCTCTACATCCTGCTCTTAGCTGACTCAGCACCCCCAAACACTTCTTTCTTTAGAAGATGGCTGCCGGATGATTGTCATCCTGCCCCACAGCCAGACAGGCTTACATGGCTTCTCTGGCTAATGCCTACAGCAAATATTCCTAACACAAGTGTCCTCATTGGCACATTTCCTGAGAAAGAATGCAAGAAGGGCAACTCCCTGTTGCATGAATCTAGTTTTGCCATGCTTTCTCCTTACTTTTTCTCCTTACTTTTTCTAACAAATTGTCCTGCATTGAGGCTCGCCCCTGAGCCTGGTTCCCAAATACCAGTAGTCTAGGCACTGTACATTCAAGCCTCTGCATACTAGACTGTTGTTTAATTATGATTTGCCATTTCCACCAAGCCAGGCATTTTGGATTGTCCACAGAAAGGGCTGGGTGCATCTGGCCTCTCTCTCAGCAGGCTAACGCCCTCTGGATGTAGGGCACAGGTGACCCTGTATTAAAAGTTTGTCCCTTTAGTGACTCTGTGGTGCAACCAGCATGAGCCACCCTCCCACAGTCAGGCTGAAGTGCTCTAGGAAGAATGAGAGGAAAAGGGGGCTTACCTTATGTCAAGTGTCAGGGAAGGGGCCTGTTCACACCACTGTGTTCTGTTTGGGGCAGAGAGAAGACCTCAGTTCCCATACTGGTCCTTACGCTCAGGAGTGAGACTAGCTTGGGTGGTAGTGTAGCAGGATTCTTGCACAAAAAGTCATGACACTGAGGCTTTTCTTTCCAGGAAGCAACTTTATTCCTGCCGGGCACCACTTAGTTGGGTTCCTACGCAAAGAACTGAACCCTGAATGGCATGTGGCATAGTTTTTTTTTTTATATATATATTTTTTACTTCCTTGTCTCCCATTTATGGTAACACACAAACATGTAGTCTGATTAAGTGGTCTCATGTTACAAGGTTGTGAGGGATATTGTCACATACGCATATAGCTAGGTGGCATTGAGGGTTTTTTGGTTTTTGTTTTTCCTTTCCTTAAGGATGCAACCTTACCATAGTAGATCTGCAGTTTAGGTCCATGGAGCAGACCAGCAGCCAGTTCCTTAGTCTGCTGGTTTTCTAGCTTTCATTATCTGCTGAGGGTGAGCTTCCTTCAGTCTTGACTCTGTTGCTGCCCTGTAGCCTCACTACAGCCCAAGAGATCAGCCCAAGCCCAGCTGCCATTTATACCAGCAGGTTTCACTCATATTTGAATCATCCAGTCTGAACTAAAAACTTTAGCCATTTGCACTTGGAAGACTTAAAGAACCAAGTTTGAATTCCAGCTTTGCCCATTAACTGAGTAAGTTATTCTCCATTTTGTAACGTGGCTTCCTCCTAATGTTGGAGATAACAATGGCTGACATGAGAATGGAGGGAAAGAATCTGGGTGAAACATGAGGCGAATTAGAACACTTCTCAAAAGAGGTGTTAGCTATGGTGTGTGATTCTGCTGGTATGAAATGCCTTCAATAGGAATGTGTTTATGATGTGGAAAGTGTTGGGGTTTGGAGCCGACTGCCAAGAATTCTTGAGATGTCTTCAGTGCAGAAAGGTGGTTTTATTAAAACACGGGGATAGGACTCTGGGGTAGAAGGAACTGCACTGGGGTTGTGAAGAGCAATTGATGATATATTTGGGAGTTGGGAGAAGTAAAGACAGGAAGTTTACAAAAGGATTTTCATATGCAAAAGAAGCCTGAGGATCCTGGAGGCCTACCTGTTGTCTACCTAAGGTTGTTTTTTTCCTCTAGCACAGCATTAACATTAAGACATTTGGGAGTTCCTAGAGAAATGTCACACTCTGCCTGCCTTGAATATTTGTCAGTGGGCTGCAGTTTATAAGGAAATTTAATATTATCTATATTTTCTTTTGTCTTTGTTTCCCATATCATTTAGAGACAGAAAGTGCGTTAGTGGTTGTCAAGATTTGGGAGTGGAAGGGGCATGGAGAGTGACTGTCAATAGATCTGGGGTTTCTTTTTAGGATGATGAAAATGTTTTAAAATTAGCTGATAGTGATAGCTGTACAGCTCTGAATATACAAAAAAAAAAAACGCTCAACAGCTTACTCTTTAAATGGGTGAATTTTATGGTATGTGAAATATATCTCAAGCTGTTTAAAAAAAAAGTGTTAGGAGCTTTATTATTCAAGTGTACTTTAGTGCTCACTGTTTAAGACAATTCTGTAAGTATTAATGAAATCCTGATTGTTCTCTACCCTTTGGGCTGCCCTCTCCCTGCCCTGAGGCATTGCAGCCCAGAGAGGCCCCTGTGAATGGGAACCAGCTCAGAGGCCCTGTGCCCCAACAGCCCTAGGCACCCTGTTCAGCTGTTATCCGCCAGCTTCATGGCAAATGGTGCGTGACCTTTGAAGCCACCAGTCAATCAAACATTTTCACTTAGCCTCAGGAATAAAGCAGAAAGGTTGGTTGGTTCACTCTGGTTTAAAATTCCACTTCAGGTTATAAAGCCAGGTTCCATTTATTATCCCAGAATCTCCCACAGAGTGAGCTCTGAACTCCCTCCCTGTATGCTTCAGAGCCTTATATGACCACACAGGGCTGGGAACCTGCCATTGTGAGCCTGAGTGTACTTGTTGGGGTAGCCTCCCCGCTCTGCAGATGACACACTCCACTACCATTGTCACCCTATAGGAGATAGCATCAGTGATGTGGTTTTGGGGTGGTGGGGGTTTGGAGCTGAAGGCCAAGAAAGAATTCTTAAAGCATCTTTGGTGTGATGCTTTAAGAAAGGTGATTTTATTAAAGCACTGAGACAGGACCTGTGGGCAGAAAGAGCTGCACTGGGGCTCTGAAGACTGACTGGTTATATACTGCAGAGTTAGAGGAGGTAAAGGCAAAAGAGAGACCTCCAAAAGGACTTTGATATGCTAAAGAGGACTCCTAAGATACCAAAGGACTAGGTATTGTCAAGCTAAAAGTTGTTTTTCCCTCTAGCAAGGCATTAACATTAAGACAGTAGGGAGTTCCTGGAGAAATGTTATACTCTGCCTGCCTCAAGTATTTGTCAAAGAGCTGCACATTATAACGAAATTTTTTAAATGTTTACTTACTTTTGAGAGAGAGAGAGCGCAAGCAAGGGAGGAGCAGAGAGAAAGGGAGACACAGAATCCAAAGCAGGCTCCAGGCTCTGAGCCTTCAGCACTGAGCCGGACACAGGCCTTGAGATCATGATCTGGGGTGAAGCCAGACACTTAACTGACTGAGCCACCCAGACACCCCATGGAAATTTAATTTTATGTACCATTTCCACACATCATTATTGAGGGGAGGTTGATTCTGTGCCTCCAGGAAACTGAATCTGTAGGTTTCTGGAGATTAGGCTATTGATAAGATTGCCTTTTTCTTTTCTTTTTAAAAAAGTTTTTTTAATGTTTATTTTTGAGAGAGGAGAGGGACAGAGAGAGATAGGGAAACACAGAATCCAAAGCAGGCTTCAGGCTCTGAGCTGTCAGTACAGAGCCCGACATAGGGCTCGAACCCACAAACCACAAGATCATGACCTGAGCCGACATCAGTCTTGTAGGACTGATGGAGACTCATGTCCTACATGATTGTGATCTGTATCAGTTAACCATTGGTTTTTCTTTTTCTTTTGTTCTTGGGCAGCTAGAAGTGCCTGAGGAATGTCACACCTATCCCATGGAGTGGGGGTGGTGGTAGTTGCTAGCTTGTGTTTGCCCTCAACTTGCCTTTGGCTCCCTCATCATCAAGACCATTACTAACAGGAGAGCTCTCATGGCCTCTCACCCCTCCTGCCCAGTGTCTGAATGGAGCTTTATGTGGACTTATGTCCAAGATGTTCTCACTACCAATAACCAGGCATTAAGATGAACTATAACTGCACCAGCTGGACTCATTAAAACTGGAAAATTTTCATTTTACCTCGACACCTTTAATTGACATATTTACATATCAAGAAAATCTAACATTGGCACAAAACACACAATTCAGTTATTTATACACTTAGATAAACAACCTGAACAACTATTATTTTAAAGAAAATTATGCCCAGGGTTCAGCCATGGGAAGAACTGTGTATTACTTTTTTCTCCCTACCTTTGTCACTCAGAGTTCCCTTAGGAAACAGACCTGGCACTCAAATTCACATAAGTGGAGGGGTATCTTTTTGCCAAGATCCTTTGAAGCCATAGTGAGTAGGACTACAAGCGGTAGTAGCAGCTGAGGTGTCATCCCTGTGAAGTCCAGTGGTTCCTGGGACTCATGTCAAGGAGTCACCTGGAGAGTCTCATAGCTTTGGTCTAGGGACATTCCCAGCCCAATGCTCTCTCCTCAAAAGGAGCTAGGGAATAACCTCCACATCCTCCCTTGCCTGTGTCATCACCATTGGATGGATCCAATCTGAGGCCGAGGACAAGGCAGCCTTCGGCATTTGCCAGGCACGGAGTTGGTATCTGGGGTGCAGAATGGAATAAGATTTGAGGAGTTCACATTTAGAAGTGGACAAAAAGAAGGAGGCATCAAAGAATACTACAGTTTCCTGTCTACAGGTTTCCAGTCTACAAGAGCTTAACCCAGAGAATCTTCCTAAAGGCTATATAATGTGAGCCCAGGATAGCAGGCCAGACTTGTCCGGGCAAATGAGTTGCATTGGGATGAGAGGCAATATGGGTAGAAGGATGTGCAGCGTGAGGTGGCTGGAGCCTTAAGCATGCATAGGAAGGGCCCCCAAAGGGGCCAGATCCAGCTGGCCACATGCATCAAATATGAGGATGTAAGGAGCTCACACAGGATGTGCCCAGGAGAATGCAGTATTCACATGCACACACCGAAAGGTTGCTCTGGTGACTTTGTAAGAAATGGATAGGAGAGACCAAGGCTGTTGGCATCCAGGCCAGCAAGGAGTGTGTTGCAGGCTCTAAGCAGAGAAATGTGGAACCCTAAATTAGGATAGGGAGGCACAGAGAGAGCAAGAAGGAGGTGGATTCAAGAAATACCCAGTGAGGAGAAAGAAATTACGGAATGGCATTTGAGTGGGTGTAAAAATGAGGGAGGAGGGATCAAGAAGGATACCCAAGGATGCTGGTCAGGGTGACAAGGTAAAGGTGGACCACTATCTGAGATGTAACAGACAGGAGGGCCTAAGTGTTGGAGGTGATGTGACCTGGGTAGGAAGGGAGAGAGCTGCAGGCTGCTGTCCAAGGTCCCTGAACTCTCATGCTACTGCCTGTGGCCCTGGGCTAGTACACCAGCAGCAAGTGCACCTTGCCCCTCTCTGTTTGAACCAATAGATTGCTACCTATTGCTGGTCCTGTCAGCATCTGCACATGGTGGGAGAAATGAGCACTGATGTATAGGACCCATTACCAACAGCCAGTGCTGGCAGGGAGACATGACATCTCCTGAGAAAGAGCAGCCAGGCATGTTGTTGATTAGCTGAACTCTGCCATTTCCCAAGGAACATGCATGTGGTGCTTCCCAATGCACAGGACATTCTCACCAAACAGTTCTCTCATCATCACATTATACTTTGGGCAGTTTTGATTTAGAAGAGATTGGTTTGATGAGTCAGGAGGCTGGGAGACTTGAACTAGAGGAGCTTTTCTCAGAGGCTCAGATGAAATGTTAAAGGATGTGGAGTGTGCTCAGGGTTACTGTAGACCAGGTGGCTTAAACAACAGAAATAATTTGTTTGCTTGTTTGTTTATAGGGCAAGCAAGCGTGCACAAGTGAAGGGAGAGGGAGAGAGAATCTTAAGCAGGTATCATATCCAGCGCAGAGCCCAACATGGTGCTCGATCTCAGGACCCTGAGATCATGACCTGAACCACCCAGGTATCCCAACAACAGAAAATTATCATCTTCATATTTCATATGAAGGCTGGAAGTCTGAGACCAAAGTGTCAGCAGGACTTTTCTCATTGGCTTGCAGATGTCTGTCTTCTCCCAGTCTTCATGTGGTTTTAACATCTATGCTTGTCTATCTCTGTGTCCAAATTTCTCTTTATAAGGACAACAGTCACGGGTTTAGAGCCCATCCATAGGATCTCATTTTAACTTAATTACCTTTTTAAAGATTCTGTGTCCAAATGTGGTCACATGCCAAGATACTGGGGACTAGGGCTTCAACAAATGAATTCCAGGGCAGGGAATGTACATCAGCCCATAACAAGAGGTAGGTATTGAGGACAGCATGATGGGGTGTGTCTTCCTAGAATCAGGCCTCATAGCTCCTTGGCCGTGGGCCTGTTCTACCTTCAGAGAGTATTTTTCCTCTCAGAAGACCAAGACAGAGCTGTAGTCTTCCTTCCCTCTGTTCTTCAGCTATCCTGATGGAGTTTAGCCTGCTTTCCTCCCTCTTTTCATGCAGGGGCCATTCACTCCGGAAAGGGCATTCACGTCTGTGCACCGCGTATCCTTGTGGCTGTAGTTTTCACAGGCCTGTGCACCTGCTGGTAACCAGTTCTGGTCTGCCTTGGTCTGATTAGAAAGCACAGTGTTGTTGGGGCACCTGGGTGGCTCAGTCAGTTGAGTGTCTGACTCTTGATATCAGCTCAGGTCATGATTTCATGGTTGTGAGATTGAGCCCCTCATTGGCCTCTGTGCTTTTAGCGCTGAGCCTGCTTGGGATTCTCTTTTTCACCCTCTCTCTGTCCCTCCCCTGCTCACATTCCCTCTCTCTCTCTGTCCCTCCTCTAGTTGTGCATGCATGAATGCATGCTGTCTTTCAAAATAAATAAACATTAAAAAATTAAACAACAAAAGAAAGTACAGTATTGCTAAAAAGTGTGTCATATCAAATAAGGCTTAATATAAAATTTTTCTTGAGTTCATCTCTTACTCTGAATAAGCATGATGGGAATTTTGATTGAAACTGTTTTTTACTGCTGTCCCTCAGAAATTGTGTCCGTGTCCAGCTATTACTAAGAGAACTGTGGCCATAGGTACCCTCTCATTCCAGAGGTGGGAACGGTGTTTTCTGTGTACTTTCTTATACATACTGGTGTCTTGATGCATTATCCAACAACGAGGTTTTCAATCTTGGCTCTTTTTTAAAGCAAAACCTCATTCTGTCCTGGAACTGCCAAATGGGGGTATTGACACACTGTTGTTTGAACACCCCACTGTGTTCCTTTGCATGCCTTCTATAGAAACATTGGTGCTCTATCAGTTAAATAATAGGCTTGTGGAAAATGCATCCCCCTAAGTGTGCATTTTCTTTATGATTTAGCCTGTCTTTTTTGCAGAAAATATATTCATTTCCTTGGTTGTAAAGAACATGGATTGTGTCTGTGATTGAATGGCAGCCCTGGCCCCTCATGCCAGTGACCAGGGCCTAGATATAGCAGGAAGTAGTTTCCACAGAAACCTTGTATTCTTCCATTGTCCCTGTACCTTCTAGGACCAACTCTACTCCCGTGTCAGTGACAATGTGCTAAGAGTTGGTATGAGGGAAAACACCTGCAGGTGTCCTTGGTGAGCTTCAAGAACACAGAGGAGTTTGGCCTGTGCATGTGTGGGAGGAGTGGGGAGGCTATCTACTGATGATGCGAGAAGGTCGCTTTTCTGAAGTCCCCTTTGAAGGTAAACTGCCTGGTGTAGGCTGGGCCCATACTCTAGTTCTAGAAACCACCAAGGCCTCCCCTTTTGTGTGTTGCTCAGACTCCAGGACCACGTCTGTCCTACTGTGATCCTAACATAGGGTATTCTGGCCAGCATGGATGATGATGAGGCCATCCTTAATGCATCAAAAAGATAAGTTTGAAAACCAGTGGCTTAAACTTGGACTGTCTCTCTGAATCAAACAGCAAGGAAACCCAATTCATAAAATGGAATATACCACAGTTCAAATTTAATACATTAATATTTCTTATAAGGCTTTTTATAAGAAAAAAGGATATAGAAAATGTTGCTGAAACCAATACCATTCCTTTTTCTAAATCTTTCACATTTCTATATACCAATAATGAAGCAACAGAAAGAGAAGTTAAGGAATCTATCCCATTTACAATTACACAAAAAACAATAAGATACCTAAGAATAAACCTAACCAAAGAGGTGAAAGATCTGTACACTGAAAATTATAAAACACTAATAAAAGAAATTGAAGGAGTACCTAGGTGGCTTAGTTGGTTAAGTGCCCAACTCTTGATTTCAGCTCAGGATGATCTCATGGTTCTTGGGATCGAGCTGTGCCTTGGACTCTGTGCTGACAGTGTGGAGCCTTCTTGGGATTCTCTCTCCCACTCTCTCTGCCCCTCTCCTGCTTGTGTTTTCACAGATGCTTTCTCTATATAAATATCTCAAAATAAATAAATAAACATTAAAAAAATTGGGGCACCTGGGTGGCTCGGTCAGTTAAGCATTCGACTCCTTGTTTTGGCTCAGGTCATGATCTCACAGTTTGTGAGTCCAAGGCCTCCATCATGCTGTGCACTGACAGTGCAGAGCCTGCTTGGGATTCTCTCTCCCCGTCTCTGTGCCCTTCCCCTGTTCATGCTCTCTCTCTCAAATAAATAAAGCTTAAAACAAAACAAAACAAAAAACTGAAGATGATGCAAAGAAATGGAAAAACATTCCATGCTCATGTACAGAAAGAACAAATGTTGTTAAAATGTCTATACTACCCAAAGCAATCTACACATTTAATGCAATCTCTGTAAAAATACCAACATTTTTTGCAGAGCTAGAATAAACAATCCTAACATTTGTATGGAACCACAAAAGATTCCAAATAGCCAAAGAAATCTTGAAAAAGAAAAGCAAAGCTGGAGGCATCACCATTCTAGATTTCAAATCATATGACAAAGCTGTAGTGATCAAGACAGTATGGCTCTGGCACAAAAGCAGACACATAGATCAATGGAACAGAATAGAGAAGCCAGAAATAAATCTGCAGCTTAATCTCTGACAAACCAGGAAAGAATATCCAATGGATAAAGACAGTCTCTTCAACTAATGGTGTTGGGAAAATTCAACAGCAAAATGCAGAAGAATGAAACTGGACCACTTTGTTATACCTTACACAGAAATAAATGCAAAATGGATGCAAGACCTAAACGTGAGACAGGAAGCCATTAAAATCCTAGTGGAGAACACAGGCACTAACCTCTTTGATATCAACTGTAGAAACTTCTTACTAGATATGTCTCCTGAGGCAAGGGGAAAAAAAGCAAAAATACACTATTGGGATTTCATCAAGATAACCTTCTGCACAGCAAAGGAAACAGTCAACAAAACTAAAAGGCAGCCTATGGAATGGGAGAAGATATTTACAGTGACATATCTGATAAAGGATATCTGTCCAAAATATATAAGAACTTACAAAACACAACACCCCCAAAAAACTCCAATTAAAAAGTGGGTAGAAGACATTAAAAGACCATTTTCTAAAGAAAACATACAGGTGGCCAACAGACACATGAAAAGATGCTTAACGTCACTGGTCATCAGGGAAATACAAATTAAGACTACAATGAGATATCACCTGAACACCTGTCAGAATGGCTAACATCAGTAACATAAGAAACAACCGGTGTTGGTGAGGATGTGGGGAAAGGGGAACATTCCTGCAGTATTGGTGGGAATGTAAACTGGTCCAGCCAATGTGGAAAATAGTATGGAGATTCCTCAAAAAGTTAAAAAAAAGACCTGTCCTACAATCCAGCAATTGTACTACTAGGCATTTACCCGAAGAATACAAAAATACTAATTAAAGGGATATTGCAGCATTATCTACAATAGCCAAACTGTGGGAACAATCCACATGTCTGTCAGTTGATTAATGAATAAAGAAGGGGTAGAATATATATACAGTGGAATATTACCCATCCATAAAAAAGAATGAAATATTGTCATTTGCAATGAAATGAATGGAGCTAGAGAGTATTATAATCAAATTAAGTCAGAGAAAGACAAATAACTTATAATTTGACTTGTGTGGAATTTAAGAAACAAAACAAATGAACATAGGATAGAAAAAATAAAAACAGAGAGAGGCAAACTAAGAACCAAACTCATAACTATAGGAACAAACTGATGGTCACCAGAGGGGAGGTGGATGGGGTGATAGACTAAACAGGTGATGAGGATTAAGGAGTGCACTTGTGATGAGCACTGTGTGTTGTAGGGAATTGTTGAGTCACTATATTGTACACCTGAAACTAACATACTCTTTGTTAACTGGAATTTAAATAAAAACTTAAAGAAAAGGATTTGTGTATTTGTGACAACACAAGGTACTGATGAGGACCAGTGTTCTCTATGATGAGCAAGAAGTGGGTAAACCACCTAACAGCCTTCCCTGGCCAACTTCTAACTCCGCCTCACTGTTCCCAGGTCTGCCCTCTCAAGCTGTGGTCCATCCTTGTGATGAAAACAAGCCTGCAGTGCTGACACCAATTCTGATGTGTGGGTTTTTCCTACACATCAAACAATTCTGTGACACTAGCTGGGTGTCCTGTAATTTAATACAATTCTGACACTACTTGGAGATAGTGTCAGGTCCCACAGGTTAAGGGCTCAAGCCTACAAGACTTCCTCACTTCAGATGCCAATTACAAGTCCAGATCATCACCTTCCCTTAGGACTGATCTGCTATAAAGCACAGGTTCCCACAATCCTCTTTTCAGGTTCAATTAGTTTGCTAGAGCATATCACAGAACTCAGAAAACAATTTCCTTACTGTTTACCAGTTCATTACAAAACAATATGATAAAGGATACAGATAAACAGCCAGATGGAAGAGATGCATAGAGCAAGGTCTGTGGGAAGGGGTGCAGAGCTTCCATGCCCTGTCTGAGCACATCGCTCTTCCAGCACCTCCATGTGTTTGCCAAACCAGAAGTTCTCCAAACCCCAACTATTGGGATTTTTTGGAAGCTTCATCATATAGGCATCATCAGTGATTAACTTAATTTCCAGCCCTTCTCCACCCTTTAGAGAATGGGGCGTAAGGTTGAAAATTCTAAGCTTCTAATCATGGCTTGGTCTTTCTGGTGACTAAAACCCATCCAGAGGTCCACCCAAAGTGGCTTCGTTAAAAGAAAAGACATTCCTATCACCCAGGAAGTTAAAAGTGATTTAGTATCCTGTGCCAGGAAAAACTGGAATCAGAGACCAAATATTAGAACAAAAGATGCTTCTAGTGCTCTAATAATTTCCTAAGTGATAAGGAAATTATAAGAGTTTTAGGCACCCTATGCTGGGAACTGAGGTCAAAGACTAAGTACTAGATCCTCCCAGGACCCCTATTTACCAGGGTTTTAGGAGTCCTGCCTAGTTACTAGTGAGCACCAGCTCCCTCTTGGCTCTTGCAGAGATCCACTTAGACAAGCCACTCACTCTTGGAGTTCCCCATGGCCCTTCCAAGCCTAGTGTCCAGGCCTGCCTTCCCCAAGGTAGTGCTCCCTGAGACGCGAGGTGCTTGGAAGCATCCATGTGATGCATGCTATCTTTTCCTCGACAGCATACATGACAATGGGAAAAAGGCTGGGCTATATAAAGAAAACCTGCTGTTGCGAGGGTGCACCATCAGAAACACAGAAGCTGTTGTTGGCATCGTCATCTATGCAGGTAGGCATGGCCATGGCACAGGTGGTCTGTGACCATGCTTGCTGCCTCTACTGTATGTTCTTGAACGTTGATCCTTGTTTTGTTTTGTTTTTTATAAAAACAGCATGTATCCATTGTAAACATTTAGAAAAACAGGAAAATAGAAAGAAGTGAAATTTCTAATAGTATCTTAACCGAAAGTGTTCTCTCTCAGCATTTTAGCTTATTTCTTTCCATTGTTTCTCCATGGTGGTTACAGATTTAAGATTAATTCTATACCCTGCTTTTTCGACTGAGCTTACCCTGTAAGTATGATTGTATGGCAGCACTGTACTTCAGTCCAACAGTCAGGGAGCTCCATCACTTCACTATTGGGCATTGATTTACCATGCCCCTCGTGCTCCCCTGCAGGACATGAAACCAAGGCTCTGCTGAACAACAGTGGGCCCCGCTACAAGCGCAGCCAACTTGAGAGGCAAATGAACTGCGACGTGCTCTGGTGTGTCCTCCTCCTCGTTTGTATGTCTCTGTTTTCTGCGGTCGGTAAGTCTCCTTTACGGGTCACCAATAAGAGGGCACTGCTGGACAGCCTCCAGGTGAGCCTGGTGGGCTGCTGACAACTCATTCTGATGCAGCACTCTAAAGTTAAAACACACATTTTTCATCCACTTAGACTCAAGGGCTGTTTGCATCCACACCGACCAGATTAGAGATGTCTAGATGAATGATCTTGATAAAGTGATACTATTTTTCAAATTTATAGCTTCTTGGGTGGAAGGATGGTTTAATCACACTAATAGTAATGATTCTGGTAGAAGAAGAATTAGTAACCTGGTGATAACAGAATAATATAGCAGGAGATGAACAAATGCCACTAATGGGAACTCCATAAGAAGGGGGAAAAATAGTATTTGGGTGCTGAGAAAGGGTTAGCGGTTAGATTATACCCAGGCTCTGGTGCTCTCCAGCCTTTGATGGCCTCCAGACCTGCCATGCTGCCTTTACCTCTGGGTAAATGGTCTTCACCACATCTCCTGCTTCCATCATGAAGCAGACAGGTGTGATGTGGTCATGGAGCTCAGTGGTAAAAGACATAGGTGTATGGGCCATGAAAAGGGTTTCTGTTATCAGATAGGTATGGAACCCAGTTAATGAAATAATTTGCATTTCCATTGGCTTCTGGGAGTCTATGATATGTGCATTTTGAATCTGTAGCAAAGGTTAATAATGGAAAGTATCCCGGGCCAAATTACAAGACTGGTGTTTTGTGAGCCACATGTTGGGAAAATCTTTTTGGGGATTTCCCATTGATAGCTGCCAGCACATATCCAGTTTCTGCCTTATGCTTTTCAGTGTCAGCAATGGGAAACGTCTGATATGAGGAAGATATGCTTTCTAGCAGTCTGATTGTTGGTGCCAACAGTTCCAGCAATGTGTTTTTGCCTTTTTATGTGGCAAGGCAGGCTAATGAGGCCAAATGTGCCTGTGTCAATAGTCTTGAAGTTTTGCTTTCATTTGTACTAGCAATGTCCTATTTTAACATTGGATGAATGATATTTCTTTTTGAACATTGCTATAGGACACGGACTGTGGGTACGACGGTATCAAGAGAAGAAATCATTATTTGATGTCCCTGAGTCTGATGGCAGCTCTTTATCCCCAGTCACAGCTGCAGTTTACTCGTTTTTGACAATGATAATAGTTCTGCAGGTAACAATACTAAGTACCATACGATAATTGCTTTACTTTTCTGGTAAAAACTTGAAGTCATCATACTCTGCTGATAATTTCCTTATAAATTTTGCATCTGGGAGGACCACAAGTATACCTGCCTAATGTGTTACATCTTTTCCACCTAATTTTTCTATGGGGTCTTTTTGGGTGCTTTTCAAATTAACTTTCTCCATTGCTGTTCCTAAAACTCTTGGGCTTTAGGGGGTTGGTTTTTTGATAATTGTGTTTGTTTTATTTTTCCATTCAATTACTTCTTAAACCCTGAAAATATTATTTTGGAATAATTTTAAGACTTAAAGACAAGTTACAAAAAAGTAGTACAGAGAGTTTCCATGTGTTCCTTACCCAGATTCCCCTGATATGAACATGATTCATTACCATGGTACATTGTCTAAAGCAAGAAACCAACTTTGGTACTTTGCCATGAACTAAATATTAGACATCTTTCAGGTTCTACTAGTGTTTCCACTAATGTGCTTTATCTGTTCCAGGATTCAATTCAGGATATCACATTGCATTTTGCAGCATTGGTTTTTATTATCCTTATTACTGTTAGCATTAGTATTATTAGTTCACATGCCTGGTGAACAGCTTCTTGTCACTAAGAATCTATACCCAAAAGGCCTGTTTAAGAGTGAGGAAGGGGCAGTGAGTGACATCTTAGGAACGCAAAGTGAACAGAAGACATTTGCTTAACCTTTGCCTATGAGGAGAGCTCTGCTGTCTTTTATCACATGTGTTCATAAAACAGAAACAGACTTATTTAACTTTCCAAATTAGTCTTTTAGTCTGGTTAGTTCAATACTGTTACTCAAAAAAACTTTTTAACCTTGATTTCATAAAGATTGTTCTTAAATTGTCAATGTATAACTGTGAATATTCTTCTCAAAGCCTTATTTCCTTTGCTCCGTATCGTACAAGATCACAGAAATTGTCCCTCAACACAACCAGCCTCTGGAAAGACTGTCTCTTCTGAACTGTGGGGTTGTGTCCACGGGATGGGCAGCTCCTTGTTGCCAGGAGCCCTGGGAGAGCCTGGGGGCCAATTGCCACTGTGGTGCAAGGTGACTTTGCTTATGAGGACTCTGACTGTGCCATGTGTTTTTTGTTTTTTGTTTTCCCTCCCTCTCTCTTCTCTTTCCTTTCCTAGCTTCTCTCAAGCACAACTTAGTAATACGAAAATGCTTGCTTCTATCCAAGCCATGGTTACCATTCTTCCAGACACGATAGTGGATTTCCGCTCTGCAGTGACACCATAGGCTGTCCTAGTTTAAACTCTTTGCCAATCCTAATACTTTTCCATTACTGACTCTAAACCAACCTGGTTAAGCCCTTAAAGGTACAGTATAGTCCCTACTTACTTGTGGTTGTAGTCATTTGAATAGATTGGACTAGTTCTAAGCTCCCTGGTCCTCACAGTTGTTCATCTGTATGCTTTATGTCTTCTAGGTTTTGATCCCAATTTCCTTATATGTTTCCATTGAAATTGTTAAAGTATGCCAAGTGTACTTCATTAATCAAGATACAGAGTTGTACGATGAAGAAACAGACTCACAGCTGCAGTGTCGAGCTCTGAACATCACAGAAGACTTAGGGCAGATACAGTATATCTTCTCAGATAAAACTGGCACTTTAACTGAGAATAAGATGGTTTTTCGAAGATGCACTGTGTCTGGCATAGAATATTCCCATGATGCAAATGGTGAGTCTGGAGGTAGGAATTCCTAGTCTTGGCTGGAGAGGTAGCTGCTATAGAAAAGCTGCATGCACATGTGCCTGTGTGCACATACATGCACACGTGAACATGCACAAACACACACACACACACACACACTAAGCTTCAGGGATTGCTGATTTATGAGAGATAATAAAACATAGAAAAGCTGTTAGAACAACCAGAAGACTGAAGTTTGGCAACATTTATAGAAGCAAATACAGAATTCCACATTGCTGACAGTGCCCTAGTCACTGCAGTGTCTTAGTGTGGTGGGCATCTGCTTTCACACCTGTTTTCTGTCAGACAAGAGAACCAAGAAGGGCATTCTTGAGGAACTCCCTTCTGAGGTACACAGTCTCTTTGCCATGGCAAGAATGAAGAGATGTTTTCGTTGTCACCCATCGATCTTCTTGTTATTAGCTAAAAATTCTCAGAATGGCATTGGGCAATTCTATAGTCTTCCCCTTAGAAAATGCTATAGTCTTCCCCTTAGAAAATGATGTTCATGGAAGCTGGAAAAAAATGTTACTCCTGTTTGAAGTTTACAGGAGGTTACTCCTCCCACTTCTCCTTTCCTTATCCTTTGCTGCCTCTGTCTTACCTGAACTTATAGGAGAGCTCTCCACTTCATAAGTTGAGGATGTGACTAGAACCAGCCACCCACCTGAGCCAGGAAAGGACACCATAAGAAGGGTTCCTGTGCCACACTAGTGTTTGTAGAGCCATGGAGCCTCTGAGAGGCACCATCAGCTCTGCAACCAGAACTCCTTCTGCTTCCTATACAGCTTCTAAGAACATGAAAGAAGTCTTGCCACAGGAACAGTAGCAAATACAGAACAGCAGTCAGTATGTGGGCATCATTAGGAAACTTCTTTATGAGAGTATATGATAGGAAAGATCTCTAGAAAGCATGGGATTTTTGTGAGTTTCATAAAACAAAGAATTACGATATCCACTAATATAATTAGCAGATATCATAATTAGCCCTTTATATAAAATTAATTATATTAAACAGAAGACATACAAACTCATACACTACATATGGGGCGCCTGGGTGGCTCAGTCAGTTAAGCTTCCAACTTCGGCTCAGGTCATGATCTCACAGTTCGTGGGTTCGAGCACCACGTCAGGCTCTGTTCTGACAGCTCAGCTCAGAGCCTGGAGCCTGTTTCAAATTCTGTGTCTCCCTCTCTCTCTGACCCTCCCCTGCTCATGCTGTTTCTCTGTCTCTCTCAGAAATAAATTTTTAAAAATTAAAAAAAAAAAACTTATACACTACATTTAACACTTTATTTGCCATCCAAAGTAAACGATCAGTGACTGTGCCCACCTATCCCCTTGCACTCTACCCTCCTGAAGGCAGAGTTCAGCCTAGTTGTAAAGGAGCCAGAGACCCAGGTCTGAAGTCAGGTCACAGCTGGACCTGAGGCTCCATAGGCAGAATCCCAACTAAGATTACAGAAAATAGATGCTTATTATAAAACCAAAGGATTGCACTGCCTCTGGAGATACAGGAAAGCATTTCTCGTAAAGACTAAAACAACCAGGCCTCTCTACTGCATGTTTGAAAGAAATTCTGTGATCAGTCATTGTCACACACCTGGGGCCAAGAGCATCTTTAGCTGTTACTTCATGTCGTCTGACCTTTCAGATCTCATTAGTAAAATGAATTCAGATGGCTTTGGCTTTGTGTGATGAGCCCAGTTCACATATATCTGAACCAGCCATGGAGACTATTAGTATGGCCCTCTGACCTCCTGTTCTGGTGACATTGTGTGCCCAGAATGAGGCATCACCTGCTTCTTGCCTTTATCTTCCCCAGGGACTTTGAGGGCATTGCTCAGGCCACTGTTGGTCAGAAACTGCTGCATCACTGTAGACCACAGTCACTTACTTCAACAGTGGTCTGAGGGATGGCTACATTTAGGCTAACATCTGACTACTTTCTCAGGAGACTAGGACAGGCAGATGTCTCCTTTGAGAGGGTGATACCAAGCTCCTAATGTGCAAGCCTAGAAGCTTGACAGCACTGCGTCCAGGCTTTGTTCTTCCTTGCTCTTCATTCACCACGAAACTGGGACTTGTGTCAGCAGGAGTGGGTGGGACGTGCAGGAGGAGATTTGCTTCTGGAGTGAGGAGCTCCCTGAGTGGGATCCTGGCGTTGCAATTGCTGAGCCTTGTGACCATGATTGGCTTATCTTTCCTTATCTCTGTTTTTCTCATCCCCAAAGAAAAGTCTTACTAAAGAAAGATGCTAAATATAAGGCCTTGTTCACAGGACACACCAATGCCACAGGCATACCCAGATTGGAAGGCCCTTCTTTGTTCCTTATGCAGGCCAAATTGTGTTAAGATACCTTGTGCTCACACTCAGCACTGGACTTGCCCTTGAAGTTCTTAGTAATTGCTTGTCTTGAATGAATCATCCTCATGAATAGCCTCCTTGCTCATCTATGATGAAACAAGCTGAACTAAAACTGGGCAAAGTCAGAAAAAAATGTGTTTAGAGCCATTCGTTAGCAAGAAACAGCACAGATGTACTTCATATGATTCACTGAGTGGCCACATGGCCACAAGGATTTTTGCTGGCAATGTTCTGCTAAGGACTCCAGCATAACAGTGCAGTCAAGGTCATCTTCAATGGATCTTTGCCTCCTGGGTCTATACCCTGGTGGCATTTATCTACTCTATGCAACCCCACAAGGACCGTTAGCCTCTCTGTTGGGTAGAGCTTCATCCATACAGGGTGAATGCAGATAATACGCACTCCCTACCTGACCCTAGACAAGGAGCATGGGAAAGCACCATCAGCACAGACTGAGAACCATTATTTTTGTGTGATTGGAGGGCAGATGTTCAACTTGTGATCTGTCCTGACAGCCCTTGTGAGTCAGGTGGCCTCATGACCTTGGGATAAAAGGCAAAGCCTGGAACCTGGCTACCCCGTGGGTGAGGCCTTACTGCCCTGCCTTTGTCCCCACTGTCTGCTGCCCAAACTGCATTTATCACACCTAAGGTCCTGAATAGAGGGGCTGTATGTGAATCTATCTCTGTCCACACCTTACTTGTCTATGAAGCTGGATGGCCACTGTGCCAAAATGCATAGGAACTGAGCTTTGGCATTATGTTGACCTGGGTGTCCTCTCCACTCTCCTGAGTCTTGTGTACTTAGCAAGGTCCTTAAGTTTTCTGAGCCACAGTCTACTCATCTGTGCAGTGGGGATGAGAATATCAACCTCATGAGGTTGACTATAGGTGCAGATAAAGCCTCCATCTCAGTGGAAACACTCATTAAATGCGGCTTTGCCTTTGGGAGAGTGATGGTGGCGAGTGCTCTGAATCAGTTTTATTTTCCTAGCCTCCCCATGATGGGTTATCCCATGTGCCTCTACCCACAGCCCAGCGTCTGGCCAGGTACCAGGAGGCAGACTCAGAGGAGGAAGAGGCAGTGCCCAGAGGGGGCTCGCTGCCCCAGTGCAGCAGCATTGGAAGCCATCAGAGCGTTCGTGTCATGCACAGGAGCCAGAGCACCAAGTCACATCGGCGCACAGGCAGCCGGGCAGAGGCCAAGCGGGCCAGCATGCTGTCCAAGCACACAGCTTTCAGCAGCCCCATGGTGAGTCCCACTCAGAGGACAGCAGCTACCCATGCTGGGGCAATACCACCTTTTCTTGCCTCCATTCATCTGTATGTAATAATACAAATGAGCTGTTGCTGGGGAGTTAGCTCTACTCAGTTAACAGAACTTGTGTGGCCAACACCTTCTCCCCACACTGCTGGGGGATTGCTGGTGATGGAGAGGGAGTCTGTCCTGCCAAATGAAATGAATAAAACAACAGAGCAAGATGACAACTGTGAAAAAGCAAAACCTAATAGAAAAAAAAAGTTTTAATTAGATGAGCCCAAATCCAATAAATTTCTTTCTCTATTGCCTTGCCCAAACATTTATGGACCATCCTCATCAGTCAGGGAAATTTCCAAAAGTGAGCAAGTAATAGTTTCTAAAAGATGCTTTCACTTCTAAAATGTTTTAAGAACAGAGAGGGAAATCCATTTTGATCACTCCATGTTGGTCTCATTCTTCTGTGGCTTTTGAAATCTAAATAGACACTGGCATTTAAATTGTGGTTGCTGATTGGTGGTTTTACACAAGGCACTTGGGAGGTGGGCTCTCACATCTGGCAGGAGTAGCACTGTGTTGAAACAAACTTTTCTGACATTGATGTAGCAATATGGGTCCAAAGGTATTTGAAATATTCAAGCTTTCTGACCTAGAAATTTAGTGATTCAGTCAAAGATTTCTGTGCATAGAAGTTTATCAGTTTAAAAAAATGTATCCAATGATAAAAGAATGGCCAAATGAATCATGGTATGTCTATCTTGAAGTTGCTAAAACTTATATTTTCAAATGATTGTTAAAGCCTGGAAAAGATCAGACTGTAGTTAGCCCTTGAACAACGGGATTTTGAACTGTGCAGGTCCACTTACATGCAAAATTTAAAAAATAAATACATAAATAAAATTTAAAAAATAAATAATTATATTTTCCTTATGATTTTCATGTTTTCCTTTCACTAACTTAATTTATTATAAGAATACTGTATATAATACATATAAGATACAAAATATGGTGTTAGTCCACTGTTCATATTATCAGTAGGGTTTCTTGTCAGTAGTAGGCTAATTTGGGGAGTGTCAAAAGTTATACATAGATTTTTCAACTGCATGGAGACTCAGCACTCCAACCCCTGCATTGTTCAGAGGTCAACTGTGTATAATGTTTTGGGGAAAATGGAAACTCACAATTTATGTATAAATTTTCTTATTGAGATGTAATTGACATACCATGTTGTATTTTAAGGTGGGAAATGGAAATCAAAACCATGATGAGATATCATTTCGCACTTGTTAGAATGGTTATCATCAAAAGAACAAGAGACAAGAAGTGTCAGCCAGGATATGGGGAAAAGGGAACCCTCATTTGTGCACTATTGGTGAGAATGTAAACTGATGCAGCCACTAGGGAAAACAGTATGGAGGTTCCTCAGGAACTTATAAATAGAAATACCGTGTGATCCAGCAATCCCACTTCTGGGTTTATATCAAAAGAAAATGTATAAAACATTTGATTATGTATAGTGTAAGTGTCTAGAAAAATTCTAGATACACAGAAGCATGTGTATCAAGTACATATTGCTATGAGGTGGTTGATACAGATTTGTTATATTTTCCCTTCTCTTTCTCAAGTCTTTCTGAGTCAGATATGTTATATTAATATATATTCTTAGCTGTATTATTTTATAATGACAACATGTAAATGTTCTATATAAGAATATAACCATTTCATTTCATATATGTCATATATTCTTATACAGTTAAAATTATGTGTAAGTCATCACTGTAAAATGGCATATGTAGATGAATCAGATGAAGGTACCTTTACAACTTAAAATAAAACCAAGGTGCTTTAAACAGTCAAACACCAGTATTCTTGGCAGGTCCCTGGGTTATACTCACCCCTCAGCCTCCATTTTCTTATAGGAGAAAGACATTACACCTGACCCAAAGCTGTTTGAGAAGGTGAGTGAATGTGACAGGTGTTTGGCCATCGCAAGGCACCAGGAACACCCACTGGCCCACCTCTCACCAGAGCTCTCTGATGTGTTTGACTTCTTCATCGCCCTCACCATCTGCAACACAGTAGTAGTCACATCTCCGGATCAGCCACGACAAAAGGCAAGTTCTGGAGTATCCCTGTGAAGCCAACACCTTTGACCTTCAGCATGGCCCCACTGTTGTCAGTCTGCCCTTTCCAGCAGGACTGATTACACTACCTCTCTCAGGTTTAAGGGTATGTAGCAGGGGGCTTTATATGGGGTAGGCCAGCTCACTGGTTCTGTGGCACCATTCCCAGGCTACCACAGGCAGATAAAATGTTGGGGGCCAAGTGGGAGAGAGCAGACAACTTCGTCCCACAATGGTTGGGGCTCATAATAGCCAGATCTGGAGTGAGGCTGCCCTACACAACCTACACAGAGCTTCAGGGTTCCAGATTCTCACAGGAAAGTAGACAGATCAGGCTTGAGGCCCAGACAAATCACCTGGACTTGAATCTTGACTTTACCACCCAGCTGAGTGGCTTTGGACAAGCCTTCCCCTCCTGTGCCTTATGTGATATGAGGGCAGTGGTGGGGTTTAGAGAAAGGGCTCAGAGGAGGGCTTGGCACACAATAAATGTATTTGATATTAAAGCTTTTAACATCGTCTTTCAAGGATAAGTGGTCAAGAATTGATGAGAGGTTACTTAAGATGGTGGAAACATAGCAATAGTCCAAGTTGATTTTTGTTTGGGATTATTATTAATAATAATTAATGACCTTATTATAACAAGGTTCTCTCTAAAGAAAATAGAATTTCATGTGTGAACAGGTCCTCTATAACCCAGGTGTTTCTCAGAAAGTCCTCCAAGTGGGCTTGGAGGTATGCTTATATAGTGTGCACCTAAGGATGCATGTGCAGAATGCAGTGAGGCAACTTTAAATGGATAAGAATTAAAGTGTTCTAGGGCTAGATGCATGCCATAGACGTGCCTCTCAACCCTCTACCCTCTGAGACCCCTTTCCCTCCTGGGTCAGTCCTTTTACCAGGTTCTACTGATGGAGTCATTGGTGTATGATGTGGGCTGAACAAGGGGTCTCTGCTCTCTCTTGGCAGCACCCTATCTGGCAGTAATACAGCACCCCCTGTGCCCTTGCTTCTGCCACACTGGCCTGCAGAAGCCCCAGTGGGCCTGGTAGATCCAGAGTAGACAAGGTCCCACCAATCAGAGACCACACAGTTGCTCTGTCTGCCCTAGTCAGGAGCTGCTTTCTGCTGCAGCTCACCTCTTAGCTGCCTCAGCATCCCTCATCTGGCCTTTGGGTTCTTCCACCACCTAGTACCACCTAATACTCAGCCCCTCTGGCATGCATCCCTGCAGAGGATTCTTTCTAGTAGAACCTATCTGACAAACTGAGGCATTGTTGCAATTACTGAGTCACTGAGAAGGACCGCAGCATAACCTGAGGCATGTGATGATTGTCACATACACAGTGCATTCCATATAGGGAGCAAAATATTTAATCACCGCCCCCCAAGACTGCAAATGAACAGGTCTATGGATGTGCTTCTCTTCTCACATATTAGTGAGTGCTATATCTTCAGAGTACCTGGAGCCAGCAGGAACTCGTGTGGCTGCTTGAATCTCCCCATTGGATGTTAGCACATTTAAAGTCATTATAGGAACAAAGAAGAAGCATCTTTATCAAAGTTGGTCCTATGGGCTCTGCTTGACCACACACCTGACTTTTCTGGAGGCTATTGTATAATATACAACTTTGGACATATGGGCAAAATTATGAAAATTTAAGGCTAACTGTAGCTCAGTGTTTTGATTGTTACTTTTGCTCTAAATCCATTTTCTGGCAGAAAGTTAAAATAGGTATATTATGCCACCATTAGTGAATAGTACTCATTTAAATGAAGTAATGCTATTGCTCCATCATTGAGCTTTTTAGAACTTTAGCAAATGTGTGTAACTGTCATTTTGTTGTTTTCATTTCTTGTTAGAAGATATATAATTTATTGTGACTTAAAAAAGTGAGCTAAATGATTTCAATCCTGAATTTGTCCATGCATTTAATTTGTTTAGAAAAGTTCTTTTGGGTTTGGGAATGTTATTTAAATTTTATCTACAAATAATTCAAAGGACTGTATCAACTGGTCTTCTGTTAAATGTTTTTTGCAAGTGGAAAAAAATAAAGCCTGGGTTTTATGCCAGGCAATGACAGGCATCCTCTTCTGAGCCATTTCTGCAAAACAGTGGGACACTGCAGTGTGGGGACAGGACAGCCAGCACAGAGGATAGTCTCAAAGCCTACAGGCACCATGGGCCTGAGTCCCCTGAGTCAGTCCAGGGCCTCCACGTAGCTGCCCTGGTGATCACATTCTTTTAGAATGTATATGGTGAATCTTTGTTTAAGTGAAGTGTAAGAGGCCAAAGGGTGTTCTCAAGGAAGATCAGTGTTGGCTCTGGTTGCAGTTTTTAGTGCATGCCCTCCCCAAAATCTGGGAATTGGGAATTCTATGCCCGAGCCCCCACTGGGGAAGTAGAGGAGTGCCCTGTAGTAGTTGGGGTGAAGCCTTTAGACACCCCTTCGCTGTCTTCTGACTGCTTCTCTTGCAGGTGAGGGTGAGATTGGAGGTGAAGTCCCCCGTGAAGACAATAGAAGACTTCCTACGAAGGTTCTCACCCAGCCGTCTGACCTCTGGCTGCAGCAGCATCGGGAGCCTGGCCACCAACAAGACCACCCACAAGTCAGGGTCCAACTTTCTGTCCACCCTGTCCAATGACAGCACACTGCTCAAGCTGGAGGAGAGGCTGGGCCAGCCAGCCCCACCCATTGCCAGCAATGGCTATAGCAGTGGGGCTGCCAGCTGGGCCCCGGAGAACACTGCCCAGGAGCAGGAGCTGGAACTGGAGCAGGAACGGGAGCAGGAGCAGGAGCTGCGTTATGAGGCCGAGAGCCCCGACGAAGCAGCCCTTGTGTATGCTGCACGGGCCTACAACTGTGCACTGGTGGACCGGTTGCATGACCAGGTGTCAGTGGAATTGCCCCACCTGGGCAGGCTCACCTTTGAGCTCCTGCACACGCTGGGATTCGACTCCATTCGCAAGAGGATGTCAGTGGTGATCCGGCACCCACTCACCGATGAGATCAATGTCTACACCAAAGGAGCTGACTCCGTAGTCATGGACCTCTTACTGCCTTGCTCCTCAGGTATCCAGCTCCTCTCCACTGGGCCGCATCTCCAGTCCATTACCATGAGTAAAGTGATTTTCATTAAGCCTTTTCTAAAGCAGTGCCTATCAGAGATTGCCTCTCTGGATCACCCTTTCCTTCCTCTGTTTCCCACCCCAAACTCTGAGAGATTTAGACTAGAATGCACTGGGGGACTGAGAATGGAGGGCTTCAGTGCCTGAACTCACCTCAGAATAGTGGGGTTGGTGAGGCCTAGCATCATTTTAAATCTGGACAATGGAAGTCAAGAACTTTTAGACCTGAAGTTCAGAAGGCTTGTTCCTGCCCTGTGATTGCCTGGACCAGGGCAACTGTGAATCCAGGTCATGGTTTGTAGCCCATTTGTGGAGCTGCCTCAGGTCACAGTGAGACTGCTAACCTCTGTGTCCCAACTTCAGGCTGAGCAGCTCCATTTTGGCCTCGTTTGAATACTAGACTTCCATATAACTTCTGTGTTGAAAAAGAGAAATCAAAACCACTGGTGTAGAGAGTAGACCTTTATCCAGCAAAAGGGCTTGTTTGTACCTCCTTCTAGACACATGCTTCTAGGCTTTGGGTGGGGGATGGCCTAGGTCCCTATCAGTAAACCTGGTCACCATTCTCTCTGTACTTGGAGGATTAAGGAGTACATATCTAGGTGAAGGAGACCAGGTGGAGGTGAGGATACTGCTGGCATATGGAAGGGTACCTGCTATGGCTCTGCTGCCTGACCTCCACAGTCTCCTTATCTGTTTCCTTATTCTGGAAACAGCGCTAGGTACAATCTGCTGTGAAACCCTGTACACTGGATGGAGCTAGGGAATACTTTATGTCCCATGGTCCTCTTGCCATAATTTCAGTGCCTCAAAACGGGACTCCTGGCTTTCTAGGCCAGCACCATTCCGTTGTGAGAAAGTGCACTTAGGATCTCTGCACACAGGAAATCGTTTTCCCACAGCAGAGCTATTGCCTTCCAGTTTGCAAACGTGGCTCCAAAAACAGTTTGGAAAGCTTTTCATGGGGATAACCTACCAGAGGGCAGGATTTGCCTTTCCACCCCAGGGGTTCTGTGCTAGAGTGGACACAGGCTGATTTTGCGTTCCCAGAGCCACCTTCATTCTGCCATTCAGCAGCCTTTTTGTTTTGTTGATGGTTTCCTTCACTGTGCAAAATCTTTTTATTTGGATGTAGTCCTAACAGTTTTTATGCTTTTGTTTGCCTTGTGTAAGGAAACATGTCTAGAATAATGTTGCTACAGCCAGTGTCAGAGAGATTACTGCCTGTATTCTCTTCCAGGATTTTCATAGTTTCAGGTCTCACATTTAGATTTTTAATCCGTTTTGAGTTTATTTTTGAGTATGGTGTCAGAGTAGTTCAATTTCATTCTTTTACATGTAGCTGTCCTGTATTTTCACCATTTATTGCAAAAAAAAAAATCCTGAAAAAAACACACACATGGAGACGAAACAACAGGATTCTGAGTAATTAAAGTGTCCACAAAGCAATCAAAGAAGAAATCAGAAAGTACATGGAAACAAATGAAAATGAAAACAATGGTCCCAAACCTATGGGGTGCAGTAAAAGTGGTTCTAAGAGGGAAATAAATAGCAGTACAGGTCTACCTCAAGTAACAACAAAAACCTCAAATAAATAATCTAACCTTACTGTACCCAAAGGAACTAGAAAAAGAACAGAGACCAAGAGGAGTAGAAGGAAGGAAATAATAAAAATCCAAACAAAAATAAATGATATAGAGAACATTTTAAA
>NW_027527377.1:327844-334203 GCF_008692635.1 Crocuta crocuta
CAGTAGAGGCGCCTGGGTGGTTCAGTTGGTTGGGTGGCCAACTTTGGCTCAGGTCATGATCTCACGGTTTGTGGGTTCGAGCCCCACGTCGGGCTCTGTGCTGAGAACTAGCTCAGAGCCTGGAGCCTGTTTCAAATTCTGTGTCTCCATCTCTCTCTGACCCTCCCCTTCTCACACTCTCTGTCTCTCTTTCTTTCTCTCTCTCAGAAATAAATAAAAAATGTTAAAAAAAAAAAAAAAGAAGAAAAAAATCATTGAAACCAAAAACTGGTTCTTTGAAAAAGTTAAACAAAATTGCTAAACCCTTAGACAGCCCCATCAAGAAAAGAAAGAGAAAGGACCCAAATTAAAACCAGAAACAAAAAAGAAGAAGTAACAACTGACACCACCGAAATATAAAAGATTATGAGAATACTACCAAAAATTATATGCCAACAAATTGGACAATGTGGAATAAATTGATAAATCCCTAGCAAAATACAGCTTTCTAAAACAATCAGAAAGAAATTAAAAATCCAAGCAAACCAATTAATAGTAAAGAAATTGAATTGGTAATAAAAACACTACAAAAAAATAAAAATCCAGGACCAATTTATTCATAGGTGAATTCTGCCTAACATTTAAAGAAGAGTTAATACTTAATTGTCTTCAACCTATTCTAAAAAAGAGAAGAGGAAGGAAAGCTTCCAAATACATTCTCTGAGCCTTCTTCATTCTGAAATTTGATTTTGCATTCACACAAAAGAAAAACAGATATGGCAATTTTCTGAGTAGATTTAATTCTACTGTAAAAAAATAAATCATCTTTGTCCTTTTCATTAAAGACAATTTAATGGACCACTATATTTCAGACTTAACCATATAAAGTGGGTCGTGAATAAGATAAAAAGCCGGGAGTAACACTAGCAAACAGGGGTAGGACAGGGTGGTAGATGGGGCTCACCATAGAGAGAAGGGACCCTGTTGAGCTGGGCAAGTATGGTAGTTGCCACACTTGTGCTTTGCTGGCAGACCACATTTTTATATGAGTAAGTAGTCTCAAATTTCTAGACAAAGCACAAACAAACAACTCCTACCACTCATAATCAATTTCAAGATCAAGGGCGTGTGGGGAGACTGAGCAGGCTGAGGAGCCTGATAGCACCCTTCACCTGATCCTTCAGCCCCAGTGTAGCTTTGCTGCTGCGCTCACCTCTTCTACTACTTTCCATCTACTGCAATCTCTGGGAAGAAATTACTATCCATATCTAGTTAACTATAGGTGAGAAGAAGCAAATCCTTTCATCTATTGCACCATAGATGAGACAAGTAAAAGAATGACATTGCTCTAGTGACACATTGTCCAAATCATGACATTGCAAGGGGCAGATTAAAAATAGACAATTTGTCTAGCTCTCCACCTTACTCAAGGAATTTCCAAGCAGTGTGTGGTTCAGATAGGTTTGGAAGATCTACATGTAGACATCCAGCAACTTAAGATTCAGGATGTTCTGGGGTGCCTGGGTGGCTCAGTCGGTTGGGCAGCCGACTTCAGTTCAGGTCATGATCTCACGGTTTGTGGGTTCGAGCCCCGCGTCAGGCTCTGTGCTGACAGCTCGGAACCTGGAGCCTGCTTCAGATTCTGTATCTCCCTCTCTCTCTGACCTTCCCCTGCTCATGCTGTCTCTTTTTCTCAGAAATAAATAAAAACATTTTTAAAAATTTTTTTTAAAGATTCAGGATGTTCTGAGACTCCATTGATTTCCCAAGACAGGACCTATAGGATGGCTCTGGGGTCAACCTGAAGTTATCCACTGGTGACACCCTGGTATTATGTATAAATCATTCAACTTGTACTTTATGGGTGGTTGGGGTGTGGAGAGCATACCTGAAGAGCACTTTACCTGTCCTCAGGAAGTAGAGCATTGTATCCAAGCTACTGTACCTGTACCCTGGTAATAAAGTAAGGTGGAGACACTAGTATTATCCTCTGGATTACTTCAGATCTTTATCTTTCTTCAAAGAGATATAACACTTCTACCAAAAAAGACATGAGGCTACACTAATAGTTAATGTGACTGTGTTGGAGGGAGTGTCATATACTCAGGACATGATCAAGTCTTAGAAATTGTGGGGGATCAGGTAGAAAGCCGGGTCTGTACCCTACTCTGATACCTACAGACCTCTGTTCAAATTCCAGGTCTACATTTATGAGCTGGAGTGACCCTGGAAGAGTCACTTACTTTCTTTACTTTAGTTTCCCATCTGCAAAAAAAATCAGGATACTGACCCCATAGGAAGGCTCTGTCCAAACCCCTAGCCAAGTATCTGGTGTTATATAAGCATAGAGTATAAACTAGGTCCCTTTCCCTTCTCTCTGGTTCCTTCCTCTTAAGATTCATTTGCTTGAGGTTTGGTGCAGCTGCCACTTTGTGTGG
The DNA here is from genome assembly GCF_008692635.1 of Crocuta crocuta. Lineage (NCBI taxonomy): Eukaryota > Metazoa > Chordata > Mammalia > Carnivora > Hyaenidae > Crocuta > Crocuta crocuta. The sequence goes on from NW_027527377.1 coordinate 330,262, forward strand.
TGTTTAAGACACAAACTCCAGATTGCCCCACCTCCAAGAGTGAGGATGGAGAGTAGCCCACTACCACCGAGAATGGGCCTCATTCATTGCTGCTATTCAATAAATCAATAAATGAATGCATGAACAAGGGAAAAATTTCACCTTATTTTGTCATCTTACTAAGATGAAACTCCTTATAAAATTTGTCAAAAGCATAACAAAACATACATAAGGAAATGGAAGTATCACTATGCACTTTAAAAATACATGTTTATATCATGAGTAGGAGTGGACATTTTCCTCTGAGGTCCTCTTTACAGGGTCCTGAGTATTGCCAGCAGTGCACTGGTGGGGACCCTGCTTCAGTGTCCATCTGCACTGCTTGGCCAGAGCTGGGGTAGGGCTCCTCTCAGTCCTGTTGTGTCTTGAGGTCAGTGACATGGGAGTTGTCTTTACTAACAGGAGATGTTACTGTCTGACACTATGCTTGCCCTGCAATCCTTCCCCCCAGCACTCAGATGTGGTTGCAGGGACCTTCTCTCTGTACCCCTGAGGCTGCCACCTTCCACCAGGAGATGCTGGGTACCATTGGTTCCATCTCTGCTCATGATGTTGCTCCATTAACCCAAGTGGCTATGTTGCAGTGCAATACAGAATTCTTTCTAGTACCATTCTAAGAAAAGACACAGAGGGTCTGGGTTGCCTAGAGTATCAGAAAGAAGAGTCCGACACTGCATGAATATCACTGAAAATGCAATGTGAATGTTACAATGCCTGTAGTCTAAGATCAGTGCAGGAGAGCCAGGATGACTGCATAACTCTGGGGGTCCATGGGTGTACTTTCTAGGACAGCACCAAATACACTGTTTTTAGGTGCCCCTAGCACCTTGATGCTTGTCTGCTTTCAGTTTGAGTTCTTTCTACCATCCTGGCCCCTCCACCAGAATGTAGATGTATTGCAGCATTCACAAAGAGCCAATCCTACAGATCCTGACATTGGTTCTTCCCAGTGACTGTCCAGCTACTGGTGTAATGTGAATCTATAATGGAGAATTCATGTAAGAATCAGGAGCAAGGTCTTACCTCAAGTGGCAGAGATGTATGTCTTCAAGTCTGGAGGAGGGAGGGGACAAGACCAGGCAGTCACCGCTTCTCTGCAGGGCTGGGTGGGCTCTTCCCAGGCCCTGCTCTTTGTGATCCCATACAGAAACAGCTCAGTGTGGTTGCCTGTGTGATCGCACACTCATCCAGAATCCCAAGCTGCCCAGCCTGCCTCCTCTTTTCCATTGTTTGTTTTGACAAATGTTTGGACACAGCCCCTCTACACTGTTCCTTTGCCTTCTTCCCCTCTCCTCTCTGGAGAACTGAAGTTCTTTATGATTATTATTTTAATTCTAAAGCCTCTCAGACAGATCCCTTTAGTCAAGGAACAGTCAGCATCTGGAATAATGTTGTTAGCACTTTCTAAGAATATCACAGTATCAGGAGTAAATGGTAGTCATAATTAAGATGTCATCTTTGGAGTGTCATCTTTTCAGGAAATTTAAATTCCTAAAACAAAGTAATCTAGGGTTTCCTCACTCTCTTTTTTTTCCTTTCTCTTTCTTTTTTTGATCCCTATTTTAGCAGCCTTTTTAGACATTTTTAATTACTCCCCCCATGACATTTTAATGCCACAGATGGGCTGTATATTTGTTCATGTGCTGTATATATATCTGTGCTTTATGCTATGCCTAAATATGTTTTAAATGTGTAATTAAAATTATTTCTGGGCTTCTTCGCCCCAGAACCAATGTTTTAGACCCATGAGGGCACTATCTTCTTTATGGAGAGCACATGTCTAAGAGGTGAAAGTGTTTCTCCCAGGTCCAGTTAGTCCAGGGCCTGACTCAGATAGTAGACAACCTTCCCCAGAGTAGCCTCACTACTGATAAATAGAGTTGCCAGATTTAGCAAACAAAATATATCGAATACCCAGTTAATTTGAGTTTCAGATAAACAACATAATATTTTTAGTAAAAGTATGTCTTTTTTATTTAAGTTTATTTATTTTGAAAGTGTGTGTGCACACAGTAGGGGAAGGAGCAGAGAGAGAGGGAGAGAGAATTCTGAGCACCATGCAGGGCTCAGTCTCATGAACCACTGTGAGATCATGGCCTGAGCCAACCAAGATCAAGAGTCGGACATTTAACTGACTGAGCCATACAGGCGCCCCAATAAAAGTATGTCTTATGTGCTATTTGTGCATCTTATATTCTGTCTGGTAACACTACTAGTGTTTTGGGGATAGAAACTGCACTTTTTGCTAAAGTACAATTTTTCACAAACTGGAAGATTATGTACCTTCATTTATGTGCACCTCCTGGACCAAAGGATACCAGATCACTAATAAAGGTTTGTTTATGAGCTCATTTCAACAGAGGTCATTAGTAACAGTCAAAAATATAATGTGGTTATTTTTAAAACAACAAAACAGCTTTTACCTTAAATTTTATGTGAAAAATGTGTACTATTTACAAGTGAAGATATAGACACAAGATGCATCTAGTGGTGCAGAGGTTTCACAGGAGATTGTTGGAGTAACTCATGGGGTAGGATGCTCTTGTGACATCCCTGCATAATGAATTGCAACAAAATGTAATTCTAAATGCAGCCAGCTAGAACACTGCAGAAAAGTGAGGACCACTTCTTTCTCACCGGTCCTGAAACACAGTCATAATATACTTTTATCATGCACAAACTAAAGTGCCTAATGCCTTCCCACTCATAATTGGTGACCCAAGAAAATGTTAGAGTTACAAAAGTGTTTGTCACCTTGTCATGGATACCACAAGCTGGGTGAGGCTCAAAGTCAGCACCTCTGTAGTCTAGTAATCAGTAAATGTGCTCAGCTGTGTCTACTAGAAACAGAAAAGGGTGGATGTTTGGAGAAGTCTCCCAAGAAGATAGCTAGTTTCTTAGCTTTTTAATTGTGGTAAAAAACAAACCCCACATAACATAAAATTTACCATCTGAGTAAGTGTACAGTTCAGTACTGTTAAATGGATTCACATTGCTCTACAATACATCTCCAGAACTTTATCTTGCAAAATAAACTATCCATTGAACAACTTCTCTTGTCTTCTTTTCCCCCAGCCCCTGGCAACCACTATCCCCCTTTCTGTGTCTGTGAGTGTCACTACTTTCAGACCTTCCTTAAAAATGTGGCCATTTTCATGGGATGCTTGCCTGGAAGCTGGGTGAGAAGAGCTTCCAGGCTAGAATGTCTAGGGTGATGCGGACCTCTCCTCTGTATCAGCTACATGTGTAGATCTGTTTCAACACTGTGCAAAGCTACCTGAGGTTAATGGAGTGGTTCAGGGCATTCTGCTGGACTCTGTTCTTACTCATCTGTGTTTCTGCTTCTATACCAACCTAGACGATGCCAGAGGAAGGCATCAAAAGAAAATCCGAAGCAAGACTCAGAATTACCTCAACTTGTATGCAGTGGAAGGTCTGCGCACCTTGTGCATCGCCAAAAGGGTGAGTGTATGCCCCTTCCACAAGTGCACATGCTGACCACTGCCCCCACAGTGCTCAGTGCCTGCGTGGGATTCATCATTGTGTCTCATGTAGGTTCTGAGTGAAGAAGAGTATGCCTGTTGGTTGCAAAGCCACTTAGAAGCAGAATCCTCCCTGGACAACCGTGAGGAGCTTCTCTTCCAGTCTGCCATTCGCTTGGAAACGAATTTGCATCTGTTGGGTAATTATGCACATGAGCATGAATTGCGCCAAGCACTATGAAATTTGCAGAGACAGTTCTGGATAGTGAGGTGACATGGCTCTAGTCTTTGGCAGCTCTGCACATGCAAACCTTGGTTAAGGAATTGCCTGGCCTGATAATAGCATGGCTCCCAGGACCAACCATCCTTGATTGAACATTCACACCATGGCCCATTTCTTTTTTTTTTTTTTTTTTTTAAT
>NW_027527377.1:334392-356070 GCF_008692635.1 Crocuta crocuta
TTTTTTAATGTTTTATTTATTTCTGAGAGAGAGACAGCATGATCAGGGGAGGGTCAGAGAGAGAGGGAGACACAGAATTGGAAACAGGCTCCAGGCTCTAAGCTGGCTGTCAGCACAGAGCCCGACACGGGGCTCGAACCCACGAACTGTGAGACCATGACCTGAGCCGAAGTCAGACACTTAACCAACTGAGCCACCCAGCCGCCCCTCCATGGCCCATTTCTTGATGTTCCATGTACTGTCCCACCAGACACCCAGTGACAACACCTGAGTTGCCTCCCTTTAAACACTGCTTCCCACTATTTTTTCGAGAAATAGACATGAGGAACAAGGCTTCTCAACCATTGATCTTGAAGGAACTCCTTCCACCTCATACCCCTAAGACAAAAAGAAATTGTTGGACTCCATAAATGGCTGCACATTACGTCTTATGAATGTTTCTTTATTTTTTAATTTATTTTTTTAATTTACATCCAAGTTAGTTAACATATAGTGCAACAATGATTTCAGGAGTAGATTCCTTAATGTCCCTTACCCATTTAGCCCCTCCCACCAGTAACCCTCTGTTTGTTCTCCATATTTAAAAGTCTTTTATGTTTTGTCCCCCTCCGTTTTTATATGATTTTTGCTTCCCTTACCTGATGTTCATCTGTTTTGTGCCTTAAATTCCTCATATGAGTGAAGTCATATGATATTTATCTTTCTCTGACTAATTTTGCTTAGCATAATACCCTTTAGTTCTATCCACATAGTTGCAAATGGCAAGATTTCATTGTTTTTGATAGCCAACTAATACTCCATTGTATATATATATACCACATCTTCTTTATCCATTCACCCATTGATGGACATTTGGGCTCTTTCCATACTTTGGCTATTGTCGATAGCGCTGCTATAAACATTGGGGTGCATGTGCCCCTTCGAAACAGCACACTTGTATCCCTTGGATACAAGTGGATAGTGCAGTTTGCTGGGCTTTAGGGTAGTTCTATTTTTAATTTTTTGAGGAACCTCCATACTGTTTTCCAGAGTGGCCGCACCAGTTTGCATTTCCCTCAGCAGTTCAAAAGAGATCCTCTTCCTCCTCATCCTCGCCAACATCTGTTGTTGCCTGAGATGTTAATGTTAGCCATTCTGACGGGTGTGAGGTGGTATCTCATTGGGGTTTTGTTTTGTATTTCCCTGATGATGAATGGTGTTGAGCATTTTTTCATGGGTCAATTGGCCATCTGGATATGAATATTTCATAGATTCAATTTGGTTGAAAAGAAAATGAGCTCATTTTTACTAAAATGCTGTTTGCTACTGTGTTCATATTAGTATTTGTAAAAGTATTTATTTTAATATTTAAAATATTTAACATTTGGTTTGTATTAAATTAGCTGAGTCTTTCTATGTGTGCTTCTGTGACCACATCATTTGTAATCATGCTGTATATACACGTACCCCATCCTGTAATGCTGGTAGTCAGATGGTATACCTAGGGCATGGAGAAACTGGAGTTCATCTCTTCATTTAATACAGAAAGGCTGTAATTCATTTGGCCTTGTTTCCTGAACAAAGGAATTGGGCTACTTTCATATCTATATATGCATACCTAATATAATATCTAATTAATCTTAATATATTTAATAGCACAATATACACGCTTTATATGATATTCTTTTTTGCCTGTGGTATCCTATAAGAGGACATGCACTGATCAAAAAAGGCCCAAGATCCAGAGGCCCAGAGACATCATGAGCAGTATTCCTGCTTAATTAATTAAATGAAATACTTGGAAACAGCTTTTTCTAGTCTGCCACATTTTGATTTACTGAGAATAGACTGTTCACATCTAGAACATGCTTCTCCAAGAGAGATAAGACCCTTGGGTGACGTGGGGGGATCCTGCTGGTCCTCCTGGTCTGAGGACAGGTTGTGCCTGTCTAACTTTTCTGACTCTTCACTGTGGGACACTTTCCCTGGAGAGCTCTGACTCTTGAATAGAGTAAAATTTGCCTTCCCAGTTCCTTCTTACAGTGGGCATTTGTCCCACCCTCTGGAGCAATGCAGATAAAATCTCTTCCCCTTTCAAGAGGGTAAGACCTTAACTGTTTGAGGATTTGGCTATGAGTCCCCAGTCTGTCCCTTCACCTGTGTTATTTCACTCCTACCTTTCCTTCTTTCAGAGTCTAGGGGCATTGGCTTGGTTGTTCAGTCCTGGCTTTATCACTTACTAGCCATGAGAGCCTGGGCAAGTGACTGTCTTTTTGACATCTCAGTTTTCTACTGCTGGGTAATAATCCTGTGGGGTGCACAGAGGGGCTGTAGTGGAGTACTGAGCGAGATACAGGCACAGGATCCCATGCTTAGCAGCATGTGGCAGTGAGTCTTACATCCTCCACATTTGTTACAGCCTGGCTGGCCTCTTCTATAAATTCCTTTTGGTCACCAGATATCCATTACCTCCCTTGTTCCCCATGCTGTATCTTTGTTAACATTTCCTGAATTTTTGACAGCCCTAGAACACCCTAAGTTCATACTGAACTTGAAAGCAACTCACCTTCCTAGATCTTTTTCAAAGGAATTGCTTTCTAGCTTGGATTCTGTAATTTTACTTGGGCAACTATGTAAACATCTAAAAGTAGAATTTTCTACTTATCCCTGTTCCAGTTGTTGTTATTGTTGTTGTTGTTGTTGTTGGGGCCTGGTCAATGTCTTGGCTGGTAGAGTTTTTCAGAATCCTTGCTCAGCCACATTCCACGTCATCCATCCTGAGGTGGATGCTTCTCTCCAGGGGTGTGTTAGATGGCTCTGAGATGAATCAGTGAACTGCCCCTAGTGGGCACCAGCAGTATCCTGAAGTCTATTCATACCTGCTGTTGAGAGCCTATTCATACACTTTCAGAAATTTTGCAGTCGTTGTTTGCTGTTCACATAAATTTTCAGAATTTTGCATAGTTTTTTTTTTCTTAAATAGTTTATTGTCAAGTTGGTTTCCATATAACACCCAGTGCTCATCTCAACAAGTGCCCTCCTCCATGCCCATCACTAATCCAGAGAAGAAATGGGCAGAAGATATGAACAGACACTTCTCCAAAGAGGACATTCAGATGGCAAACAGACACATGAAACGATGCTCAGCATCCCTCTTCATCAGGGAAATACAAATCAAAACCATACTGAGATCCTACCTCATGCCGGTCAGAGTGGCTAAAATGAACAAATCAGGAGACTCTAGATGCTGGCGAGGATGTGGAGAAACAGGCACCCTCCTACACTGTTGGTGGCAATGTAAACTGGTGCAGCCCCTCTGGAAAACAGTGTAGAGGTTCCTCAAAAAATGAACACTAGAACTCCCCTATGACCCAGCAATAGCACTGCTAGGAATTTACCCAAGGGACACAGGAGTGCTGATGCATAGGGGCACATGTACCCCAAAGTTCATAGTAGCACTCTCAACAATAGCTAAAACATGGAAAGAGCCTAAGTGTCCATCAACTGACAAATGGATCAAGAAGATGTGGTTTATCAAGAAGATGTAGAATACTACATGGCAATGAGAAAGAATGAAATCTGGCCATGTGTAGCAACATGGATGGACCTTGAGGGTGTTATGCTGAGCGAAATAAGTCAGGCAGAGGACAGCTACCATATGTTTGCACGTATAGGAGGATTAGGAGGAACTTAACGGAGGACCATGGGGGAGGAGAAGGGAAAAATAGTTGGGGAGGCGATGGGCATAGGTTTTTGATGCTGTTGGTCACTTCACATCAGTTAAGGTGCGTTTATTTGCACCACAGAAATGGGGAAATGCAGCAAATCAACTTCCCTCCTGTTAGCTGGTTGTTAAATACTTCACATCTCCTGTAGCCCAAAATATTTATGGTTCAGATGATGAAGCCTGAGCTGGAGAATGGGAAAGCCACCACCTTAGGATTTACCATAGCCTTACCCACAGTCACCGTGCTCCAGCTTCTCAGATTCATTTTTGAGAAGTGTGTAGTAAACGGTTTATATTTTTAATAACCCAAAGCCAAATACCCCTTTCTAAATCTTGTCATTTAGTTCTTTTATTAAGTAACATCAGAGAACTACAAAGGAAGGGTCACCATTTATACTGTGTTCTTGAAATTTTCTTTTCCATAATGTTCTGGCCAAGAGCCTAAATTCAAAGCATAATGTTCTGTGCACTTTCCCCAGCACTCCTGTTTGTGTTTCCAGATGTCATCTGAAACTCCTCAGTTGGTGAAATCTTCTCCCCTCCAATGAAAAGCCACCTGACATTTCATCACAGTGAAGCATAGTGGCACTTGAACCCTACTACCTGCCTTTGTTATAACACTCAAAATGCCAGGTTTTCCCAAGGCTCAGAGTGTAGAGAGCTGGCATTTACTCTGAGTCACACAGATTACATTACTAATAAGCTACCTTAGAGAGCTGAAGAAAGACACTGTGTTTCTTGATAATTTTTAAAGGACTGTCCCCTGAGATTTTTCTTTATCCTCCGCCATTTTTCATGCTGAGATAGACATCCTTCCCTAGCTGTTTTTCTGAGTTCAATAATATTCTCTGTTTGATTCAAACTTGTATGTAGAGTTTAGGATGGGTCCAATGACCCAGTCAGGGCCCAATACTTTGGCCAGTTAGCTCCTGAAATGAAGATAAAGTTAGCTTCTGAAATAACACCTTTGTTTTTAAGGTGTTAGATTTTCCCTAAAGGACTAGAATGTATCCGTGAGACCTTACTTGCTTTCTTTTCTGTTGGATATTTATCAAGGAGCTCTGGCCAAGCAGACAGTATTCAAAGATGGGGAGTCACAAATCCCTTCCGTAAGAAGTTGCCATCTAGTAAAGGATGGGTAACCAATTGAGTTAGACACAAAGTACTGCTCAGTAATGGAAGTTATCCTAGAGTAGCCATGCAGGTCAGGGGTTTGGAGCATGAAACATACAGTGCACAGAATGCTAGCTCTTCTCTCACTAACTCCCTCCCTTACCTTAGCTTTCCACATCTATATGGTATGGGTGGGTAATTGTAGTACTCACACCTTAGGGATGCTGTAGAAATTTTTGCCTGGCAATTAGTAAGCCATCAAGCTTAGCCATCATGATGATTCCATAACCATTGTTATTATTAAGTATGAACAAGATATTTTGAATACACAGAGACAGTCATGATCATCCATTGTCCTTTCCTCAGATATCTGGGAACATATCCTAGCAGAAGTGATACTTAGGATGCACTGGAGGATGTTGTCAATTCTGTTGGATAGTGAAAATAGGGAGCCAGAGACCTAGAACACACACAGACTCACCATGCTAGCACCCAGGGAGCTGCAGAAGGGGAGAAAGGCCAAGACCAGAGGGCCTTCCATTGCCTGGCTTGTCAGGGATGTGCTCACAGTGAGCATGGAACATAGCATGGTTTTATTCTGAAGCAGACTTTGAGACCCACACCCCTGTCTAGTCCTTCTCCTGAGGGCTCCATGATTCAGGCTGAGGCCAGCCTGGGTACAATATTTCCTTCTCCTTTCTGTGCCCTTCCCAAGTTCCCACTTAGACTTCTAGGACATTCAAAGGAGAAATAGGCCCAGGTCCAATACACTGCACAGGCTGCATGAGATAGAAGAGAGAAGGCTGCCACTTACCCCTGAGGGGGCTTCTGAGGAGGCACCACCCAGAGCTGGTGATGCTGTTTCCTGAGCTCAGCACTGTCTACACAGGTGTATGATTTATGAAAGTACATCGTAGGGTATATTTAAGAAATGCATGCCTTTTATAAGTGTATTATACCTTGACTCTACCCTCCCTGTACCTGCCAATTTATCTGTTCTAGGAGGAGAAAGGGAAGTGGTGTCTGTCTTAATCATTTCAGGCTGCCATTACAAAACACCACGGACTTTGGCAGGTTAAATAACAGACATTGATTTCTCACAGTTATGGAGGCTGGGAGTCCCATTTCAAATTACTGGCCATTTTGGTTCGTTAAAGGTCTGTTTTCCACTTCTCCAAAGAGGACATCCAGATGGCCAACAGACACATGAAACGATGCTCAGCATCTCTCTTCATCAGGGAAATACAAGTCAAAACCACACTGAGATACCACCTCATGCCAGTCAGAGTGGCTAAAATGAGCAAATCAGAGAACTCTAGATGCTGGCGAGGATGTGGAGAAACGGGCACCCTCCCACACTGTTGGTGGGAATGTAAACTGGTNATCCTCCTTCTGTATCTTTAAATGGTAGAGAGAGATCATCTCTCCTGTGTCTCTTATTATATGTGCACTAAGCCCATTCATAAGTATTCCACTCTTTTGACCAAATCACCTCCCCAAGGCACCACCTCTTTCNCTAAGCGAAAGTCAGACGCTTAACCGACTAAGCCACCTAGGCGCCCCTCCAAGGCACCACCTCTTAATGCCATCACCATGAGGGTTAGGGCTTCAACCTGGGAGTTTTGGGGATAGTGGTGCACATTCAGCCCATAGCAGCCTCTTATCACAGGGAACAATATGGTATAAAAGAGAAAGGCAGGGCTGATGAGGAGTCCTCAGTCAATGCTGTACTACTAGAGGGGAGATACAGACCATCTCATTATGTTGGCAACAGGAACAAAACTGAGGCTGGCCTGGAGAGCATCTTTCAGCACTGAGTAGATTCGTTCCAATATACAGAGCCCTACATAGGGAAAGCCACTGCTTATTAATTACATTTATGGCGACAGTACCTTCTGGATAACCTTGCTTTCAAGAAATAATGGGCTTGTGTGGTCTGTTTTGACAGCTAATGGTAAGCATTGCTGAGAACAAATAATGTGGATGTCATTCACCAAAAGTTTTACATGGAATGGATAATTTTCAAAGGTTTTTTATCCTTCAGAATAAGGTCATTACAAACATCTCCCCACAAGATTTGTTTCCACATGATCTATTAAGTTAAAAATTAGCTGCATGTTAAAGCATTGGAAGTGCTTTCTTGGCAAATAAACAAAGAATTGTGTTTAGTGAGTCCATTATTCTGACTCATTCTTGACTGTGTCAATTGAGAGAGCTATTGAAAGGGCTCACCACTGTCCTGAAATGATGAATTATCAAAGAGTGCTTCCACATGAGATTGGCCTCAAGCTAGTCTCAGTCTGTGGGGTTATGCCAACATCTTTGGTGTGTTGGTGATGGCATTCGTACCCCATCAGGGTCTGAGGGCATGTGAGGAGGGGGCTTATATACACTGTTGCACATTTGACCAGGTGCTACCGGGATTGAAGACCGCCTACAGGATGGAGTCCCAGAAACCATTGCTAAATTGCGTCAAGCAGGCCTGCAGATTTGGGTTCTCACTGGTGACAAACAAGAAACAGCCATTAACATTGCATATGCCTGCAAACTGCTGGACCATGATGAGGAAGTCATCACCCTGAATGCTGAATCCCAGGTATGTAGGTTTCCAGGAGCCCATGCTTTACCTGGGGCAGCTTCATACCCAACTAGCCCCCACAGCAACAGGAATGTCTTCTGTTTCTGGCAACTGCTGTGAGACAAGTCTTTGCCCTCTACCTCTGTTTACACCTATGTTGTGTTGTCATTGTCTAGGAAGGTGTGGAATTTGTTGGAATTTCTTAATTTCAAAGGGATATACATCTGGACTTATTAATGCTAAGTTTGATTTGTTTTTCCCTGACCTATCCATGTCAACAACATTGGAGAATTCTTCTATGAGGTCACATGAGCCAGGGAACCAGTCCATTCAGCACTGATGTACTCAGGACAGGATCAATTGTCTAATGGATATCCCACTGTACACTGAGGGTTTTCATCCAGTCACATTTATCTATTTAAATCCTCAAGTATGTAGGGATTATCGACTTCTCATAAAGACCTGGTCTGGACTCCTTGAGTGAGTTCCTACTTGAAACATCTTTTTGAAATAGATGAGGTCCAGTACGTCAACTTTTCTTTTAAAAAAATTTTTGTAAATTTTTTTAATGTTTATTTATTTTTGATAGAGAGACAAAGAGAGAGACAGAATGTGAACAAGGGGAGGCACAGAGAGAAAGGAGACGCAGAATCCGAAGCAGGCTCCAGACTTTGAGCTGTCAGCACAGAGCCTGATGTGGGGCTCAAACTCACAAAGTATAAGATCATGACCTGAGCCAAAGTCAGATGCTTAACCGACTGAGCTACCCAGGTGCCCCTAATAATATTCTTTTAATATTTATTTATTTTTGAAAGAGAGAGAGATAAAATGCACATGAGTGGGTGAGGGGCAATGAGAGAGGGAGGGAGACACAATCCGAAGCAGGCTCCAGGCTCTGAGCTGTCAGCACAGAGCCCAACGCAGGGCTTGAACTCACAAACCATGAGATCATGACCTGAGCCAAAGTCTTGTCTCACTAACTTTTCTAAATACCAGAGGTCCTTAATAAGCACTTGCCGAACACAACTGGATTTTCAGGGTGTATTGGAGGATATTGATTGCTTCCCCAGTGAGCTCACTGTCTATAAAGGGCCAAGAACTACATGTCTTCCCTGGAGTGTGTTTGTTCTTGGAAACATTTGTCTTTCTTATGTCCCCTGACCCCTCAGGTTCCCCATTAAATTTTCCTATTTCTGGAATTAAGATACAGTTTTGGAAGGGCATTGCCAATAAAAGCCTTTTTTATGCTTTTTAAAAAATTTATTTCCCTGGTCAACTGGAGACTTTAGGGAAACACTGATAATTACAGTTCCTTCCTTAGAGGATAATATAGCAAAGACTTTTAAAGGGCTTTGTACCTCATGAGAAAACAAGAAGGCTGAGTAAAGGCCTCAGAGAGCTATGGAGAAGTACATATAAGGCTGTCTTACCAGCTAGCAGGTTAGCCACATACAGTCAGGCCTTCCAAAGTGAAGATATTCCTATATATATATTATATATTCCTATATATCCTCCACGTAGTAAAATGGGCAATAAAGTAGAATCTTATCAAAACCCTACACAAGCTCATCCTCTTCAATGTGGAAAGTCTTCATCTTCAACTAACTTCCCAGTTTCAGGAGAGAAGCCTTCTGGGCAGAGCCTGCAGCCTGGTACTCTTGAGATTATCAGACTATGAGTGTCAAGGAAGGTAAACTAATCTGTGGCTGTCCTCTCATGTCCATTTCAGGAGGCCTGTGCGGCCCTGCTAGACCAGTGCCTACACTACGTGCAGTCCAGGAGCCCCCGCAGTGCCCCTGAGAAGACCACAGACAACGTGAGCGTGGGGTTCTCCTCTCTCTGCCCGCCCTCCACGTCCACCACCTCTGGCCCCAGCCCGAGCCTCGTGATCGATGGGAGAAGTCTGGCCTACGCCCTTGAGAAAAACCTAGAAGACAAATTTCTCTTTCTCGCTAAGCAGTGCCGGTCAGTCCTTTGCTGTCGCTCAACACCTCTGCAGAAGAGTATGGTGGTGAAACTGGTCAGAAGCAAGCTCAAGGCCATGACCCTGGCCATAGGCAAGTATCCAGGCTAGCCAGGAAGGGCCCTGTGTGAATGAGTATCCCCCATCTTGTGCAGCTGCTTCCTCTGGATTCATCCTGCATTTTCTGGTCCTTCTATGCTATCCTGTAAGATGCGGAAACACTTCCTTGCTTTTTTTCCTATTCATAAAATCACACCCGATGCAATAAAATAGGCAGCCTGTTTGAAATACAAAATGTAGTATTGAAAACCACAAAATATGGTAGCAACAGTTTTAGCTATATATAGGAAGCCAGTAATACAATGGTGGTCTAAGAAGACAGAATTTATATACTGTTTCCTGCAAGATGGAAGACTAGAGATCTGCTATTCCTGGCAGCCTCGGCCACAGCAGAGCCCTGCATGCTAACCATTACCCCAGAATACCTTAGAAAGAAGGTCCTTTGCAGGTATTTCTGGTCACTGTGACCCTACTGGAGTCCCAAGACCCCATAATGCTGCAAGAGCCCAGAGACTTGATGGTGATCAGAATTCCCATTGCCTCCTTTCCTTTGAACTTTGCTGATTGTTCCAAGACAACCATGTCATTAAATGAACCTATCATAAGCACGTGAATAGTTGCTAAATCTTACATCATTTCTTTAAGGATTGTGCATCTAATGGTGGCTTTTCCTTGTAGACTGTTGGCCTGGAGAGCCTTCTAGGCTTCTCTCCAGTGCTACTTGGTTCTCACCTGTCTCCTCCCAGGGCATCATCCCCACTCACATCTGGTTGTGGTCTGGTCTCCAGCCAGGTTCAGGGACTCAGTAGCACCATTTGCTGGTGAGGGCTGGGAACGACTGCAGGTAGCCTGGGGAAAGGAGTGATCTCCTTGACCCCCAGATATCAAAATTTTTTGTCTCCCTGAATATAGAATGCATACCTAGGTGAGATTTTGTTTTGAAATAAAGGGTCCTCACTAATCAATAATAATTGTAGTTTTTTCTGCAAAAGGTCTGTGACAGCCCCTCCTTGTTGATGTGGTGATCTCTCACCTCTCACATTAGGACAAGTTGAGGTTGGTGTAGAACCTGGGTCTGAGGTCGGGGGGCCTTAATGGGGTTGTCATGAAGACAGCTCTATACATCCTGAGGGTTGTGGTAACCACTAAGGGGAGTGAGATGATCACAGATGTGAATACATGTTGAACTATGACTCCCTGGTGCAGGCTGTGGGAAGTCTCCATGCATAGGCCCTTTCCAAGGGAGGCTATCATCATACTACCTTTGCCCCCATGTGTCTAGAGTGGCCTTCAGAGCTCCCCGAGCAAGTGTTGTAGGTGCTGAGGAGTGTTCAAGCTGAGTGCAGGCTTCTCTGAGCAACTCTCAGTGGTGACATGAGGACCATGTCTCCTGGCAAGGTTGATGTAAGACATGAATGAGTAAACTACATTTTCAAAGCTTGATCAGTGCCTGGCTCAGTCACTGAATCACTGATGTATGGTATTCATTTTTTAAAAATGGAGGTAAGTCTTAGTTGGTTACAAAGAAAAGAAAAAACAAAATAGAATCTCAAAAGGGAAAGGGAAAGTAATTACCCATCAGGACTTTGGCTCATTTCTTTGACCATGAGTGAAAGCATTGATGGCACCTATTCCCAGGTGTCTAGGAGTTAATAATATAGAGAACATTGTTACCTACCATATCTCACTTTGTTTGGGACATTCTGGGAAAAGCTGCAGAGATGTTATTACTTCACAGAATTTCAGTTGTGTCAATTTCAGTATTGACTAATCACTCATGTTGGGCCAGTGCAATAAAGAACAGAAAAATCATAGGACAGAGATATTCTGTAGCCACATTATGGATCACTATAACTTGTGTATCTGCACTTTTTGCACATTTGAAACTTGGGAGGTACTCTGGGATTTGGGCCCTTCTACTGCCCCATTCCAAGAATGGTAATTGTCGCTTAGTGACAAAGACTTTTAAGTCTCTGCTTGCTTTTCCCTGAAGGTACTGAGAGCTCTGACCTATGTTTTATGTTCCTAACCATTTTCTGTCACCAGTTTGACTGAACAAATAGAAGTTCTTCTTTATCACATCTTTAAAGGGTCCACGGCATACACAATAGCTAATAAGCTAACTGGTAATCAGTGTACAAAAAGAGCTCTACAGTTTGCTGGGCATAATTTAACCTCCTTTGTTCAGTTCAGAAAGCCAGCCACTCATGTTAGCATGAATTAGAATAGACTTGACTGATGCTGTACATCAGATAAAGGCTAGAGTTCGGTAAGTAATAATAATGATGATGATAGCATCTTTATTATGGCAGACATTGTGTTAAGGGCTCTCTGTATAGGTATATGAGTCAATAATGTAGAGTAAATACTAAGTAAAATGGTTACCATGTGAGCCTGCTTTCTGAAACAACTCTTGATATGATAGGCAATACCATACCTCACACCATGTTTTTTTCTGACAGCTTAACTCAATTTTCCTGGGGCAGACTCTGCACTGCCTCTTCCTCACTCATCCCCATGACCCTTTCACAGGACTCAGCCCAATAGGGACCCCATGAAGATCCGTCAAGCCGTTTGATTCTGTGCACCTCAACTCAAACGATTCTTCCTGCCTATGCTGTTTCTAGGAGATGGAGCCAATGATGTCAGCATGATCCAGGTGGCAGATGTGGGTGTGGGAATCTCGGGCCAGGAGGGCATGCAGGTAAAGACCGATCAGGCCTGTTCTATATGTCCAAGTGGCCCACTGGCATACCTTGCCATGAGCTTTATCCAACAAGCAAAAGGGTTGACCTTTAATAAAATATGAATGTTGTAAGCCAGTAGTAGAAGGTGGAAGGTAGCTAGTTCTTCATGTTTATGAAGAGTAAAAAGCTTTGCCTATGTCTATAAGTATATTTTTGTGAAATAAGTGAAGCAGAGTGAGGAAAGGTGAGTCATCACCTTTTCTCTGGCTATTTGCGGCTCATCCTTGGAAGGGATATTTTGCTGTTCCTGAACACTGGAGATAACCATTTGAAAAAATGAGTCAGCTGTAGGACTTTTGGAATCTGGTATAAATATGGAAAGTAGCCATCTTGACTCACATGAAAATTAGTCTCTGTCTTTTTCATTTGTCACTATGTTGGTTCTCAACATGTGATTCAGATGTTGAACAACCGAGTTAATTAAAATAACTTTCTTCTGGATGTAGTATCACAACAATTTCTAACATTTAAGTTTGAGTCATGACATTTTTTTAACTTGCTGAAGACTTTAGAGAACAATCTATCCTGTTTTCTTCCCCTAAAAAATCCAGATGTAGGTTACCATTTAGTAATTGGTTGGTTCATTAATTGTTGCAATCAGTAATTAGTCGTTGAATACTTACATGTGCCAGGCCTGTGCAGAACTCCTTAATTTCCTTATGTGATGTGAAAATAACAGTAAGATGGGAAGTTCTGAGCTAGAAACACAGTATTTCCCTCTTGGCCCATCCTCAACACATACCTTACTCTCCTACTCTCATCTGACCTGAGTCACTGTGCTCTGTTATTTGTGTGGTTTTAATTTTTCCATGAAACTAAAAATGAAGCCCAGGGTTGGTCCCATCCCTGCCTTTTAGCACTGTGTGCCCAGGGGAAGGAGGTGGGGTGGTGAATGGATGAACATAGTCATAATAATTAGTTCATTTTGACATTTTCATTATCACCTCCATTGCATCTGTTTCATATAGCAAAAACCTGAACAGGGCAGTGCCTCTAAATAGTATATGCAAGAGAAATGCACCAAGTAAATACATTTTGTATGAAAGAAGGTCAGGTTTGTGGATTGGGAAGGGACCGAGCTGCCACCACTACTCACTTACTGAAGGCAGGGGCAATAGAAATCCATGATTCAAACCATACGAGTAGTGATGGGAACAGTCAAGCTATAGGGCACATACTGAGACAAAGTTTCGAGTGGGTATAACTTCTAGGTAGGATGTTGTTGGACACTTCTGCATTTATTTAAAGCCACATTTCTTATTGAGGATGTATTAAGTAAGATGACGATAAGGCCTGATACCTTTTCTTATTGTTCTAAGTGCTCAGGTTCCCAGAGAATATTTCCCTTCTTGCATTTTAGTCCAGTAAGCAAAGGTGAGCCCTTTGGAAGATGGACTTTGTGGGATGCTTTGGTAACAGTGACACTGGGGATCTGAGCAGATTGAGAATGGGTGAGAATGTTTGGAGCTTCCAAGCTTATCCAAGATGGGAGAAGCTATCCTAGTTGAGCAAAGGAGATCCTGCATCTCCAAGAAGCTTGGTCTTCATGGGGTCATCTGGTTCACCATGTTTATTGAACATTTCATGGGGCCAGGAACTGACTCAGAACTCAGGATTCAGGTTGATCACAACCTCTGCTATCCTGGCTCTCATGGAATGTCCAGAAAAAAGCTGGGAAGACAGATACGTATTTTAAATGTTCATAAATAGTCACAATTTTAATAAATGCTGTCAAAGAGAAAAACTAGTTTCTGCATGGAGGATCTAACTTAGCTGGGAGCCACCTTGACAGAGGGACAAGTGGTGGGTTTGGGGCCTAGATTTGGAGGCAGAAAAGAATAGCAGAAGGCTGGAGATGAATACACAAAGCCCTCCAAACCCAGTGATGACAGGAAAAGTACAGAAACAGGATTTGCCTTGAAATCCTTAGCTTTTGATTCAGAAAGCAGACATTCAAAGGCTTCACGCTTTTTTGCATGTATAATAACATTATTCTGATTCACAGAATGGACCACATCAAGCATGATCTACTAATTTCTAGGAGTTATTTGACTATAGGGAAATAAATGAAGCAGACTTACATTTTTGTATTGAACAATCCCCCAAAGATAGGCAGAAATCTGTCTCTTCCTGACATTTTCTTTGACTCTTTTTCCCAAATAGAGAAATTCATTATATGGTGGGGTCTAAGTTATTGTGGGTGCAAAAGATGCAATTTGGATGGCATTTATCTGGCCCAGTTAGTTTAATTGTATACAGCATGATGCTAAGTGAAGTGAGAGGAAGCTTCCACCCCCAGTCATCTTTCCTGTCCATGGAGGAAACCTGCTATCCCCACTCTCTTCTGGGTGAGGTGGACACCCATTGCCCTTTAGCAGCTTCTTGGGACTGGGTTATGTGAAGGCCTGCAGAGCCATGGGCTTGGCCTTGCTAATCACGTGTGGCTTCTGAGGAGAAGGACCCAAAACATACCTACCAGGATGGGCAACTGCCAGGATGCATACAAAAGGGCAGCTTTGGTTCCATCTCTGGGTTGAGATCCTAATATGAATAAAACATCAAAGGGTGGAGAATAGCAGGGAAACGGTGCATCTCTGGGTTTTTGTTTTTGATTTTTGCTTGTTAATGGAAGCATGGGAAAACAAAAACTTGGAAAATCAATTACATATATTTTAAATCTTAAATGAGTTCTATAAAATGATATCCCTGAACTAGAGCACTTGTTGAGATTGATTTTTTTTTTTAATTGAGGGAGATAATAAGGGAAATCATGGTAAAGTGAGCCTTGGCCAGTCACACATACATTGTGTTTGAAACTGGATTTATCCATGCATGTTTGCCTTGTATTTGGGGAAGATAGGACAGATCTTAGGTGGAATAAGGTGTCAACAATAACAGGTACTTCTCTCCCTTTCAAGGCAGTGATGGCCAGTGACTTTGCAGTGCCGAGATTTCGATACCTTGAGAGACTCTTAATTGTTCATGGACATTGGTGCTATTCCCGACTTGCCAACATGGTGCTGTACTTCTTCTACAAAAATACAGTAGGTATTTGACACTTCTGGTTTCTAGAGTTTTTGAATCAAAGAGCCTTAGCTGAGATTTATTGGACCATCACCTGAATGTGGCCAGCAGGCCATCGCAAGGCTTCATGTCGGTTTCATCCTCCTCAGTCTTTGTAAACTTCCCCCATTCCTGGCCTGGCTTTGCATCCTATAAGCTCAGAAATCTAACTCACAGGCACATGAGAGTAACTGCACCTTTAAGGAAGTAAGTTGTGGAAACAGATGGATCAAATAAGAATGCCCACTTACTGCTTTATAGTAAGTGGGGGGAATCATGAAGTACAGTGGTTTGCACAAGGTCCCACAGCTAGTGAATAGTCAAGGCAGCATTTAACCCCAGTTCATATGTCTCCCAACTCTTAACCCCTCTGTTTATGTGTTTCTTAGGAGCAGACTGCTGAGGTGTCCACAGACAGGAGTCCTCTAATCAGTGCTCACTCTACAGCAGTCAGGGAAATCCAGTGACAAGTAGAAGTGTATTGGCAGTCCTGGAATCAGAATGACAGGACTTAGTTATGCCCTGATCCCAGTATTGAACAGCCTCTGTTGAAACATACCCACACTGGGCCAGTGTGCCAGTCCCCTAGGTAGAATGCAGGCTTAGGGCCCAGGGAATGGGGCCACCAATAGGGTCTTGCCACGTTCTCCTTTGCTGGTAGGGCAGATGTGCCCCCTTCTGTCCAGCTCAATCTGTAGTTGACCCTCCCATTGGGTCATGCCCAAGCTGGCTGATGACAGTTCTGTCTCTCCAGAGGCTCTAATCCAGGGCCCTTCTCAACTTCATGTTGATCCTAACTCTTAGTTCTTTAATACTAAGTCTTTGGCAGACAAACATCTTTTTCCATAGCCCTCCAGGATGGATGCCATGGCCATTTCTGAACCCTGCCTTTCTTGTAGGTGAGGGGTAGACATTCTACTATGAAGTTGCTGAGTGGGTAGATGTTGCTCTTGTCTCTAATAGCTTGTGACTGAATGTACAAATAGACAAAATAAACTCTTGGTGTAAGCGATCTTTCAGGGTAGTCCCACTAATCGACCACAGGATACCACAATTTCAGTGTCAATGTCCTATACTCTTCACTGTACAGAAGATTTTTATCTTGATGAGGTCCCAATAGTTTTTCTGTTTCCCTTGCCTCTGGAGATATGTTGACTAAGAATTTACTATAGCCTATACTCTTCTGAAAAAGAACAAAATAAACAATAATGTAAAAGATATATTTCTTATTTCCTTCCCATTAATTCCATTTAAAAATAATGCTAAGTCTAAACTGCCATAAGTGTGTCTCTTGTTCATGTTCTTGTTTGTTCTGGAGATTTAAACCTACCTATCTTTCCCAACCCTCTTGTCCCCTCACCCTCACCCTCACTCATTTTCAAAATGTCTTCTAGCAAAATGATACTCAGGACCAGTCAGGGCATGTCTGATTGGTAAGTAGGGTCCTGGAAATTAATTCAGATTAGGTTCTGCCTAGGATTCTGTCCAATCAATTCTGTGTCACGCTGCCTTTGGCCTTGCCTGTTTTCTTCCAACCACCTGACATTACATCCCTAGAACTGAGGCCCCCATTCATGTTGCAAACTTAGAAGTTCCTAGTTCCCAAAGAGGTGAATGGGTGCGTGAGTACAGATGAGTGGGGCTGGGCAGATGGCACCCTAGCTCTGTTTCTGTCATTAATTAGCTGTGCAATCTTGAGCAAGTTATTTGCTTTCTAGGGATTTTTCTGATTGTTTTCTGAAAACAAAACATGGGAGTTGAGCACTGCTGTCTCTAATAATTCATGAAAATTTCTCAGACTGAGGGAAAGAAATTCACCATTTCAGTTGCAAATGAGTGCCAGAATCACTACCTGAAGGGGCACAGCCTCCAGCCTGCCATGATGAGTCTGTCTTTGTGGAGGGAATGGAAGGAGGAGGAGGTGCATGTCTTTATTCCATATAAGATACAGGGCCTCTGTTAACAAGCTCTTAATCTAGTTGAGAAGTGCAAAGATAATCACCCTGCCTCCCAAAGTGAGAAATCATTAGTTTTAGGAGAGAAGGAAAGTTTCCATAGTAAAAATAGTTTGGGAAGAAGGCTTTTTGGTACTATAGGGGGGAAAAAATCTCAATTATTTAAGTACTTTTCCTCCTCTTTCTCTTGACTCCAGTTGCTCATTGATGACTCATTAGGCTGAGCCTGTGGGGGTGGGTGAAAGTCAGCCATGGGAGTGAGAAGGGAAGAAAGTCAATGAAAAACCCAAGTTTGTAAGTTTTCAGTATGGAAGGGAAAAGTTGCATTAAGTCATAGACTGAAACAGGACTTGGAGGAAATGCGTCATTTTTTTCTGATCTTCAGAGCTAGCCATTTTCAGGTCCAGAAACCAAAGCTCAGAGAAGTTAAGTGACTGAGTCAAAGTCAGCAGGAGACAGGGACAGCTCCAGAATCAAAACCCAGGCCATTACCTATGGTCCCCAGCAGAAAATGTTCTTCCACCATGTTCTGTCCTGGAAGTGTCGATGCCTTCCAGGCCCAGACCCACAAGTACTGAACTAGTTGGGTTTATTACTCATACAATGACCATAGTCAAGTCACTTAACATATTGGACCTGAGTTTCCTTTTCTCTAATTGCAATAAATACACTGGCCCTGCTTGAACCTCAGAGAAAATAACTGTACTGTTAACTATAACAACAACAAATCATAAGTGAGTACCTATTGTGTACAATTTCTTGTAAGTATTTTAAATACAACAACCCACAGTTAAGTACCATTGGGATGCCCATTTCATGGACAAGGACACTGAGGTAGAAAGGGGTTAAATGATCTGTGCCAAATTGTACAACTGATAAGTGTTAAGTGCTTTGCTATCACTAAATTGCCATGCCCTCATGTAAATACACTCAAGCCACTGATGTTCGGTGATAGTGGGAAGAGATCCACACAACTCCTACTGAGCATGGACTTGAAGAGGCTGTTAAACCTCCCGGTCCTCACTTTCCTATTTAGCAAAACGGAGGTAGATGTAAGAACCAGTGATAATAACTACAGCTCACTGCCAGCAGAGTGCCTGGGTGTATATCAGGACTTGGTCAAGGCAGCAGTGTTAGTAGCATCACTGACTTTGCAGTCATGCTTATATGTGTCCTGTTGCTGTGGGAATCAATAATTGCCTGCTGTTTCTCATCAGAAAGGGTATGTGACTAAAGAGAGAGGCAAGATCTGCGATGTAGCACAGGTAGGTTTGGTTTAGGATCACAGAAGAGAGGTGCTAGGGAAGAAGCTGCAATGGGTGAAGAACACAGCTGACCGTTTTGAAATGTGAACAACCCTAAACCCTGCTGGAATTTTATGAGGAATTCTTCTACTCAGCTGGGCTTTATCTCAGCTGCCCATGGGAACAAGATATAAGGAATTTGTCCTGTGGAGTTAAGGGACTTTCAGGAAAGGCCTAACCAGCACTTTCATAAGTGCTCAGTAAATGCTTGTTCCATCCAATTTGCATTTCTTATAGGCTAGTACCAGTGTCCTCTCTCCATGGGCTCTCCTTGGGAATTTTCATCTCCCATTGCTGGTCCTTCATGCTCAAGGAAATGAGGAGGGAGAGACAGAGGGCAACAGGGGTAGGGCTGTCTTTGGAGGAAATTGTTGTCAATAATTTCAATCTTTTTAGTCAAATTTTGCAAAACTCTTAGATCCTTTGGATGAGAATCTGCAGGGACAGCTAAGAATTGCTTATCCCCATTCTTCCTTTCTTGATTTCAGATGTTTGTGGGCCTCCTGTTTTGGTTCCAGTTTTACTGTGGCTTCTCAGCATCTGCCATGATTGACCAATGGTATCTGATCTTCTTTAATCTGCTCTTCTCGTCACTTCCCCAGCTTGTGACTGGGGTGTTGGACAAGGATGTGCCAGCTGATGTGCTGCTGACTGAACCACAGCTCTACAAGAGTGGTCAGAACATGGAGGTGAGGTTCTCCTCCTGTACCCACTTCCTATCTCTTGACCGCCCCACCCTCCATGTTCACCTTACAGAAAGTGGAAGTCTCCACACCTCCCTTTAAATGGACACCCTGGGAGAAATTGTTAGAATTTTGGAAAATGACCAGTGGGAGGTAAAAAATGGATTCTGTCTACTTGATTGTCCTGTGCATTAAGTAGAGCAAGGTTATTGGTTGGAGTGATGATATACTGTGTACTGGCATATGCATATGTCCAAACCCATCAAGATGTGTACATTAAATATGTGCAGCTTTTGTGTATCAATTTACCTCAATAAAGCTTAGAAAAGAAAAAAAGAGGGAGCTTTAAAGAAAAAATATAGTGAGGTGAAAACTGTATCTACACTACGAATCCCCAGGAGCTCAAGGAAAATACACTTGGAATTGAAATCAGGGCCAGGTGGCTGGCTCCTGAGCAGGGATTTTTCTAGTTTCTTTTTTTTCTTTGCTTTTCTTTTTTCTTTTTTCTTTTTCCTTTTTTCTTTTTCTTCTTCTTCTTTTTTTTTTTTGATTTTTTTTTTTTTTAACATTTATTTATTTTTGAGAGATAGAGACAGAGCACAAGCAGGGGATGGGCAGAGAGAGAGATACAGAATCTGAAGCAGGCTCCAGGCTCTGAGCTGTCAGCACAGAGCCGGATGCAGGGCTCGAACGAACAAACCATGAGATTGTGACCTAAGTCAAAGTCAGATGCTTAACCCACTGAATCACCCACATGTCCCAGAGGAGGGCTTTTTCTAAAACAACCTCTTATGCCCCACCCACAGTGTGATTTATTTTGAATGGGACTTAACCAGAAGATAAACCCATGGAGAAAACATTGAGAGAATAAGTGAATGCAAACAGATATAAATACATGTTTACATCAATACACCACATAGATTGACATGCTAATTACCAGTTAGTCTACCACCATTTAAAGTAGGCCTTCTAAGTGTTTCTCCTTGCTAGTTGGAATCATCATATGTATGACAGTGGAATAGACCTCCCTATCTCTTACAACAGTGTCTAATTGAAAATTTGTTTACTTTTGAGTTCACTTCCCCTGATCACCCTCATTGACACTGAGTTCCCCTTGAGGTAGGTCCGGGGGAGGGAGAGATGGGGGTTGGGCTGCAGGGTAGGGGCTACTAAGGGTTTGGCTGATAAGGAGGGCCTCTGATTGTTAACTGTCAGTGGGGAAATTCCTGCGCTCAGCTGGGCCTCCTATCCTCAGCTTGTGGGCTGAGGCTAGCCTAGGGAACCAGACACAGGACATTTGTCCTGTGAAGCTAGGGAACTGAAGGAAGGGCCTAGCCAGCACTTTCTTAATTGCTCAGTAAATGCCCATTCAGTCCAATCTACATTTCCTGCAGGCCAGAACCAGCCCCAGTTGCTCAGGAACTCAGAGTCCAGTACACATTTGGTTCCCCAGTTAATGAAGGCTTGTTCAGTCCATATCAAGGTCATTTTTGCCATCAGTGTACAGCTTTTTTATTTTAACATTAAATATACCCATAATCTAATTTTTAAAAACTCACTTTTCAGAAACATTTTAGGAGACCCACCAACAGAGGGTGCAAAATCCTTACAGAGTAGGAGTAGAGGGACTCAAATTGGAGCAAGATGTCCAGAATTTGAGCTGCTATGTCTACCCTAGGAAAATGCTCCCCACAGGCTTTAGAAAGTGGTTTTATCTGTCTACTGTAGGCCTAGAACTACTGTAGCTGGTCTTATGTACGATGCTCTCAGTGATCAACTCAGCTGGATGCCTCTGCAGACACTTGTGTTGTGTTTTTTCCTCAGGCCTCTGGGACTTCATGCACTGAAAGTCCTGAATTAGCAAGTTGCCCTAAGGTGCTTATCTTGTGCATTAATGGCCCTGTAGCTACTGGAAAACATCATTTGAAGAGATGTACACTTCCCTGTAATCTTGCTTATTTTTGTGTCTCAGGAATATCGGCCACGCACGTTCTGGTTAAACATGGCTGATGCTGCCTTCCAGAGCCTGGTTTGCTTTTTCATTCCTTACCTGGTAAGTTGGCACCTGGCACAGTCTTTCTTATCAGCTTCATCCTGTGAACCACAGACACAGGATACTGCTGTCTTTCAGGCCTACTATGATTCGGACACAGATGTGTTTACCTGGGGGACCCCCATCACGGCAATCGCGCTGTTCACCTTCCTCCTGCACCTTGGTATTGAAACCAAGACCTGGGTAAGTGCTTTGAGTATGATCCCAAGGGGTACTGATGCTGCAGGCTCCACACTCCCAGGCAGATTCCATGACTTCTAGAAGGTTTCTGAGCAGACAGGTTACTGCAATGTTAGTCTCACTGTGGAGAAGGAAAATAAATACATGGGCCTGACATATGTATGGAGCCCCTAGTGTGGGTACTGTTGCATCCTGACACAAACACTTTACCTGGGCAACATTAAACTCCTTCCTGCCCTCTCTCCCTTCCTCCTCCATCTCCTGCCCCCCCCC
>NW_027527377.1:356086-412960 GCF_008692635.1 Crocuta crocuta
CCCCCCCCCCCCCCATTCCTTCATATCCCTGACTTCCATCTCCCTATGTCCAGGCTGGTCCATCAATGCTGAAGGCTTCATCAAGGCCTCCTGGCTGCCTGTGCCAAAGACCTGTGGTTTTACTAAGCCCTTAGAAAAGCCACACTCTCACGGACGACTAGTGCATTTTTATTGAAATAAAAGTCCTGTCTTTCTCTTTTCCTCTTAGACCTGGCTCAACTGGATAGCTTGTGGCTTCAGTATCCTTTTATTTTTCACTGTGGCTTTGATTTACAATGCTTCTTGTGCAACGTGTTATCCTCCGTCCAACCCTTATTGGACTATGCAAACATTACTGGGTGACCCCGTGTTTTACTTGACTTGTCTCATAGCACCTGTTGCTGCACTGCTTCCCAGGTGGGTATCAGGGACTGTGTCCCTCGAGTTCTAAGTGAGCTCTGAGAGCATTCTCAGGCCTATGTTTTTGCAATGTACAGGTTTCAGAAAACTCAAAGGCACTACCCACAGATGACTGTTTTTTACATGCTCTTTCCAGATTGTTTTTCAAAGCCGTGCAGGGGAGCCTTTTCCCCACCCAACTTCAGCTGGGACGCCAGCTGGCCAAGAGGCCCCCTAAGAAAGTCATTGCTCCCAAAGAGACCTTTGCTCAAGGACACCTTCCAGGAGAACCCAGAACTGAATCGTCTGAACAGAGGAGCATCAGTACCTCTGGATCCCTCTCCCAGGACTGCACCTCACAGGCATCTTGGCATGTGCAGCGGCCAGCCTGCTCTCCAGAAGCTCGTGGG
Source organism: Crocuta crocuta (assembly GCF_008692635.1). Taxonomy (NCBI): domain Eukaryota; kingdom Metazoa; phylum Chordata; class Mammalia; order Carnivora; family Hyaenidae; genus Crocuta; species Crocuta crocuta. The sequence goes on from NW_027527377.1 coordinate 356,875, forward strand.
GAGCCCAATGTGGTGGACATGAACGTGCCTGTAAGGGAGGACATTCTGCTAGAAGGGCTGAGCAGTCAGGCTCCGGGGTCCTCCATGCCAAGGGAGGCTATCCTGGAAGGGTGTCCTGGGGACTCCAAGATGAAACCCACCAGCACCAGTAGGGCAGCCCCCCTGTCGTCCATTTTTAGCCTGCCCAACTTCAGCTCATTCAACTGGATTTCCCCCTTCTCACTGGTCAATGGGCTAGGAAGTGTCTTACAGTTTTCTCGAAGTAGTTTACAGATGGACAAGAGGGATAGCGAGTTCTTGCCTAGCCCGCCTCAGCCAGACCAGGAACTTTGTGGCTTAAGTGGGCAGACCACCAACTACTTCTAGGAGCATCTTCCAGGGACTGCATCTGATGGCAGTAGCAGTGAAAACCTTGAAATAGCCTCTTTTTTATATAACTTAGATGTTAATATTATTTATGTTTATTATTTGCACAGAAGAGTTCTAGTGAGATGTATTTTATGTTTCCAGGGCTAACACAGGAAATAAAAGGTACCAAAAAGAAAATTTATTTTTTAAAAGTTCTAAGTAGAATATATTGAAAAGGAAAATAAGAGCTTTAACATATATAAAAGTTTAAAGAAAAGAAACACTTGAAAAGTGCTTAGATTTATTTTTTCATCTCATTTTATAAGAAAATGCAATATGATTGATTTTCTTCAACATGCATGACCTTGGTTTTCCCCACTTAAAAATGTGTGTGTGAGCTCAGTAAATCTCGGGTGGGTATGGACAGTAGTGATGGGAGAAGATGGGACAAGTATGCAGCATCTCTGTCTTTGTCCCCTGTTCCCTTGCTCTGCCTCTGCCAACCTGGGGGAGCTGGGCTTCATTTCACCCAGAAAAGGGAAAGAGAGAATGTGTGTGTGGAGTTCATCCCAACATTGAAGTCTACTCAGGCATTCTGTAAAGATCACTTTATAGGTATTGTAGGTATTACAGTCCCTATGTAGGGTCTTGCCTGTCAAAATCAAAACAAACAATAAACAACTTTCACTTTGCAAAGAGAACCTGTCCTGTTGTCACTATTGTGTGAAGTTATTAATATGTGACCTAACAGCATGTTCTGAGTACCACAGGGCACTTCCTCATGGCAAGTCCTTTTAGACACTATGCAGAATACGGTGGGGTGCCATGCAAGCTCCACATTGTAACACTGGGACACTAGGTTTACACCATGGCTCCCTGCACCAGGCTAGCAGCCCCCACCAGACCCTTCCTGCCAAAAGACTAGGCTTTTTAAGTGTGTATCTCTAGGCATTTATCTTACAATTCATTATTTCTGTTCCTCAAAACAGTGGGGAGAGGAGGAAAAAAATTTAAATATCCAAGGCAATTAATGATATAGCATTTCCTCTTCAGAGACTTCTCTTTGCACTTTGTCATCAGTTGTGAGTCAGGTGTTCTGCTCAGCCTGGGGATGTGAAGTGAGCATTGTGTGCCCCTTGCTTAGGTGTCTTCTGGCTACCTGTCCCCAAGAACAGCAAGGTATAATGGGTGGAGGATCTCAGGAGCAAGCAGTTCCGGAGCACAGCATACAGGGAAGAATGGTTAGTTACCCATTGTGTGTGGCTCATTGAACAAGACAGAAGATGCATCCCATCTGGTTAGATAGAATGGGAAAAGCAGGGCTCAGTGCCTACAAGGCCAATGACACAGTGGGCTTTAGTACCATTTAACTCAGCAACTCAGACCTGGGGCTTTACCCCATTCTTCCTGCCCTGAGCTTTCTGAGGTCAGTTTTGTCCTAAGGCTGACTCTGTTCTTAGTGATGACATGGCTGGAGCCACCCAATTGTCCAGAGGAAAGGCTGTTGATCTCCACGTTCTAAGCAGAGTTCTGGGTTTCTTCAGGTCAAGCTGCACAGGTTGCAGTTGCTGGCAAATTAAGGGGAATGACTGGAGCTTCTGGCTAGAGCTGGAAGAGAGGTGAGCTTCCCTCCAAGAACCTGAGCAGCATGAGTCAATGCTCAGAGGAATATCCGGGTCCTGTTAGAGCAGATAAAGAGAAGGAGGAGTGGAAAGGGCTTCAGCAGCCAGCAGAACAAGAGGTGATGCTGTCTCATCCCTCGCCCTGTGTGCTTCATCTGTTCTTGGAGCAACATGTACAAAAAGAACTTAGTTAGGAAGATGCACAACACTGTGCTTTCCTGAATTATGGTAGTGGTTGCTAGCACAAAGTACAAGAAGAGCTGGGGCACCTGGGTGACTGTCAGTTAAGCGTCCAACCTCGGTTCAGGTAATGATCTCATGGTCTGTGGGTTCGAGCCCCGCATTGGGCTCTTGCTGACAGGTCAGAGCCTGGAGCCTGCTTCAGATTCTGTGTCTCCCTCTCTCTCTGCCCCTCCCCACTTGCTCTCTGTCTCTGTCTCTCAAAATAAAGACATAAAAATTTGGGGGAAAAAAGTACAAGAAGAACTATATGCACATTTCCCTGAGTATCAGAGTTCAGAATGCTCCAGCTTCCAGATATTTCCTGCACTCACAATTAACCTTCTTTTCCAAGGACTTCTCTCCTCCATTTTCATCTTGGAAAATGGTATGATCAGGAAGTGGCTTTGGGAATATGCATACCAAAACCATTTCAAAGAAATAAACATTGTAAAGGGCATTGTCCACTGCTCTACAGTATATGAATATTCATAGAAGCCTCCAATAATCATCCATTACAAGCAAGTTTGATCTCAAAATTAACCTCATATGGAGATGAACTTCATGATTATCTCAGAAAAGCACTGGGAAATACATGTCACCCAATCCTAATTATAAATCTAAATTAAATAAGAAATCTGGCCAAAATGGCAAGATTCATTATTTGACATTATACAGAATGCCTATTTCAAACCCTAAATCAGTTTTAAGTTCTTGGAGGCCAGGTCTTATGTCTGATGAACCTAATAAATGTTAATAGTGAAAACACTAAGGCATTCTTGTTAAAATCAGAGATAAAGAAAAGTTGCTTGTTATATTGCATTATTATTTAATATTTTCTGGAATTTCTGGATGATGCAATATGACAAGAAGTTTTGAGAAGAATGGGTATTGGAATTAGAGACCATATTATCATTACTTACACATGATATGGTTATATGCCTTAAAAAATCTGAATTAAGTGGCTCTCAGAGCTAAGAAGAGCAAGTAATAAATTGTGAGGAAAACAAACTAGCTTTCCTATAGAGCATAATGGGAGAAGGAAAAGATCTAAGTCACCAACACTAAGAAAAATTCAAATACCAGGGGAGGGGCCAAAGTGGCAGAACAGCATAGAATTTTTTTTTTTTTTGCCTCTGTCATCCCTGAAATGCAGCTAGATCAACCCCAAACTATCTTGCACACTTAGGTAACTCATCTGAGGATTAACACAACAATCTGTACAACTTGAACCACAGAACTTGGCAGGTACATGGTGCAGAAAGGAGAACTGGGAGAGAGAGAAGACACAGAGGGTAGGAAGCTATTTTGGCTGGCAGAGAGAGGACAAAGACGGGGGAAAGTACAGGAAAAGCACTCCCCCTTAAAGCAGCTGGAATGGAAGAGTGAAAACACCCATAAGGGACTTAACAATATAGGGAGAAAGGAAAAAGGAGGGTTTAAATACCATTAAGTCTGTATAAACAGGGGAGTGCAGAATCTGAAACTCCATAGCTCGATACCTGGCAGAGCTCTGGTGGGAAGGGTGAATTCCCAGGAGCACACAGTGAGGTCCAAGGGGTCCTCAGGCCACACAGTTAGGGGCAGTTCTCCTGCTGAGAGGACATTTGGTAGAAGCTATGCTGCAGTCTCCCTAAAGGCAAAGGTCTCAACAATCCTGGAGAACAGCCACAATTGCTGGTGTCGGAATAAGGACATTAAGGGTGAAGCCTGGTCCAGATATGTGTTGTGATTTACCATAATCCCTGAAACGCTGCTGCTACACAATCCCATGAACTTTTTCTGGGACGAGCTGCACCCGGCCATAGTCTCTGTGTATCTCCAGCAGCATGGTTGTGCAAACATTCCTGGCGTTGGGCTGACACCCAGCCATTGTTTGGCAAGACTCTCCCTCAGAGTGTCTGAGTGGGTCAAAGCCATAGGGCCCACAGAAGTTAGGGGTTAGGAAAGACAGCCCTATTTGGAGATAAAAAGGGAGTTGCAGCCTGACAGGCTAATGGTTTGGTCACAGTGTAGAAGTGGGAGTGGATGGAAGCCAGAGAGAAAGAGGGGTTCTTGATTGCCTGTGGGCAAGAGCATAGAGTTCTGACACTAGAGACTGGGTAGCTGGATGATGACATTTTCATCCCTCTCCCACATACACATACACATGTACATGTGCCACAACAATCGATACCAGTAAACTAAGAAGCGCCATCAAGTGGAGAACTGAACCCTAACCCCCATCCAACTGCACCAACGACGAAGAGGAAAGCCAAAAGTCTCTCCATCTGCTTGGTTTACAGACTATAAAGTGCTCCATAGTTTGAATTCCAGGGAAACTAGATGTTTCATCTTCCCAGACTTTAGCCTCTACTACAAAGCTGCCATCATCAAGACAGTATGGTATTGGCACAAAAACAGACACATAGACCAATGGAACAGAATTGAGAACTCAGAAGTGGACCCAAAAGCATACAGCCAACTAATCTTTGACAAAACAGGAAACAGTATCCAAAGGAAAAAAGACAGCCTCGTTAACAGATGGTGCTGGGAGAACTGGACAGCAACATGCAGAACAACGAAACTAGATCATTTTCTCACACCATACACAAAAATAAACTGAAAATGGATAAAGGACCTGAACGCGTGACAGGAAACCATCAAAACTCTAGAGAAGAAAGCAGGAAACAACCCCCTTGACCTCAACCGCAGCAATTTCTTACTTGACACATCCCCAAAAGCAAGGGAATCAAGAGGAAAAAGGAACTATTGGGACCTCATCAAGATTAAAAGCTTCTGCACAGCAAAGGATACAATCCATAAAACTAATAGGCAACCGACAGAATGGGAAAAGATAGTTGCAAATGACATATCAGATAAAGGGTTAATATCCAAAATCTATAAGGAACTCACCAAACTCCACATCCGAAAAACAAATAATCCAGTGAAGAAATGGGCAGAAGATATGAACAGACACTTCTTTAAAGGGAACATCCAGATGGCCAACAGACACATGAAACGATGCTCAGCATCCCTCCTCATCAGGGAAATACAAATCAAAACCACACTGAGATGCCGCCTCATGCCGGTCAGAGTGGCTAAAATGAGCAAATCAGAGGACTCCAGATGCTGGCCAGGATGTGGAGAAACGGGCACCCTCCTCCACTATTGGTGGGAATGTAAACTGGTGCAACCCATCTGGAAAACAGTGTAGAGGTTCCTCAAAAAATGAACACTAGAACTCCCCTATGACCCAGCAATAGCACTGCTAGGAATTTACCCAAGGGATACAGGATGCATAGGAGCACATGTACCCCAATGTTCATAGCAGCACTCTCAACCATAGCCAAAACATGGAAAGCGCCTAAGTGTCAATGAACGAATGGAACAAGAAGATGTTGTTTATCTATACGATGGAATACTGCATGGCAATGAGAAACAATGAAATCTGGCCATGTGTAGCAACATGGATGGACCTTGAGGGTGTTAGCTGAGTGAAATAAGTCAGGCAGAGAAAGGACAAATACCANGCACTTGTGGGGATGAGCACTGGGTGTTATATGGAAACCAACTTGACAATAAACTATTTGTAAAAAAAATAATAATAAAAAATTTTCAAAACCTTAAAAAAAAAAAAAGAAAGAAAGGATAGAATACCTAGGAATAAATTTGACCAAGTAGGTGAAAGATCTGTATACTGAAAACTGTAAGATGCTAATGAAAGAAACTGAAAAGAGCACAAATAAATGGAAAGATATCCCATGTCCATGGATTAGAAGAATACTGTTAAAATATCCATCCAGACTGCCCAAAGCAATCTACTGACCCAGTGCAATCCCTATCAAAATCCCAATGGCATTTTTATAGAAATAAACATACAATCTTAAAATTTGCATGTTGTTATTTTTAAGTAATCTCTACACCAGACAAAGAACTCAAACTCACAGCCCTGAGATCAAGAGTTGCATGCTCCACTGACTGTGCTAGCCAGATACCCCTAAAATAATATATTTTTTTTAAAAATGAAAATTCTCAGTGCTGGGAGCCATTCTGAGACGACTAGTCGAGAAAACTCCTGGTGAGGTTAAAGCAAGTTTGCACGGTCTCTTGCCAATCAGATGATGACCCATATCTACCCCCACTCAGTTATTTCTGNTAAAACTATTTATTTTTGGGAGAGCACAAGTGGGGGAGCAGCAGAGAAAGGTAGACAGAAAAAATATATATAACTACCCTATAACCCAGCAATTGCATTACTTGGTATTTATCCAAGGGAGACAGGTGTGTTGTTTGGAAAGGGCACACACACCCCAATGTTTATAGCAGCACTATTGACAATAGCCAAAGTATGGAAAGAGCTCAAATGTCCATCGACAGATGAGTGGATGAAGAAGATGAAGAAGTAATAGAGTATTACTAGCAATCAAAAGGAATTAAACCTTGCCATTTGCCAGTACATGGATGGAACTAGATGGTATAATGTTAAGCAAAATAAATCAGTCAGAGAAAGACAAATATCATATGACTTCACTGATATGTGGAATTTAAGATCCAAAACAGATGAACAGAAAGCAAAAATAATATAAAAACAAGAAGGGGGACAAAACGTGAGAGACTCTTAAATGCAGAGAGCAAACTGAGGGCTGCTGGATGAGGTCTAGGTGGGGGAATGGGCATTAAGGAAGGCACTTATTGGAATGAGCACTGGGTGTTTTGCATAGGGGATGAATAACTGGAATCTACTCCTGAAATCATTATTGCAGTATATGCTAACTAACTTGGATGTAAATTATAAATAAATAAATAAATAAATAAATAAATAAATAAATAAATAAATAAAATTTTAATAAAATTTAAAAATTCAAATGCCAAAGAATCGTCTCAGTAAGTTTGGACATTAACCAAAGTCCTAACTACAACGACCTGCCTCATTTCTAGTTCAGAAAACTAATTATTGTATGGGGCCCCTGGGTGACTCAGCAGGTTGAGTGCCAGACTTCAGCTCAGGTCATGATCTCAAGGTTTGTGGGTTTGAGTCCTGCGTCAGGCTCTGTGCTGACAGGTCAGAGCCTGGAGCCTGCTTCGGTTTCTTTGTCTCCCTCTCTCTCTGACCCTCCCCCGCTCATGCTCTGCCTGTCTCTCAAAAAAATACAAAAACAAAAACAAAACTGATTATTGTAAAGGGGCTGCATTTCAAGCACAGTTTCTGTAGTCTTTTAAAACTTTTTAGTTATTCATGTTTCTTTTCCTTGTTTGGGTATTTTTAAAATTAATACAATGGTTCTAGTGTTTATTTGGCAAAAATCCATAAGCAAAAATGTCAAAGAATATTTTAAAAAATAAAAATGATGGAGAGACTAAACAAAATATAAAGTGCTGATACTTAAAATAGTGTAACACCAATTCAGGAAAAGATATGTAAACAGAACTGACAAGAAATGACAGGAATATATCTTATTACATACAAGAATTTAGTTTATGCCTTGAAAAAACATCAAGAATCAGTGAGAGATAGTTACTAAAGCTCATTGGCAGTTGGTCAATAATGTGAAAAATAATTTGTTATGTCCATACCAACAAATTCCAAGTGAAATGTTTAAATGCTTATACCACGATGAAACCAGAAAAAAACTGAAATCAAATACTAAACTTCTGGAGAGTGTTGCCTAGTGGTTTTCTTTCCCCAGACTTTACTCCCCATGGCTCCTGTAAATTGTGCACTATACAGCTTCTTTCTCAACCTTCTTGGCTTCTCATTTGCCTGTTTTAGATTTGGTAACTATGTTCTATATTATTATCTGAAATTATCAACCTGGACTGACTTTAAATTTAAAAATTAAAAAAAAATTTAATGTTTATTTATTTTTGAGAGAGACAGAGACAGAGCACAAGTAGGGGAGGGACAGAGAGAAAGTGGGAAACAGAAAATCCAAAGCAGGCTCCAGGCTCTGAACTGTCAGCACAGAGCCTGACATGGGGCTTCAACTCAGGAACCCATGAGATCATGACCTGAGCTGAAGTCAGACGCTTAACCACCCAGGCACTCCTCAATCTGGACTTTCTAGGATACTTCTCCTACAAACTTCCCTTAATCTCACCATGATATTGTGACTTATAATAAAAATATATTTGATCTTTTTTCCCATTCCTGGCTCCTAACACCCTTGGATGAGAATGATAAAAGTGTCTTGATATTCATAACAAGCCTCTTTAAACCACTCCTGAATTTATGTTAATAAAGTGTCTTTTGTAAAGTGCCTGAAAATTGGGGACTGGTTTCCAGTGAAGCTAATCATGTGATTAGAGAGTTGGAACTTTTAGTCTCCATACCTTCCCCACTCCACCGTCCACCCTTGACCTGTGGGGAGGGAGAGATGGGATTAAGATTGAGTTCAGTCACTAAAAGACAATGATCTAATCAATCATTCCCATGTAAGGAAGCTGCCATTAAAAACCCCAAAAGTAGGGGCGCCTGGGTGGCTCAATCAGTTGAATGTCCAACTTCGGCTCAGGCATGATCTCACGACTTGTGAGTCTGAGCCCTGCTTCGGGCTCTGTGCTAACAGCTTAAAGTCTGGAGCCTGCTTCTCATTCTGTGTCTCCATCTCTCTCTGCACCTCCCCCCGCCCCTCCACGGCTGCTCACATTCTGTGTTCCTCTCTGTCAACAATAAATAAACAATAAAATTGTTTTAAAAAGTATAAGGTTCAGAGAACTGCTGGATTGGTGAACACATGGAGGTGCTGGGAGTGTGATGTGCTTGGAAGGGACATGGAAGCTCCATATCTCTTTCCCCATACCTTGCCTTACACATCTTTTCCATCTGGCTGTTCTCGAATTATATGCTTCTATAATAAACCAGTAATTTTGTGAGTAAACTAGGTTACTGAGTTTTGTGAGCTTCTCTAAAAAAGTAATGAAACCTACAGGAGATTTTGGGAACCTCTGATTTATAGCCAGTAGGTCAGAAGTATAGGCAATAGCCTGGGCTTGTAATTGTCACCTGAAGTGAAAGACACTCTTACAGGGCTTAAGTCTGAGCCCTTATCCTGTAGATAGATAATCTCCTGGTAGACAATGTCAGAATTGAGTTGAATTGTAAGACACTCAGCTGGTGTCTGAAAATTGCGTTGGTGGTGTGGGAAAACCACAGAGCAGAATTGGTGTCAGATCCTACTCACTCACTATGGAGCATGAGGGTCCATGATTGTCACCCCACCTCAAGAGTTCCTGAGCAGCAGCTTTTTTTTTTTTTTTTTGAGAAAATCTAATGGGAGAGATGGCATTCCACTGAATAATGATATATAAAACCCTCAAACAAGGAATCAGTCAATTGGACTAAAAGGTTCATTCTATATATTCAATGATAATCAGAACTGAAAGACCAACTTGATTGGGGAAAATTGTAATAAGAATGACAAAAAAAAGCTTTACAAGACAAGTAACTGCTATAAATCAATGAAACAAATATCTGGACACTATTTGACCAAAGACTGATGAATTGGGCACCCATATTTTTGAGTTGGAACAATCTTTCTGGAAAGAACCTTAAAATGTACAATAAAACACCTTGAAAATATTCATTCTCTTTGATTTAATAATTTTACTTAGGGAACTAAATCTAAATAAAATAATTTTTTGCATATAGGCTGTTCATTATCTGTTTTTACATATTTAATTTTTTTAATTTTTTAAATTTATTTTCCAAAGAAAGAAAGAGCATGAGGTGGGGACAGGCAGAGAGAGAGGGCGAAACAGAATCCAAAGCAGGCCCCAGGCTCTGAACTGTCAGCACAGAGCCTGATGTTGGGGCTCAAACCCATAAACTGCAAGATCATGACCTGAGACAAAGTCGGAGGCTTAATTGACTGAGCCACCAGGCACCTCATTATCTGTTTATTATATTTAGTGGTGAAAGTTTGGAAATGATTTGAGTGAATATCAGAGGAAGTATGACTAAATAATCTCAGTACACTTCTGTATCATAGTTGTCCCCTATTGTCTTAAATTTATTGCCTACAAGTAGAACTAAGCTTCTTTAGTCATTTTTTTAAAAGCAGACTAGCACTTTGTCTGGCCAGTCTCCTAAGTGGCCACATTGTGGGTTCTGGGTTTGCAGCACTCCATCATCACCAACCCACATCTGCCAATGCCAGCTCTCCTGGATGCCTTTCCTTGTCTCTTCTCAGCCAGAAGAACTCTCTACCCTCTTTCACTCCCAAGACCTAGAGTTTCTCTTTATGATCTGCATCAGTTTTGTCCCTATGCTCCAACGTTCCCATAAATGCCAGAATCTCCTTTTGTAGATTATTACTCCTTGAAGGTAGCATCTGTAATTCTTCAGAGTGATTTATTCAATAATTACCATTTTTATTTCAAATTAGTTGAGCTGTCCATGTCAGGCATCACTAGAAGAATAGTCACCCTTCCTGTTTCACTTTGTCTTTGTAAACTCTGTTTGACCCTCTGGTGTACTCTAGTTCTCCTTGTAACAGCTTGCTGGCTCTACACTGGAGATGAGAGTCCCTAGTTTTATGCTCACTTCATATTGAACCTCCTTGACACCATTACCATATTTACCTAACTAGAAATCAGGATTCCCCACTCTGGCAGTCTCTAGAACAATACAATATTTGAAATAAGAATTATATAGAAAATCATGCATCTATATTCCATTGAAAATAAAAATAAAACGACTACAATACAAAGAATTCTAACTTTAAAAAAGTAGACAATAAATCAGAAATATAAAAACTATTTGAGGCATAGCCCTCTCTATACAAATGTAGGAGGAAAGATGCAAAAAAAAGAATAAACAAATCAAAAACAAGTAACAAGATGATAGACTTAAACCAATTATCAATAATTACACAAATGTAAGTGAATTAAAAACTTTAATTAAAAGGCAAAGATTTTCAGACTTGATAATAATAAGATTCAACTCTATGTATTTGAAGTATAAAGACACAGATAGGTTGAAAATACAAATATGATAACAAAGAAATTTTAAAAAAGGAAAGGTCATGTCATTAGATTACTATCAGTAGAGTAAACTTTGAAACATATAAAGGGACATCGCATAATGATAAAAAGTCAGTTTCTCAGGAGGATATAACAATTCTAAATAGTATGCACCTAATAACAGAGCTTTAAAATACATGCAACAAAAATTGACAGAAAGAGGAAATAGAAAAGTCACAAATATAGCTTGATCATCTCAGAAATGAATAGAACAGGTAAGGAGGGGGAAAGTGGTGTAGGAGCTAAGATATAAGTAACTTAGTTCTCTGCTTTTGACTGTGAAGTAAGCGGAAAATAAAAGCCCCATTGTAAGTCTGCAGTGGCCACATGTGTTATTGACAGAGTGCCTCTACTTTAACTGCAAGCAGATTAGGCCAAGCAAGGCCAGAGAAGAAATGGGGGGGGGGGGTTAGGGTGGAGGGGAGCAGAGAGAAAGGTGAGCAAAGAGAAAAGCAGGGAGAAGACTATGGGTAGAGGAGTGAGTGCAGAGAAGGGCCCTTTGCACCTAGCTGGCTATGCCCTGCCCTTACCTCCTTATCTGTGTGTCCAAGGAGAGAGGGCTCCATGGACCTTTTGTCCAAGCCCTTGGCAGTTAGCTGGCCCCAATGCTACCATTCAGTTTCACCTTCATTCTGCATTTTTTGTATCTTTACTGAATAAACCCTGTATTTGGACTTGTTATCAAAGATCCAAAGACTTTACTTCGGTGTCCATTCTGCCACTGCAGCAAATCCTATGTCACAGGTCTTCTTACCCTCAGGTTCTCACACTGGGGCCCATCCATGGATTATAAATCAACTTTTTCTTCTCCACTAGCTTTTTTTTTTTTTTTTTTTTGTCTTTAAAGAAATAATGGCTTTGGTCATCTGAGTAAAGCCACGACGAAGATAACAGTGCCTCCTACTCACCTCATTCCCAGACTTTGTACTTTTGATCTTAGAATGGAAACCATCTCCATGAGGGCCACCTCTGTGCTGCCCAGGGTCAGCCTCTCTGTCACACGGACCATTTGCACAAGTCCTAGTGTCTTTGCCAGAAGGATCTGCATTTTCCAATTCCTTTTTGATCTCACCCTAGCCAGTTTTAACATAATCACAACTGTTTTGGTTTTTTGTTTTTTGTTTTTTTATGTTCGTGTTTAAAAGTACTAAACCTTCTTTGAACAATTTGAACTTAGTTCATATCTAACTTGAAGTGTTTTGGAAAAACAATAGTGACAAAGTATTTTCAAGACACTTATAATAGTCTTGCTTTCCTCCTGTCCTCATAAATAAAAACGAAGCTGGAGGCCTCGGCAGCAAAGTCTATGACAAAATAAAGACACTAGATGGTATAATTGAAACCAAGGTAAAGCTCCTTAACCACGCCCAGATATGGTGGCCGTCCCATTCTGCCAAGAGGACAATTCACTGCTTGTTTAAGCTCCCTGAGCTGTGTGCTCATTCCACACACAGTGGGTCTTGACGATTTAGTCACCACTTCCTCTCAGAGTAGATGTCAGGTGACCCTTGGGTTTTCTTTGTTATTACAATTTCAGCTTCTTCACCTCTTTTTTGTTTTGTTTTGTTTTCATTTTGCCTTGCACTACGATTCATATATGTATTTATATGTCAACTCTTTCAAATCAACATCTAGGTAAATCGAGGTCAAGAACCACCTGACATCCTCAGTTCTGTTTTTATTTTTAAAAATTTTTAACTTTAAAAAATGTTTATTTATTTATTTTGAGAGAGAGAGACAGAGAGAGAGGGAGAGAGAAAGAGAGAGAGAGAAGAGAGAGAGAGAGAGAGAGAGACAGAGACAGAGACAGAGAATCCTAAGCAGGCTCTGCGCTGTCAGCACAGAGCTCAATGTGGGGCTTGATCTCATGAATGGTGAGATCATGAATGACCTGAGCCCAAATCAAGAGTTGGATGTTCAACCCATTGAGCCACCCTGGGCCTCTTCCACTCCCCACCCCCACCCTCACCCCACCCCTCCCCCACTCAATTTTTTTTAAACCAGTATACAAGCCCCAGGTTCTCCACTGAACTGAACACCTTTCTGGTCCCCACCCTTTTCCACCCAGTCTGGCTGGAGGGTGGGGTCAACCCTGGCTGAGAGAAGGCTGAGAAAAGGGCTGTGCTCAGAGAGTGACCAGCTGTCCTGTGGTTTGCCTCCCATACTTTCAGCAGGGCCATCTTCTATGCTACCCCAAGCAAAACAGATTTTTTTTTATCACAGAAATTAATATTTCCTAGCCTGTAATTTAATCATGTTAAAGGGATTGATTTTTGGTTTTAGAGATTTTTGACTCTGTATGTCGCCTTTCAAAACTAAATGACAAAAGATTAATACATGACACATAATACACTGCTTGCTGGCTTTAGCAAATAATCCACACACACAGAAATGAAAAAAATATTCTGGGCAATCTGGGCTGATCCATTACACTTTGTGATAAAGCCGTGAATTTTAAGAAGACCTGTGCAGGGACACAGAAGCCTAATAATACAGGAGAGGAATATTAGAGTATTACTCTAATTTGAGCTCATCAGTCATTTATGTAAATAGAAGTCCATACTTTGGTGTGTGCAGCCAAAATAAATTTAATTATTTTAACCAGCTTCTTTCTCTTCCTGAAATCCACTTTGTATATGAGCCGAGGGCCTGTGATTCCTTGGCTTTTGGGCATAAGTGGTCGCAGTGGCTTCTCCTTGGAAAATGATCTGGAATCCTGACCCTGTGTCAGGGACTGCATCTGGCTGTGGTCCATAATGGCTTTGCACCCCAGCAACTCTGAGGAGACATCAAGCGAGTCTCCTGTTTCCCCTCCAGCCTTGTTGATGGGTCAGGACCCCATGAGGCTCAGGCTCATGTACACTAACTCTGCAGCTTTGACAGAGACTGTCCCAGCTTTTCATCATGTTCTTTTCATCAGTCTAAGAGTGACCATCTGGGGCATGTGACCTACCTTCTTGTGTCGCACTTTCCAAGCCCCCCAAACCCTTCAAAACAAACAAATAATATAAACAGTGCTGCTGGAGCTTCAAAACATCCATTAAATAAATGCCCAAGATCCCCATGTGGGCCATCACACCCATGCATACGGGTGACTTTAGAATAGCTCCCATCAGATGAAGCAGGGCTGAGGATCCCAACAGAAAGGATACACTTCACATAAGGACACAGAGAGAAGTATTGCCACCTACCTCCCTTCTTTAAATACAAGGAAAAGATATTTTAATATTTTAAGCACTTACTATTCTTGAGCCTTTTAAATGTGGCAACCCCAAGAATAAGCCAAGGCAGACAAGGGAGGGTATGCCACGCCTTCCTTGTTGATGGTCAAAGCAGGCTCTTGAAAATGCAGTTGCAAGTCTCACGTTGTTACAGAGCCACATTTGCCCTGCCAGGAAGGCATGGTTCTTCTTCAGATGCAGAGTTCAGAGAGTGCCTGGTTCTCAAAGTCTGGTGTGTACTGAGGTCTGAGGAGACATTAGAGTCGTTTGAAACCAAAAAGCACATCGAATACCAAACATGGAAATTCTGCTAGGAATTTATTTTCTTTCTAATGTTTAGCTGTGACCCACTGGTGTTCCCAGAACTGGAAGTCTGGTAAGACACTCAGGAAGCTCTGCCCCTCCTCCATCCTTGTTTGTGATTTTATGTGAGGATTTCCTGTTAAAATGTGTAGTAGGTTCGGTGCCCCCACCAATGCCTTGCATGATTGCCGGTACCTGCCTCACTCAGGGGAGCAAGCTGCCCCTCTGCAACCCATCCTCTATGAATTGGGATTAAGGGTCCTTCTTGTGGCTGACTACTGTGGCAGATAGCTTACCCTAAACACCTACAGGTCCTGAGTGTGGGCCTTGTGTTCTGCTAACGGGCAACTGTCCCTGCGGATCCTACTTTTGTCTTCTTTACACTATGGGTGTTATGCTTGGGGTGTAACTGAGCATGTGCTCTTGTTCCTGTGTGTCAGGAGTCATAACAATAGATTAGTTCTTAAACCTGTTATCTCTCTGCACAAAACATCTAATAGTATCTCATCCTGCCCCAGGAACACTTTAAATACCATGTTTTTGCTTATCCTCAACCTACACTTCAAAACATAACTTATAACAGCTCTTTTCATTGTGTTAGTAATCACTTATTACAATTTTATAATGTTGGTATGCCTGGATGGCTCAGTTGGTGAGCATCTGACTCTTGATTTCAGCTCAGGTCATGATCTCATGGTCATGAGATTGAACCCCGTGTCAGGCTCTGTGCTGTGTATGGACCCTGCTTGGGATTTCTTTCTCCCTCTCTCTGCTCCTCCTTGGCTTTCTGTCTCTCTCTGTTTCTCTCTTTCTCTCAATAAATAAACAAACATAAAAAATTAAAAAACATAAACAAAAAATACAAGGACTCAAACAGATATTTGCATACCCATATTCATAGCAGGATTACTCACAATTGTCAAAATGTGGAAGCAACCCAAGTGTCTATCGACAGATGAATGAATAAACAAAATGTGGTCTATACATACAGTGGAATATTAGCAACTATAAAAAGGAAGACAATTCTAACATATGCTACAACATAGGTAAACTTTGATGATATTAAGCTAAATGAAGTAAGCCAGTCACTAAAGGACAAATGCTGTATGATTTCACTTATATGAGGTCCCTGGAGCTGTCAGGTTCATAGAAACAGGAAGGAGAATTGTGGTTGCCAGGGTCTGGGAGGAGGGGAGTAAGTGCAGTTATAATTTAATGGATGGAGAGTTTTAGTTCAGGTTACTGAAAAAGCTCTGTGGATAGATGGTGGTGATGACTGCAAAATCAGGTACTTAATGCCATTACACTGTGCATTTAAAATGGCTAAGTAATGGCAAGTTTTTTGCTATGTGCATTTTACCACAATAAAGAGTAAGTTAAGAAAAAATTTAAGCACAGTCACGAGCACCTTGGAAAATAAGATTTAAGATTAAAATATTTCAAAACATGATATTCTGATACAGCCCAGAAAGACTGCACCGGCCTGCTCTCCTGCTGGCTCAGCAGTTGGGCCTGCCTAATCCCACTTCACTGTTCAATGGTGTGAGTTTATCTGCTTATACAAGAAGCATGGCAGTAAATGTGTCTACTCTAAGTCAGAAGCTCTAAGTAACTTGTTGGAGCCAGGTGGCCAAGAATTGCTATCATGCGCTATGCATGGCCCACAGAAGTAGGGGAATCCCAGGTAGAATCTTTTGGCTATTTTCAACTCACACCTCCTCTCAGAGAAAATGAGGGTCAGCCCATTGAGAGCTGTGAGGAGAGCTCCCTGGGTGATCATGTGTGCCTGCAGTCCTGGCAGAGTGCTCTGCCCACCTTCTAAGGACAGCTCTCAAGAGGCACCCAGCCTCTGCAAGGGATCACCCCAAGAGACCTTCCTAGAACCCCAAACAGACATCCTCTGCTGCCACACTCTTTATTTCCTTTGTAGCAATTATAACCCCATGACATTATCTTGTCTACCTTTTACTTGTTTATTGTCTATCTCCCCCTTCTGAATCCTTCCCACCAAGGGAGGAAGTTTCCTTTTCCAGTATCCCATACAAGAAAGAAATATTGAGGGGGCATGGGGATGAGAGGAAGTGGGAAAGGGACAGAAAGAGAAGGGAAGGAGAGATATGAGAGACATAAATTATCTGATAGCTGAGACAGTATTTTTTATAGTTAATTGAGGATAATTTTATAGTTGACTATGTCATTTTTATCTTTGTTACATCAGCTCCATCTCACACCAAGAAGCACAGATATGTTTCTCAGGTTTTTTTCTTTTCTTTAGAAATAAATGCACAAATTCCATCAGTTCCCTGATGTTGAAAATGCCAGCTTTTCCAAACACACAAAATTTGATTGAGCATTTATAAGCAGACTCAATAAAAGGATATTCCACATGGGGCATACCTTGAAAACTTGAATGTTTTCAGAAATTACCCCAAAATCCCTTTCTTTGATCTCTTTTTATTGAATCACACTTTGGGAGCAAACGATGCAATTTTATTGCTGGAGACAACATATTTTTTTTTTTTTTTTAATACAAAGTGTAATATTACGTTCCACTCTGTGAAAAAGGAATGTGATTCTTGGCCACACCTAAAAATGGAGCAGCATAGTTTTTCCTTAAAAGAGACCCCATGTGACACATCCTAAGACATATAACCCTTCTGCTAGAGGCTCCTGTGTACAGAGCCTGGTTACCTTCCCAGGCTTAGGAGAGAGGTTCTCACAGCCTCAAACTTTGGGAGATGCTCCCTTAGACAGCCTGGCATTCCTCACTTACACACTCCAGATTGCATCAGAAGGTACTGGAGTGAAAACAAAAACAAAAGACCCTCAGGTATTCAGTGTTTTCCAGTGTACAGATTAAAATAAACCAAAGTCTCTGGTGTCTGCAATTTCTTATGTGCTGTGCACAGAGCCCTCCTAAGACCACTTAGGACCCTGGATGAAGCATGCATTCCCAAGTGTGAGGCTGCACTATTTTCAGCTTGAATTTCTCATGTGGACTGGCCACGTGCATCTGCTGCTGTTCTGTGCAGAAAGCAATGAGGATAGCCTGCTCCTTCTCTCCAGGGGTTGCCCCCGTTCTCTTCCTCTGTTCTGACAGGGATTCCCAGAGCTGGCCAGGATGAGGAACCAAACACAGATAACCCAACCTGGGACTACAGAGAGATCTCTTTAAGGTTTTGTTAACGTTTATTTTTTGAGAGAGAGACACAGAGAGAGAGAGCACAGAGGATGGGCAGAGAGAGAGGGAGATACAAAATCCAAAGCAGGCTCCAGCCTCCGAGATGTCAGCACATGAATTGTGAGATCATGACCTGAACCGACACTTAAATGACTGAGCCATCCAGGCGCCCCTGCAGAAAGATCTCTTTAAATGAGGATGTAGTCATTAACAAAATTATCCCATATTTTCCTGAATATATACATGATGCTACAGATAATAATCACCTTTTTTAAAAGTGTCAATGTATTTTTAGCAGATTGTTAAGCATATTCCAGGAAAGTGATACAGAGGGGCTCCTTGAGGGGAGAAGATACGTGTAAGTAACCTCTGGGAAACCTTTTTTTCTCTCTCTCACCCCAACTCATACACACACACACACACACACACACACACACGCACGTATGCGCCCGTACATAGCAGTAAGTGCTCTCTAGTGTGGCTTTAATTAAGTTAATAAAAATGGAAATGATATTAATTTATTTTCTTGAAACAGAGGCACAAAAGTATGTAAGGCAATCTGATTCCCACCATTCGGCATAAGGGAGAAGCAGCATACTGTATCCCAGATCCAAATGTATTTTTTAACTTCTTTTTTTTAAAAAACATTTATTCGTTTTTGAGAGACAGAAACAGAGCTTGAGCTGGGGAGGGACAGAGAAAGAGGGAGACACAGAATCCAAAGCAGCCTCCGGGCTCTGAGCTGTCAGCAGAGAGGCCGATGTGGAGCTCAAGCCCATGGACCATGATTCGTGACCTGAGCTGAAGCCAGATGCTTTGCCGACTGAGCTACCCAGGTGCCCCTCAGACCTAAATGTATTTTACATACTTGTTTTTCATTTTTCTTGTTTATCTTTTCCATCATACTTGTTTTCATCTACATATTCAAGTTTTGGAGTCAGCCAACTGGTGTAAGTGATTTCAGATGGGGAAAGTTGAGGCCCAATAAGGGTAATTATTGTGCTCAGGTTGTACAACATTAAGTGGTAAAGCTGAAATTTGAGCCCAGGCAGGCTAGCATGTGAGTCTTAACTCACAACATGGTATCTGTATTAAAGAGAGAAAAGTTCAATAAACATTAACTTCCATGTATAAGTTAAGAAAAAGAATTTTACTAATATATAGACATACCAGTTGTCATTTTCAGTCATGGATAAAGTAAATTAAAATAGTTTCAGTACTTTAAATGTAATTCTGCTGGGACACACATTACTTCTAAGTTTCATGACACCTACTGTTTAATTCAATTCCTTCATCAATTCCTTCACTCATTCAACAAATTTACATTGAGCTCCAAGGATGTACCATGTTGGGGGCTACCCTGTCAGCACATGGCTTCATTGTTGAGCCCTGTCCCAGAAAAGTGTCAAAGAATCAAGGTAGGAATGTGACTGATGTCAGATGTCATCCGTGTCACCAAGAGCTTTGAAGGAGCCAGACTGGGGAAAGGTTAGATGGGGTAGGAAGAAGCAGGCCGAAGAGCAAGAGAAGTTCAGCCAGAGTGGGTGCACATGTGCACATAAGCACTGGGTGAAGAAGATTCTATCTTTGACCCAAAACAAAGAAATAGAAAGGGGTGTGGCAGGTTGGAGTTGGACATGAAAGTTTGCCACAGGATTCTAGACACACACCCCCATGTACAGCTGAACACAGGGTATATACCACTAGAGCACAATATGGTTAGTAAGTGGGGTTGATTTTTTTCTGGAATAATATGGTCTTTACATACACTGCAAATTAGCTTTTATCCTGTGCCATCCTTTAGGAGGAGGCTTAGTCTTTAGCGATCCTTGCTCTTCCATCTCATTGCCACCTCCAGCCTCCAAGATGGCTCTAGCTCTGGGAAAGTGGTCTCTCAGGAGTGGTGGGGCTTCTCAGACCCACATGGCAGTGTGCTGGGACTCTAGTGCTTGCATGAGAGGCTGAAATCAGAACTCTCAGACTCATGCTCTGGACCAAGAGCATGGCAGCTTGTCAGCAGAGTTGTTGAGCCGCACAGTGGTCCTGGCCTCAGGGGCACATGGGGGTTGCTATCAGGCCCTTGCCTACTGGGGTACTAGGAATGCTGCTGTGCTAGTACTCCAGCCTCTTTATGCCATGGGTCTCTTCGGCTGTCCCGTGAAGACCGCAGACTCCTCAGACTCGCATCGCTAAGTCTGTAGAAAGAAAAACATTAATGACAAAGGAGACCAATTACACTCAAATAGCAAGATAAAGGTTTTTTTTGTTTTGTTTTTAATTTAGCTCTATGTGAGATAATATAAAATACATATGCAGTTGATCCTTGAACAACCAGGTTTGAACTGCATGGATCCATGCCGGAGTCCGGCTCCAGCTTGTCCAGGGGTCCCTGAAGGTGTTGTCGAGAGAGGGACAGAGCCCGAAGATTCTTTCTGATCACCAGGCAGGCATCTCTGTCCTGTCGGTTTTGGTGTCTTTATTTATAGGTCAAACAATAACATGACATCAGAAAATGGAATTTTTACAATGGACAATTCTCTGTGATAAGATGCTTTGGAAAGTGTACAGAAACAGGTTTTACAGAAGTATTCTTAGAGAACTACCCCAATTATAGTGAGGTTACGTAAATCTTACAACTAAGAAAATAACAGGTTGTTCTTAGTGAAAAACAGTATAGTATACACATTTGTTGTAAGTCAATAACGCTAATACTAAGTCATAGGTTAAGTTGTATATAGATAGGCTAGGAGTCATTCTGTCTGGCTCACAAGAGGAAGAATGTATTTGAGCTGGTTAATAATTTTTTGATTTGATGCTGAATGCATAAACACTATGGGGGCCCTAAATGTGTCAGCCTTTGTATTTGGGTTTATGTTTTAACTACTCTTATCCATCCTCATCACAGCTGCCAGTGTAAGGGAAGATGTTTGTGGAATGTGGAATGTAGGCCTTAGGGAAGGGACTGCTATACATCACCAGTTAGCAAAGGTATATGTAGTAACTTATGTTCTGCCCTTATCTGTTCCTCATCTCTAAATTAGGCTCTTTGTCTCCGGGCCAGACCTAATTGTCCAGTTATGTTCCTTATGGCACCAGAGAGCCAACCATGCCTTTAAAGGGTTTAGCTCATTTTCAATACAAAGAATAGCCTCTTCGAGTGCATTTACCTTTGTGTCTAGTTTTTTGTCTATGATTTCTTGAATAGCTAGGGCATGAGACACATTTTTGGCTTGTTGATTTACATGTTGAACTGTATGAACATCTTGGACTAACACAACAGTAGAAACATAATTGTACATGTAAAGGTCAATCTTTTATGAGTTAGGGTCAATAGCGTGTTCATAACTCAAGGGAAAGTATCAAGGAAAACAGGACCTGCCAGAGACACGATGTCTGTTCCCATAATCACAAAAGAAGAGGTTCCTACAATAATTTCCTTCACAAGGTGCAATCATCATACCAGGGCCAGAATAAGAGGACAAGACACTCTCAATACCAATCAACAAGGTGCTTCAGGGTTCGGTGCTCAAGCAGAAACAGTTGAGTGGGGGAAGATATCAGTCATGATCTGATGGGAGGAGACCTTGCAAACCTGCCTTAACCTCACAAGCATTCTCAACTAGTGAGTTCAGAATGGCTTCCAACAGATCCACTTATACATAGATTTTTGACAGTCTAATACTGTAAAGGTATTTTCTCTTCATTGGTGCCAGGCCTGGTGGGATCCTGGATGGCTGAGGTGAGCCCTTCCACACCCAGAGGCAGGCTTTGGTCCTACACAGAGAGGCAGTATCTTTGAGTCTGGTTTACCCTCCTACTGCTCCTATATGTTATGGAATGTTATTCTAAAACACGCTGTGAAGAAGCATATTACATTTTTTATGTAACATTTTAATGTTCATTATTATTTTTGATAGAGAGACAGAGTGCTAGCAGGGGAGGGGCAGAGAAAGGAGACACAAAATCCAAAGTAGCCTCCAGGCTGTGAACTGTCAGCACAGAGCCCAACAAGGGGCTTGAACTCACTGACTGAGAGATCATGACTTGAACAGAACCTGACATTTCACCAACTGAGCCACCCAGGAACCCCATGAAGCATATCACTTTTAAAAGAGTATTTATAAGGCTGCCAGATAAAATAAGGGATACCTGGCTAAAACGAATTACTTTTTTTCTATTTTTATTTGTTTTATTTATTTTAATTTTTATTTTTTATACATAGTTTATTCTCAAGTTGGTTTCCATATCACCCAGTGCTCATCCCCATAAGTACCCTCCTCCATGCCCATCAACCCTCTTCCCCCCCACACCCATCAGTCCTCAGTTTGTTCTCAGCATTCAAGAGTCTCTCATGGTTTGCCTCTCTCCCTCTCCCCCACTATTACCCCCTTTCTTCTCCCCCACAGTCCTCCATTAAGTTCCTCCTAATCTTCCTAAACATGCAAACATATGGTAGCTGTCCTTCTCTGCCTGACTTATTTCGCTCAGCATAAAATCCTCAGGTTCCATCCATGTTGCTACACATGACTAGATTTCATTCTTTTTCATTGCCATGTAGTATTCCATTGTATAGATAAACCACATCTTCTTGATCCATTCGTCCGTTGATGGACACACACTTAGGTTCTTTCCATGTTTTGGCTATTGTTGAGAGTGCTGCTATGAACATTGGGGTATATGTGCTCCTATGCATTAGCACTCCTATATCCCTGGGGAAATTCCTAGTAGTGCTATTGCTGGGTCATAGGGGAGTTCTATTGTTCATTTTTTGAGGAACCTCCACACTGTTTTCCAGAGGGGTTGTACCAGTTTACATTCCCACCAACAGTGGAGGAGGGTGCCCGTTTCTCCACATCCTCGACAGCATCTAGAGACCTTTGATTTGCTAATTTTAGCCACTCTGACCAGCATGACGTGGTATCTCAGTGTAGTTTTCACTTGTATTTCCCTGATGAAGAGGGATGCTGAGCATTGTTTCATATGTCTGTTGGCCATCTGGATGTCCCCTTTAAAGAAGTGTCTGTTCATGTCTTCTACCCATTTCTTCACTGGATTATTTGTTTTTAGGGTGTGGAGTTTGGTGAGTTCCTTATAGATTTTGGATATTAACCCTTTATCTGATATGTCATTTGCAACTATCTTTTCCCATTCCATCGGTTGCCTATTAGTTTTATGGATTGTATCCTTTGCTGTGCAGAAGCTTTTAATCTTGATGAGGTCCCAATATTTCCTTTTTGCTCTTGATTCCCTTGCCTTTGGGGATGTGTCAAGTAAGAAATTTCTGCGGTTGAGGTAAAGGGGGTTGTTTCCAGCTTTCTCCTCTAGGGTTTTGATGGTTTCCTGTCTCGCGTTCAGGTCCTTTATCCATTTTGAGTTTATTTTTGTGTATGGTGTGAGAAATTGATCTAGTTTTGTTGTTCTGCATGTTGCTGTCCAGTTCTCCCAGCACCATCTGTTAACGAGGCTGTCTTTTTTCCTTTGGATACTGTTTCCTGTTTTGTCAAAGANCATCCTGGTGCAGTTTTTATTGGGATTGCATTGAATGTGTAGATTGCTTTGGGGAGTAATGACATTTTAACTATATCTATTTTTCCGACACAGGAGCATGGAATGTTTTTCCATTTCTTTGTGTCTTCTTCAATTAGGATGACGTTACCGGAGGGCTTCTCATCAATGGCTTTTATAATGTTTAAATAAGTTCCTTCTATCCCACTTTCTCGAGGGTCTTTATTAAGAAAGATGTTGTATTTTGTCAAATGTTTTTTCTGCATCTATTGACAGGATCATATGATTTTTATCTTTTCTTTTGTTGATGTGATGTACCACATTGATTTGTGAATATTGAACCAGCCTGTAACCCAGGAATGAATCCCACTTGATCTTGGTGGATAATTCTTTATATGTACTGTTGCATTCAATTTGCAAGTATCTTGTTGAGGATTTTTGCATCTGTATTCATCAAGGATATTGGCCTGTAGTTCTCTTTTTTTGCTGTGTCTCTGTCTGGCTTGTGAATCAAAGTGATGCTGGCTTCATAAGATGAGTCTGAAAGTTTTCCTTCGATTTCTATTTTTTTGAATTGTTTGAGAAGAATGGGTATTAATTCTGTTTTAAATGTCTGGTAGAATTCCCCAGGGAAGCAATCTGGATCACGACTCTTATTTGTTGGGAGATTTTTGATAACTGATTCGTTTTCCTCACTTGTTATGGGTCTGTTCAGGTTTTCCAACTCTTCACATGTGAATTTTGCTAGTGAGTGTGTGTTTACAAATTTGTCCATTTCTTCTAAGTTATCCAATTTGTTGGCATATAGTTTTTCATAGTATTCCCTGATAATTGCTCTTATTTCTGTAGGGTTCGTTGTAAGCAGTCTATTTTCATTCATGATTTTGTCTATTTGAGTGCTCTCTCTTTTATTTTTGAGAAGCCTTTTTAGAGGTTTGTCAATTCTGTTTATTTTTTTCAAAAAACCAACTCTTGGTTTCATTGATCTGTTCAACTGTTTCTTTGGTTTCTATATTGTTTCTTTCTGCCCTGATTTTTATTATTTATCTTCTCCTATAGGGTTTGGGGTGTTCTTGTTGCTCTCCCTGTAGTTGCTTTAGGTGCACTGTTAGATTTTGCACTTGCGCTTTTGATAATTTCTTGAAATAGGCCTGGAGTGCAATGTACTTTCCTCTTAGGACTGCTTTTGCCACATCCCATAGGGTTTGAATTGTTGTATTCTCATTTTGATTTGTTTCCTCATATTTTTTAATTTCTTCTCTAATTGCCTGATTGGCCCACTCATTCTTTAGTAGGGTGTTCTTTAGCCTCCATGTTTTTAGGGGTTTTCCAGACTTCTCCCCGTGATTGATTTCGAGTTTAATAGCATATGATCTGAAAGTGTGCATGGTATGATCTCAATTCTTTTATATTTATTAAGGGCTGCTTTATATCCCAGTATGTCTTCTATCTTGGAGAATGTGCCTTGTGCACTTGAGAAGAAAGTGAATTCCTTGGCCTCAGTATGTAGCGTTCTAAATATATCTGTCAAATCCGTCTGGTCCAATGTGTCATTTAAGTCCATTGTGTCTTTATTAATTTTCTGTCTAGTTGATCTGTCCATTGCTGTAAGAGGAGTATTAAAGCCCCCTGCTATTAGCACGTTCTTATCGATAAGACTCTTTCTGTTTGTGATTGTTTTATGTATTTAGGTGCTCCCATATTTGGTGGGTAGACATTTATAATTGTTAGCTCTTCCTGATGGATAGACCCTGTAATTATTATGTAATGCCCTTCTTCATCCCTTGTTACTGTCTTTACTTTAAAGTCCAATTTGTCTGATGTAAGTATAGCTACTCCAGCTTTTTTTTTTTTTACTTCCTTTAACATGATAGATATTTCTCCATCCCCTTACTTTCCATCTGAGGGTGACTTCCTGTCTAAAATGAGTTTCTTGTAGACAGCAAATAGATGGGTTTGTTTTTTTATCCATTCTGCTACTCTATGTCTTTTGATTGGGGCATTTAGTCCTTTTACATTCAGTGTTATTATTGAAATATATGGGTTTAGAGTCATTGTGTCATTTGTGGGATTCATGCTTGTGGTGTGTCTCTAGCATCTTGCGTTCCTTGCAAAATTTCCCTCAGAGAGTCCCCCTCAGGATATCTTGTAAGGCTGGTTTAGTGGTGACAAATTCTTTCAATTTTTGTTTATTTGGAAAGACTTTTATGTCTCCTTCTATTCTGAATTAAACGCTTGCTGGATAGAGGATTCTTGGCTGCATATTTTTTTCTGTTCATCACATAGAAGATCTCCTGCCATTCCTTTCTGGCCTGCCAAGTTTCAGAAGGAAGGTCTGTCTACACTCTAATAGGTTTCCCTTTGTATGTTAGGGCCCTTTTCTCCCTAGCTGCTTTCAAAATTCTCTCTTTGTCCTTATATTTTGCCATTTTCACTGTCATATGTCATGCAGAAGACCGATTCAAGTTATGTCTGAGGGGAGTTCTCTGTGCCTATTGAATTTCAACATCTACTTCCCTCCCAGGTTAGGGAAGTTCTCTGTTATAATTTGTTCCAGGACTCCTTCAGCACCATTCCCTCTCTCTTCCTCTTCTGGGATTCCTATGATATGGATATTGTTCCGTTTGATTGTATCGCTGAGCTCTCGAACTCTTCTTTCATCTTCCTGGATCAGTTTATCTTTTTTTTCTCAGTTTCTTCTTTTTCTATAATTGTGTCTTCTAAATCACTTATTCTCCTTTCTGCCTCT
Organism: Crocuta crocuta; assembly: GCF_008692635.1. Classification (NCBI taxonomy): domain Eukaryota; kingdom Metazoa; phylum Chordata; class Mammalia; order Carnivora; family Hyaenidae; genus Crocuta; species Crocuta crocuta. The sequence continues at coordinate 383,026 of NW_027527377.1, forward strand.
TCAATACGTGCATTGGACGTCTCCAGTTTATTATGTATGTTATTTATCGCATTTTTTAATTCATCATAACTATTTTAAGCTCCACTGTGTTTGTAGCCATAGATTCTTTGATGTCCTCCATGCTTTTTTCAAGTCAAGTGATTAATATTATGATTATTGTTCTAAACTCTTGCTCAGATATGTTGCTTATATCTGTTTTGAGCAGTTCTTTAGCAGTCACTTCTTCCTGGAATGTCTTTGGAGGAGAGCTCTTTCATTTCGTCATTTTGGTTAGCTTTCCATCTCTTGTTAGTTTTAAAAGCTTGTTATACTCTCTGCACCTGTGGGCACTGCTGTACCAAAGAAAGCTCTTTGTCTGTCCAGGGCCTATCCGTTCAGAAAGTGTTCTTTGAATGGTATCTCTTGGTCTCTCTTGTTGAGACCTTGGTTATTTTATTTTCCTATTCATAGTGGTATTTGGGACTCTCCACCATGTGTACTTTGGCTTGTTTTTTGAGGTAGCCTGGAGAAGAAAACAGACAGACAAACGCACAGGGAACAATGGCACACAAACACACAGACAAATCCAACAAACATGCAAACTGAAAGGGGAAACGAAAAAATAAAAAGAAAAGAGGGGGGAGGGAAGGCGAATAATAAAAAAGAAAAATACATAAAAAAGAAAAAAGAAGAAAAAAAGGAAAAAAGAAGAAACCCAAGAGACAAATAACAGTTTAAAGCATATAACCAGATTTTCCTGCTACAAATAAATAGCCGGGTGTATGCAGTGCTGGTGGAAGAGCATAGAGAAAGACAGAATTGACAGGGCGGGGATGAGGCGAAATTGGCAATGAAATGAGCAGGCAGGAGGAATAAGAAGCTTTTTTCAAAGAACGAAAGAGTGGAATATGTTTGGAGAAGTGGCAAAAGAAATGATGATGATGTTACCCAGAGAAAGTATATAGTCTGATTACTCCAGAGAGAAAGATGAAAAGGTAGGTAGGTGTAGAATTTACATCTAGAGAATGGATTAAATGTGACTGTTTAAGCAAGCCAGTAACCAGAATTAATCAGGGCAGTGCATCCATGGTGTTCTTGCCCCGCCTCCGATAAAAAAAAAAGGAAGAGGGCAGCTCTCTAGCAGGGATGGGCGTGGTTTGATCCAATGTGTCCTGCGGGAGTTCTGCCTTGGTGGTTGTGGGGAGAAGAGTGGTGGCGCTCCAGTCCTTTCTTGAACCAAGTGTTGCAACTCACTTTTTTGGGTGTGTAAATCCCTGTGCTGGGGGTGCAGCCAAGGTGGGTCGTGCTCTATATCCCAGGCCAGGCCTCATTACCAGATTCCAGTCCATGCACGCCACTGAAATTCCCAGAAACACAAACTCGCAGGCGGTCCCCTCAGGGGAGTCCCAAGCCTCTTGTCTTCCCCCTGGGGATTGAGCCAGAAGCTGGGCTCCTGTCTCCTCCAGGTTGGGCTGGCGAGCGAGGAGCAGTTTCATCTGGGATCGCCTGGTACGAGTGCGTCCTGCCTAGGGTCAGCTGGAGAGCTGGAAACCGGGTCCCTCTGTGTCCCGCTGCCAGAAACATGAACTCGAGGGCAAATCTCTGTTTTGAGCCCTTCACCTCCCCTCTAGGGATCCAGAAGAGCCAGAAGCACAAAGGTGCGGCTGCCACGTGGCGCCTCCAGGTTGAGCTGGTGCGCAGGGAGCAATTTCCCCGGGGGTCGCCTGGGACGAGTGCATCCCGCCTAGGGTCAGCTGGAGAGCAGGAAACCGTGTCCCTCTGTGTCCTGAGCGGAGGTTTTTCTGTTCCCCAGTGGCAGGGACAGTGTCTTAGCAGTTTCGGCCACTCTCTTTCCCCTCTAAACTCCCTACAGACGGGGACTGCCCCCATCCCTCTGTGTCTCTGGTCCTGGCACGATTTTATTTTCCCCAGTTCATACTCACGCTAGAAGGTTTTCTCAGCAGACTCTGTCTCCTTTTCCTCCCAAACTCCTGGATTCTGTAAGGGTTCCTATGGCTTCAAGCCTTCTCCATGCGAGAAATGGGAGTGAGTGTAATGTACAGAGTTCCCTACTTCTCCGCCATCTTGCCACTTACCTAAAATGAATTTCTTAAATACAGAATAATTTATGAAAGAATTGTTTTGATAATTAATGAATGATATTTTAATACAAGTATGTCCTATGCAATCTTTGGGACATACTCATACTAAAAAGAGTTATCTTTTTTTTTATCAGAATTCAAAATATAAAAATAAAAATAAAACAACCTGTGAAACATTAGGGGACAAACAATGTGGTTTCTACACTTTATACAAAGTAAAAGTGTTCGGCGAACATTTTTAATTAAGCTAGGAAAAGTAAAAGAAAGTAACATCCATTACTTACTTTTTATTGTGATGTTGCATGCTCACCTTTTCTCCAGTTTCACATTAGTCTTAGCTTTGTTCCTTAGCTGATGACATCTCTGAGGTCAGTCTTTCAAGGCAGGTGGAAATGTCCATTTCATCACACATGAGGCATTTCCATCCTTACACCCACCTCCAGTACTGCCTCTAAGGCTGTTATTTGCAATGGGTGCCAGCCACAAGTGTCAAAAAGTGGAAACAACCTAATGTCCATCGACAGATAAAAGGACACAGAAAATGTGGTGTATGTATACAATCTATGTGATGGTTAATTTTGTGTCAACGTGACTGAGCTAAAGGACGCCAGAATAGCTTGTAAAGCACTATTTCTGGCTGTGTCTGTGATAGTGTTTCTGGAAGAGATTAGCATTTGAATCAACAGACTGAGTAAAAACATCCACCCTCACCAGTGCTGCTGGGTGATGAGAGAGCATGAGGCAGACTGAGCATAAGCCAGTCCCACCACTGACCCCAGGTAGGATCTGTGTGATATTCCTCAGACACTTCTAGCTACCCAGGAAGAAAGGAAAGGGATTTAATTGCTTGCCATGGTAATGTGGGAAACTAAGGCAAATGAAAAATTAAATTCCCTTACTTTCTACAGCCCATTGACAAGTCTTTCATACTGACAGAGTAACCTCCCTCTAGGAACTCAGCTGCCTTGATGATGACACTTTGCTAGGGGCAAAAGAGAACCTTAGTTTAACATTATCCCAACCTTGAGGATCCTGTAAGTCTACTATATCTCAATTGCCCCAAGATATATACTGGCAATCAAACTCCAAGTTTATGGCCTCTGATATTCATCTAAAGGGTCTTATGACTGAGGTTTTATTAAATGGTAATAAATGTCATTTCCCTAGGAACAACTAGCCCCTCAAGGTCCTGAAAACCTTGCTTTCAAAATACATTAGAGACATACTCTATCCCTGAGTCCCTCCCAACCTGAGGGTATATAATGAGTTACCTGTCAGGATCCCAGTGCAGCTCTTCCTGCCCATGTGTCCTGTCTCCGTGCTTTAATAAAATCACCTTTTTGCACCAAAGATGTCTTTAAAAATTCTTTCTTGGCCATTGACTCTAGACCCCATGAACCCATCACCTCAGAACTTCATCAGTGGGCATCACCCAAACCAAAGGCCTGAATAGAACAAAGAGGCAAAAGAAGAGTGACTTCTCTCTGTCCTTAAGCTGGGACATTTCTCTTTTTTTGCCCTCAGACATCAGAGCTCCTGATTCTTTTGGACTTTTGGACTTTGACTAAATTATATCACGTTTTCCTTCTTCTTCAGCTGCAGACAGCAGATTGTGGGAATTCTCAGCCTCCATAACTGCATGAGCTAACTTCTGTAATAAATCTCCTTTTAAATATATCTATATGTATGCCACTGGCTCTCTTTCTCTGGAAAACCTTAACTAATGGAAAGGAATATTTTTCAGCATTAAAAAAGAAGGAAATTCTGACACCTGCTATATACAAGATAGATGTCAACCTTGAAGACATCATCAAAGTATCCTGTATACAGTTTCTGTTTGGAATGATGGAAAAATTCTGAAGATGGATAGTGGTGATGGTTGCACAACAATGTAAAATGTACTTAATGCTACCGAACTTCACATTTAAAATAAATAAAATGGTAAATTTTATGTTATATGTATTTTACCACAATAAAAAGCTATATAGAAGAAAAAATAAATAAATGTGTAAGTCATCAGAGTGATTACAAACCTTGAAGAGCTACCAAAGGAGCATGTGAAAAATTTTTCTCAAAGCCCTCTCAGAACAGAGAACTGTCATATTCCACCCTGTGACTGGCTGCTTCTATGTCTCCTCCCCACTCCTAAGGTAGGATGTGGGAAACAAAGATAGAAGGAAATAGATAAAATTAAATTTCCTGATAACCTGCAGCCTTTTGACAAATACTTGAGGTAGGCAGACTAAAACATTTCTCCATGAACTCCCTACCTTCTTAATGTTAATGTTTGCTAGAGGAAAAACAACCTTAACTTGACAATAGTGAGGCCTCCACTACCTTGTGTGAGTCTTCTTTAGCATAAGAAAATCTCACTGGAAATGTTGTGCCCGAATCGGGAGTCCCAGAGACCTCCAAGGAGCAGGCACCGATGTAAATACAAAAGGGTCCTTATTACAAGCTCGAGCAGGGGCTCACCAGCCTGCCGGTGTCATGGCAGCAAGGTGAAGCGAAGAACAATAGCGAACAGGGTTTTTAAGGAGTAAGGGATGGGGGTGTTACAGTACATGTAGCATCATCACATAAGCACCAATTACAATTACAGCTTTGACCATTTAGTATCTGTGAGGTGTTCATTACTTTTGGTGGGACCCAGTCATGACTTTTGAGAATCCTTTGGAAATGACCAATTATGAGGTGAGTTCAAAGGGCCCACGTGGGGTTCAGACAAGCGGTGAGAAATTGGCTAGTTTGTATCTGCAGTTCCCAGCCTTGACTCAGACCATAGGAATGTTTCTTTTTACTTTTTGATTAGCTGCATTGAGGGCGGTCTGAGGATGGCTTTAGCCTTGAACAGTCTGAGGCTTTTCCTGGGACTGGGACTGGGGCTACGTGCAGCCCGAGGTTTCTCTTAATGAAGGACTTAATTTTTTTGCTCTTCAGAAACTTCCCCTGGACTTTACCTCCATCAACTCCCAACTATATTACCAGTCTCTCCTCAGGGTCGCAGTCTTGGGGCAGGTATTCCTGCCCAAGGGTCCTGTCCCCGTGCTTTAATAAAATCACTTTTTACACCAGAGACTTCTGAAGAATTCTGTCTTAGCCATCAGCTCCGGACCCCACCACCACTCCAAAACACCATCAAGGTATGCATTATCTTTAAATATCAATCTTTGTATCTGGCTAAGGAATACATGTTTATGGATTAAAGAAGCCATAAAAATATGAGATTTTAACAAGGCAGTCCCCAGCACCTTCCTCCCTAATCTAGGCTTGGATTCCAGGAAGGTGACCACTTTGTACATTTTAATCTTCTAAATTTCAAATAGAAATGCTTACACCACTTTCTATCAATTTATTCCCTTAAGCATTATCCACTGGCTGTTTCGTATGAAATGAGTACTTAGAATTTACACACCTTTACATTCCCTTCCCCATTCTTCCAATCTATTGCCATTTTTGTTAAATCACTGTTCATTGTTTACATCCTATTTTTAATACATATGTTTCTAAAAATACTTTCTTGGAATTAATAATTTCTTTTCTTTTTTTTTTACTTTACCTCATTTGTATAGCTCTGGCCCAAATTTATCCTGTCTTATCCTACAGGACAATGAAATGTCTCTTAATGTTATTTTCCACATAGTCAGACACATAGGTGATTTATCAATTCATTGGTGTGCTGATGCCAGCTCCTACAGGCTGGGAAGAACTGACTGTTAAATATTCAGGAATTTTGTAAGTGGGGTGTTAAGCTGTTGAGAGCTTAACATCCATAATAGGATATTTTATGTTATAAATGTAAACATCAGGAACCAGGGCTTATTGTTTTGGGTTTTTTTTCCCCAGTCTGTTTCCCCACAGACCTTGTTACCAGTTTCCTTTTGTTCTCTAGAGGCAAGTCTTCCAGAGCATCTGCAGTCTCAGGCAGCAAGGTTGCCCTCCTTCCCTAGAGGACTTCCCTCCCCTAGAGGGCTTCTTTTTTTGTCTCCCCCCTGCATTGTTTTCCTTTTGCTGCATCAAATGTCTGTTTCTTTTTTATTTATTCCATTTGAGACGAAGAGCTAGTGAAAGCAAGATAAAAGGAGCCTGGCAGATATCCAAGGCTGGATACTCCCCTTGCAAACTTTTGGCTTCTGTAATCTTGCTTCCTTCCTGTGTCCACCAATGCCTGGATAGCACCACTGATAAGTACCCCACCCCTTTTTCTTTTGTCTCAACTCCCTACCATCGCAGCCACACTTTTATGGCTCAGCCTTTGGAGGTGACTCTGCTGGGCTGGCACCGGCGTGCTAAATAACAGTCTTTTCCTGATTTCCTGAATACATGTGGCTTGTCTCTTCTAGGGCACCAAGTATTTGCTGTAACACACTTGAGATGGATTCCTCCCACTTGCTTTCCTAGCAAAGACGTACAGAAGGTAAATTCTTTAATTCTTCACATGCTTTTATTATCACTGATAATTGATTGTTTGAACATGAAATTCAAGACTAGAAATATTTTCCCTTGAAATTTTGAAGGCACTGCCTCATTGCTTTCCAGTTTTTGATGTTGCTGTTTAGAAGTTTGAGGCTACCTTTGATAAGATTCTATTGATTTTTCTTTTATTGAAATTCTTCTCTTCCATTTTTTCATTCCTTCTTTACCCCTCAAGTATTTTACTTTGTGGATTTATACTCTTGTTTACTTCTCTTTTCTCTAATATTTTATTCTTTGTCTTTTGAAACCTATAAATAATTTCTAGGATTTTATTGACTTTACATATCATACCTTCTATTTCTTTAAATATTTTTTTATTTTTACTTTTTAAATAGTTTACTGTCAAGTTGGTTTCCATATAACACCCAGTGCTCATCCCCACAAGTGCCTTCCTCCATGCCCATCACTCCCTTCCCTCCCCCCATCCCCCATCAGCCATCAGTTTTTTCCCGGCATTCAACAGTCTCTATGGTTTTCCTCCCTCCCTCTCCTCGTTATTTTTCCCCCTTCTTCCCCACGGTCCTCTGTTAAGTTTCTCCTAATCCTTGTAACGTGCAAACATATGGTATTTGTCCTTCTCTGCCTGACTTATTTCGCTCAGCATAACACCCTCAAGTTCAATCCATGTTGCTACACGTGACCAGATTTCTTTTTTCTCATTGCCATGTAGTATTCCATGGTATAGATAAACCACATCTTCTTGATCTATTCGTCAGCTGATGGACACTTAGGCTCTTTCCATGATTTGGCTATTGTTGAGAGGTCTGCAGTGAACATTGGGGTTCATGTGCCCCTATGCATCCGCACTCCTGTATCCCTCGGGTAAACTCCTAGCAGTGCTATTGCTGGGTCATAGGGGAGTTCTAGTGTTCATTTTTTGAGGAATCTCCACACTGTTTTCCAGAGGCTCTGCACCAGTTTACATTCCCACCAACAGTGTAGGAGGGTGCCCGTTTCTCCACATCCTCGACAGCATCTAGAGACTATTGATTTGCTCATTTTAGCCACTCTGACTGGCGTGACATAGGATCTCACTGTGGTTTTGATTTGTATTTCCCTGATGAAGAGAGATGCTAAGCATCGTTTCATGTGTTTGTTGGCCATCTGGATGTCCTCTTTAGAAAAGTGTCTGTTCATGTCTTCTGCCCATTTCTTCCCTGGATTGTTTGTATTTTGGGCGTGGAGTTTGGTGAGTTCCTTATAGATTTTGGATATTAACCCTTTATCTGATATGTCATTTGCAACTATCTTTTCCCATTCTGTCGGTTGTCTATTAGTTTTATGGATTGTTTCCTTTGCTGTGCAGAAGCTTTTAATCTTGATGAGGTCCCAGTAGTTCATTTTTGCTCTTGATTCCCCTGCCTTTGGGGATGTGTCAAGTACGAAATTTCTGCGGTTGAGGTCAAGGGGGTTGTTTCCAGCTTTCTCCTCTAGGATTTTGATGGTTTCTTGTCTTGCGTTCAGGTCCTTTATCCATTTTGAGTTTATTTTTGTGTATGGTGTGAGAAATTGATCTAGTTTTGTTGTTCTGCATGTTGCTGTCCAGTTCTCCCAGCACCATCTGTTAACGAGGCTGTCTTTTTTCCTTTGGATACTGTTTCCTGTTTTGTCAAAGATTAGTTGGCTGTATACTTTTGGGTCCAATTCTGAGTTCTCAATTCTATTCTATTGGTCTATGTGTCTGTTTTTGTGCCAATACCATACTGTCTTGATGATGACAGCTTTGTAGTAGAGGCTAAAGTCTGGGAAGGTGATGCCTCCCATTTTGGTTTTCTTCTTCAATATTACTTTGGCTATTCGGGGTCTTTTGTGGTTCCATGCAAATTTTAGAATAGTTTGTTCTAGTTTTGACAAGTATGATGGTGCAATTTTGATTGGAATTGCACTGAATGTGTAGAATGCTTTGAGTAGTAGTGACATTTTAACAATATTTATTCTTCTGTACCATTAGCATGGAATGTTTTTCCTTTTCTTTGTGTCTTCATCTATTTCCTTCATAAGATTTCTATAGTTTTCATCACACAGATCTCTTATATCTTTGGCTAGGCTTATTACTAGGTATTTTATGGTTTTTGTGCAATTGTGAATGGGATCAGTTTCTTGATTTCTCTTTCTGTTGCTTCATTGTTGATGTATAAAAATGAAACCGATTTCTGTATGTTGATTTTGTACCCTGCAACTTGGCTGAATTCATGGAGCTGTTCTAGCAGGCTTCTGGTGGAGTCTGTCGACTTTTTTATGTAGAGAATATCTTCTGTGAAAAGTAAAAGTTTGACTTCTTCTTTGCCAATTCTGATACTTTTTATTTCCTTTTGTTGTCTGATGGCTGATGCTATGACTTCTAGCACTATGTTAAACAACAGTGATGAGAGTGGACATCCCTGTTGTGTTTCTGATCTCAGGATGAAAGCTCTGTTTTCCCCATTGAGGATGATGTTATGAGGGCTTCTCATAAATGGCTTTTATGATGTTTAAATAAGTTCCTTGTATCCCGACTTTCTCGANTGTCGACTTTTTTATGTAGAGAATATCTTCTGTGAAAAGTAAAAGTTTGACTTCTTCTTTGCCAATTCTGATACTTTTTATTTCCTTTTGTTGTCTGATGGCTGATGCTATGACTTCTAGCACTATGTTAAACAACAGTGATGAGAGTGGACATCCCTGTTGTGTTTCTGATCTCAGGATGAAAGCTCTGTTTTCCCCATTGAGGATGATGTTATGAGGGCTTCTCATAAATGGCTTTTATGATGTTTAAATAAGTTCCTTGTATCCCGACTTTCTCGAGGGTATTTATTAAGAAGGATGCTGTATTTTGTCAGATGCTTTTTCTGCATCTAATGACAGGATCATATGGTTTTTATCTTTTCTTTTATTGATGTGATGTATCACATTGATTGATTTGCGAATATTTAACCAGCCCTATAACCCAGGAATGAATCCCACTTGATCTTGGTGGATAATTCTTTTTATGTGCTGTTGGATTCGATTTGCAAGGATCTTGTTGAGGATTTTTGCATCCGTATTCATCAAGGATATTGGCCTGTAGTTCTCTTTCTTTGCTGCTTCTCTGTCTGGCTTGGGAATCAAAGTGATGCTGGCTTCATAAGATGAGACTGGAAGTTTTCCTTCGATTTCTATTTTTTGGAATAGTTTGAGAAGAATGGGTATTAATTCTGTTTTAAATGTCTGCTAGAATTCCCCAGGGAAGCCATCTGCCCCAGGGCTCCTATTTGTTGAGAGGTTTTTGATAACTGATGCGTTTTCCTCACTTGTTATGGGTGTTCAGGTTTTCTATCTCTTCCCATGTGAATTTTGCTAGTGAGTGTGTATTTAGAAATTTGTCCATTTCTTCTAAGTTATTTGTTGGCATATAGTTTTTCATAGTATTCCCTGATAATTGCTTGTATTTCTGAAGGGTTGGTTGTAATAAGTCCATTTTCATTCATGATTTTGACTATTTCAGTGATCTCTCTTTTCTTTTTGAGAAGCCTGGCTAGAGGTTTGTCAATTTTGTTTATTTTTTCAAAAAACCAACTCTTGGTTTCATTGATCTGTTCAACTGTTTCTTTGGTTTCTGTATTGTTTCTTTCTGCCCTGATTTTTATTATTTCTCTTCTTCTGCTGGGTTTGGGGTGCACTTGTTGCTCTCCCTGTAGTTGCTTTAGGTGCACTGTTAGATTTTGCACTTGCGCTTTTGATAATTTCTTGAAATAGGCCTGGAGTGCAATGTACTTTCCTCTTAGGACTGCTTTCGCCACATCCCATAGAATAGGTATTCTCATTTGTTTCCATATATTTTTAAATTTCTTCTCTAATTGCCTGATTGGCCCATTCCTTCTTTAGTAGGGTGTTCTTTAACCTCCATGGTTTTGGAGGTTTTCCAGATTTTTTCCTGTGATTTATTTCAAGTTTCATAACATTATCTGAAAGTGTGCATTGTATGAACTCAGTTCTTTTATATTTATTGAGGGCTGCTTTAAGACCCAGTATGAGATCTATCTTGGAGAATGTGACATGTGGACTTGAGACGAAAGTGAATTCCATGGCCTCAGGATGTAGAGTTTTCAATATATCTGTCAGATCCATCTGGCCCAATGTGTCATTCAAGTCCATTGTCTTTATTGATTGTCTGTCTAGTTGATCTATCCATTGCTGTCAGTGGAGTAGTAAAGTCCATTCTCTTAGAACATTCTTATCCATAAGATTGTTTCTGTTTTTGATTAATTGTTTTATATATTTAGGTGCCTCCATATTTGGTGCATAGACATTTATGATTGTACCTCTTCCTGATAGATAGACCTTTTAATTATTATATAATGACCTTCTTCATCCTTTGTTATTAAGTTTGTTTGATATAAGTATAGCTACTCCAGTTTTCTTTTGACTTCCTGCAGCATGATAGATATTTCTCCATCCTCTTACTTTTAATCTGAAGGTGTCATCATGTCTAAAATGAGTTTCTTGTAGACAGCAAATAGATGGATTTTGTTTTTTTATCCATTCTGCTACCTTGTGTCTTTTATTGGGGCATTTAGTCCATTTACATTCAGTGTTATTATTGAAAAATATGGGTTTAGAGTCATTGTGTCCTTTGTGGGATTCGTGCTTCTTGTGGTGTCTCTGGTATCTTGCGTTCCTTGCAGTATTTCCCTCAGAGAGTCCCCCTCAGGATTTCTTGTAGGGTTGGTTTAGAGGTGACGAATTCTTTCAATTTTTGTTTATTTGGGAAGGCTTTTATCTCTCCTTCTATTCTGAATTAAACGCTTGCTGGATAGAGGATTCTTGGCTGCATATTTTTTCTGTTCATCACATTGAAGATTTCCTGCCATTCTTTTCTGGCCTGCCAAGTTTCAGTAGATAGGTCTGTCAACATTCTGGTAGGTTTGCCTCTGTATGTTAGGGCCCTTTTCTCCTAGCTGCTTTCAGAATTCTCTCTTTGTCCTTATATTTAGCCAGTTTCACTAGGCTATATCATGCAGAAGACCGATTCAAGTTACGTCTGAGGGCAGTTCTCTGTGCACTTGAATTTCAATGTGTACTTCCCTCTCCAGGTTGGGGAAGTTCTCTGTTATAATTTGTTTCAGGACTCCTTCAGCATCTTTCCCTCTCTCTTCTTTTCTGGAATTTATGATATGGATATTGTTCCATTTGATTGTATTGCTGAACTCGCGAACTCTTTTTGTGTTTCTGTATCAGTTTATCTCTCTTTTTCTCAGCTTCCTCTTTTTCTATAATTGTGTCTTCTAATTCACTTATTCTCCTTTCTGCCTCTTCAGTTCCCACATTGGACGGCTCCATTTTATTTGCATCTCATTTATAGCATTTTTAAATTCATCACAACTATTTCTAAGGTCCATAGTCTTTGTAGCAATAGTTTCTCGATGTCTTCCATGCCTTTTCCATGACTATTGTTCTAAATTCTTGTTCTGTTATATTGCTTATATATGTTTTGAGCATTTCTTTAGCTGTCAATTCTTCCTGGAATTTCTTTGGAGGAGAATTCTTCCATTTTGTCATTTTGGTTAGCTTTCTCTCTCTTGTTAGTTTTAAAAGCTTGTTATGCACTCTGCATCTGTGAGTGATGCTGTACCAGAGAAGGCTTTTTGACTGTCCAGGGCCTGTCCGATCAGAAAGTGTTCTTTGAATGGTGTCTCTTGGTCTTTCTTGTTGACACCTTGTTTATTTTGTTTTCCTACTCATAGTGGTATTTGGGACTCTCCACCATGTGTACTTTGGCATGTTTTTTGAGGCAGCCCTGGAAAAGAAAACAGACAGACAAACCCTCAGGGAACAAAGGCACACAAACACACACACAAACCCAACAAACACAAAACTGAAAGGGAAAATGAAAAAGAAAAATAGGACACATACAAACAAAAAAGAAAAAAGAAAAGAGGAAGGAGGGAAGATGAATAACAAAAATAAAAATACATAAAAAAGAAAAAAAGAGAAAAGAAAAGGAAAAGAAAAAACCCAGTAGACAAAAGGCAGTCTAAAGCATAGAAACAGAATTCCCAGCTACAAATAAATAGCCAGGTGTATGCAGTGCTGGTGGAAGAGCACAGAGAAAGAGAAAAATTACAGGGCGGGGAGTAAGCATAATTGGAAATGAAATGAGCAAGCAGAAGGACCAAAAGGCTTATTTCAAAGAGAGAAAGAGTGGAATATGGTTGGAGAGGAGGCGAAAGAAATGATGATGATGCTACTAAGAGAAACTATATAGTCTGATTACTCCAGAGACAAGGAGATAAAGAAGTATCAGTGGAGGTGTAAAATTTATATCTAGAGAATTGATTATGTGACTGTTTAAGCTAGCCGATGACCAGAATTAATCAGGCCAGTGCATTGATGTTGGTCTTGCCCTGGCTCTGGTTAAAGAAGAGGAAGAAGAAGAAGAAGGAGAAGGAGAAGGAGAAGGAAGAGAAGGAGGAGAAGGAGAAGGAGAAGGAGAAGGAGAAGGAGAGGAAGAGGGCAGCTCTCTAGCGGGGATGGGTGTGGTTTGGTCCAGTGCGTCATGCAGGGTCCTGCCTTGGTGGTTGTGAGGAGAAAAGTGGCGGAGCGCCAGTCCCTTTTTGAAACAAGTGTTGCAAATCACTCTGTTGTGTGTGATCTCCCTGTGCCGGCATCGTAGCCAAGGTGGGCTGGCTCTACATCCCAAGCCAGGCCTCGTTTCCAGATCTCAGTCCATGCGCCCCATTGATATTGCCCAAAATATAAACTCACAGGCGAGTCCCTCAGAGCAGTTTCAAGCCTCTCACCTTCCCTATGCGGATCGAGCTGGAAGCTGCTGCTCCCGTCCCCTCCGGGTCGGACTGGTGAGCGAGGAGCAATATCACCCAGGGTCGCCTGGGATTAGTGCCTCTCGCCTAGGGTCAGATGAACAGCCGGGAACCAGGTCCCTCTGTGTCCCATCACCCAAAATATAAACTTGCAGGCGAGTCCCTCAGAGCAGTTTCAAGCCCCTCGCTTCTACCCTGGGGGTCCAGCCAAGCCAGAAGCACAACAGCACAGCTTCAGGCTCCACTCACGTCCTCTCCAGGTTGAGCCGGTGAAGGAGGAGCAGTTTCACCTTGGGTCTCCAGGGATGAGTGCATCCCGCCTAACGTCAGCTGGACAGCAGGCAACTGGATCCCTCTGTGTCCCGAGTGGAGGTTTTTCTCTTCTGCGACAGGGACAGTGTCTTGAGCAGTTTCAGCCACTCTTTCTTTTTTCCCCTAGACTCACCGCAGCTCACCACAAAGGGGGCTCCCCCCTCCCTCTGTTTCTCTGGTCCCAGTCTGATTTTATCTTCCCTAATTCGCACTTACCCTATAAGGTTTTCTCAGTGGACTCTGTCTCCTTTTCCTCCCAAACTCCTGGGTTCTGTAAGGGTTCCTATGACTTCAGGCCTTCTCTGTTTGAGAGATGGGGGCGAGTGAAATGTACGGAGCTCCCTACTTCTCCGCCTTCTTGCCTCCTCCTATTTTTAATTTTTTAATCATTTTTTAAATGCTTATTTATTTTTGAGACAGGGAGAGAAAGAGTGTGAGCAGGGGAGGGGCAGAGAGAGAGAGGGAGGGAGACAGAATCTGAAACAGGCTCCAGGCTCCGAGCTGTCAAAATAGTACCCAATGTGAGGCTCAAACCCAGAAACCGCAAGATTGTGACCTGAGCTGAATTCGATGCTTATCCGACTGAGCCACCCAGGCACCCCAAAATTTTTTTAGTGTTTACTCATTTTTTAATAGACAGAGAGAGATAGAGGGTGAGTGGAGGAGGGGCAGAGAGAGGGAGACACAGCATCCGAAGCAGACTCCAGGCTCCAAGCTGTCAGTACAGAGCCCGCCATGGAACTCAACCTCATGAATGGTGAGATCATAACCTAAACCAAAATCGGCCGCTTAACTTACTGAGCCACCCAGGAGCCCCATACTTTTTATTTCTAAAAGGAGTTTCTTGTTTTTGATTCTTACTTTTTGTGATATCCTGTTATTTTTTCATAGATGGACTATGTCTTTGAGGATATTATGCTTTTTTGTGTTTACTTTGAGCTCTAATTTTCATATTAGAGACTTTCTCATATTATTGATGATTCTTTGTACTTATTTAAAAGTAAATTTTATTAAAAGTAAAATCCACTTAACTGGAGGTAACAAGGTTCCTCTTAGGCTGAGGACTCAATTGTTTGGGGGAGGACTCCCAAATTAGAGAAGCTATAGGTGGTTAGTTAAGGCTATTAAATTTGTACTGAAAACAAGAATCCAATCCAAAGCATGGGGTGGTGTATATGGATTGGAGATCTGTGAGGTATCATCTGCCATGGGCACTACCACTCATTTGCCCTATTTTTACACCTGTTCTTTGACCCTCTCTCATTTTCCCAGAGTCCACAACTTCCTGGATCCATTGTTTATGGATGGAGGGGCTGTGCTTCCTGTAGTCATTGCATTCCTCCCAGTCTTCTGCGGTCTCTGGCATCCCAGCCTCTCAGTGCCTGTTGGGAGAGCTCCTTCTCGCTTCTGGCTTCTGCTTCTCGCTTTCACTGAATATTCATTAATCACTCTGGTCAGCCACTAAATCAGCCTTTTCTTTCCTTGTCCTTATGGGTCTATACATTTTTTATTACTATACTATAATTTGGGGTTTAGGAGGGAGCTGAGACAAACACATGTGTTAACTTGCCATCTTTAAGTAGAAGTGGATTTACCCCTTACTTTTCCTGCTCTTTTTGTCTTCCATTACGTCCCTGAGAAGTGTTTCCCTATTCCTTTGCAATTAAAATATTTTTTCCTGGATTCATGCCCCATCCTGTGTCAAGTATCTTAATTCTTTTTCTCTTTTTATGTTCAATTTCTCTTTATTCCCTCCTTGTCTTCTGCCTGGAAATATGCTCTTCCCCTCCCTCCATTTACGAAAATGGTGAATGTCCCTCAAATACTTCCTTCCTCTTTTTCTCCTTTTTTATGTGCAAAAAATATTAAAGAAATTCATGCATACAAACTTGCAACACAGATTAAAAAAATAATTGTTTTGTTCAATTAACTCTAAAAACAAGTTACTGTTACCAAAAAGTTGGTACAGTTTTCCAATATGCCCAATACAGTCTCTTAATTTATATATTATAATGAATGTTCATTCAAATACCAGAATTTAGAAAGCCATTACTCACTGTAGTGTACTAAAAAAGTGTCTGTGGGCATTGTGATGATAGTGCACATTTTATGAACATACTATGACGCTGGTGGATTCCCTAAAATCATTGCAGCAATGTCCAAAAAAGTAATTTTTTCACAACTTGCTCTCTAATTTTTATTATTACACTTCTCTAGAAATCATTCATTATATCATATTTTTGAATTCTTCCTTAATGTGATTTCAAAAATTGATGAATGGGATGATTCTTTTGAAATGGATATGGTAGCTACCGTTACTAAAATGACTTAAAAATTTGCATTTACAACATGATGTACAGTAAAATCTTGTCATGTAATATTCAAGTATTTTTCCGATTATGAGACTGATACACTGCCCAATGCACCAAGAGGGCTGCTCGGTATTTTTTAAAGAAATAAGAAAGGGACCCTGGGTGGCTCAGTCAGTTAAGCGTCCAACTTCGGCTCAGGTCATGATCTCACAGTTCGTGGGTTTGAGCCCCGTGTTGGGCTCTGTGCTGACAGCCAACTCAGAGCCTGGAGCCTGTTTCAGATTCTGTGCCTCCCTCTCTCTCTGACCCTCCCCTGCTCATGCCGTCTCTCTCCCTCTCTCAGAAATAAATAAAACATTAAAAAAAATAAGAAAAAAATAGGAAACAGGAGTGCCTGGGTGGCTCAGTCAATTACGCATCCAATTCTTGATTTGAGCTCAGGCCATCTTGCATCATGCTCTGTGTTGAGTGTGAAGACTGCTTAAGATTCTCTCTCTCTCTATCTCTCTTTCTTTCTCTCTCTCTCTCTCTCTCTCTCTCTCTCTCTGGCCTTCCCCCACTCATGCTTCCCCCCCCCCCGAAAGAATAGAAATAGGAAATAGGAAACAAATTCTGTTTTTGTGGTACAAAGCATACAGAGCTGGGTGGCAAAAGACAGAATATTAACACAGCTGAGAAAATATATATCGTTTGAAAAGAAATCAAGTCATAATGGAAACTTCAAGAAATAAAGCTTGACAAGATACTACTGTTTGTGGAGATTATGAGGAGTTAGTCAAATGTCATATAAGGATCAATTTTTTTTTAAACAATGAGAAATAATAATGTGAAGCTTGACTTTAAAATTTTCCCTAGGACAGATCAGATGGCTAACCTAAGCTGTATCCCTTTCCAGTCTTTTACTGTAATTCTGAAATATGAGCTCATCAGAATTACTTTTCTGGTCCTAATGAGGAGACTTTTTCCCCTGTGTCTAAGTGTTGGTATCATAAAGGTAGACTTTTGTGACCCAAAGTGTGGTGTGTGAACCAGCAGCACCTGAAAGCTGGATATAAATGCAGAATCATAGGCTCTGCCTCAAGCTTACTAAATCACCATGTGCATTTCCACAAAATCCCCAAGTGCTTATATGTACTGTAAAGCAGTAGCTCACAATCCTGGTTGTATACTAGAATCACCAGGAACTAAAACCACAACACCAAACAAACTAAAACCAAAAACAAACAACTACCAACAAAACAAAAACAAAACACAAGCAAACAAACAAACAAACAAAAACTAATGTTCAAGGTCCTCCCAGAACAATTAATTAAGCTACAATTGAAACAGTCTGGGGATGTGTGCCAGCCATCTATGTATTTTACAGTTCTGCCAGGTAATTCTGATGGGCAGAAGTGCTGTGAGTACCTGTTCATGACCTGCTACTTACAAAACTCAACTACACTTTCCTCTCAGAGATGGATTCCTGCACCTGTTTCATAGTCCAAGAGTTAGAATCCCCTTACTATACAGAGAGCTTAGACACTAACTGCCTGTTTGAACTTCAAATACTAACTTTCCTAAGGGCTTTATTTTGCCCTACTTTTGTTGTCTTTCAGGACCTAAGTTGCTTTGTATCCCTAAAATTAACTACTGTCTAGAAATATCATCATATATTTCTGGACATTGCCTCTGCCATAGATTTTCTTTCACAATCTGTAAACAATGTAAAGGAAGAAATCCAGGCTCTGGCCCTTCCCAGACCCTTCTCATGTCTTTTTCAGTAACTAGCTCAGACATTTATTCCATGGACTGGATGATGACCATGTACTTTGTACTTCTCCTCTTCTGTGTTTTTAGTTTCTTATACTGTTATGTTAGATTGCTGCATATTTGTTATTTATGAATTGTATCACTGTCATTTATTTTACATGCCTTAGTCAGTTTATTAATCTGTACAACAAAGGTCTACTCATTGCTGGTATAGATTTGGAATTCAAGGCCTAATCATAAAAATTGGTAATGCTTTACTGATCATCAATGAAATAACTACTTTATACTAACTATTTTCATCATGGTAAGTATACTCCTTAATCCTCACCACCTATTTTACCCATCCTTTCACCCACCTCCCCACTGGTAACAACTTACTTTCACCATACATAAAAATAAACTTAAAATGGATTAAAGACTTAAATGTGAGACCAAAAACCATAAAAAATCCATGAAGAAAACATAAGCAGTAATTTTTCTGACATCAGCTGTAGCACCATTTCTCTAGTTATGTCTCCTGAGGCAAGGCAAATAAAAGCAAAAATAAACTATTGGGACTATATTAAAACAAAAGGCTTCTGTATAAAAAAGGAAACAATCAACAAGACTAAAAGGCAACCTATGGAATGGGAGAAGATATTTTTAAATGACATATCCAATAAAGGACTTGTCTCCAAAATACATAAAGAACTGATACAACCCAACACCTAAAAATCAATAATCCAATTTAAAAATAGAGAGAAGACACAAATACATTTCTTCAAAGAAGACATTTCTCAAAAGAATACATCTAGGTAGCCAACACACACCTGAAAACATGCTTAACATCACTGACCATCAGGGAAATGCCAATTAAAGCTACAATGAGATATCACCTCACACCTGTTAGAAATGACTAAAATAAAAAAACACAAGAAACAACAAATGTTGGCAGCGATGTGGAGAAAAATGAACGTTCCTGAACTGTTGGTAGGCTGCAAACTGGTGCAGTATGGAGATTCCACAAAAAATTAAAAATACAACTATGCTACAATCCAGTAATCACATTACTGGGTATTTACCTAATACAAAAACACTAATTCAAAGGGATACATGCACCCCTATGTTAATTGCAACATCATTTTCAATAGCCAAATTATGGAAGCAACACAAGTGTCCATCGATAGATGAATGGATGAAGAAGATGTGGTATATTTGTAATGGAATAATATTCAGCCACGAAAAAGAATTAAATCTTTCACTTGCAACATGAATAGAGCTAGAGAGTATAATGCTAAGTGAAATAAGTCAGTCAGAGAAAGGCAAATAACATATGATCTCATTTGTATGTGGATTTTAATAAGCAAAGGTAATAAAGAGGGAGAAACAAACCAAGGAACAAACTCATAACTATAGAGAACTAAGTGATGGTTGCCTCTTTCTCATTACATTAAATTGCCAAAATTTAATTTCTAAAATTTTCTTATGAGATACTAAGTTTGCAAAGACAAATACAGCACTACTCATGGCCCAGCACAGGAACCAGACAAAGAAATGGTTCCAAAGCTATGTAAAAGTGCCTGGTCCAGATGATGTATGCAAGACCCCAGAAGAAACTAGCTGAGGGAAAGGGGGTGGTAGAACTGTCTTGGAGAGAAGAACATTGAGGAAAATCTTGAGTTTCTCCTTGAGCTGATTTTGGAGAATAATGAAGCAAAGGAATTTCAGAGTAGGGAAAAGAACTTGTACAAAGTTCTTTAAGGAACCTTCAAACTTTGGCAGTGTCTGACCCTATCTTCACACTGAAATTGCTCTCATAAATATCCCCAATAATTTCTAATTGTCCAAATGGATGTCTTCTTTTCATGTTCATCTTACCTGACTCCTCAGCATTTGTCAGGGTTGGCTGAACACTATTTCTTAGAAGTCTTGTTCCCTCATCATCCTGGCAAATTCCTGCCCCTGACCTCCCATTGTGTCTCCCCCTCTCTGCCAACTTCCTTGCTGAGTTTTCTCTTATTCTGTACCCTCCTGCTGGGGTTTCTCATCTACTGACAACACTTTGGCACCCTTCTAAGGTAGATAACTCTCACTCTGTTACTTGATCTGGACATGATGTCAGGAGAGACATGATATCCTCAATGCCCCGAGACATTTTAAACCCATAATGTCCCAGATTGTGCTAATTCCTCCCAAACCTGCTCATCTTTGCTCTACTGTCGATCTTAATCATGAAATCCACCACTTCAACTCGCACCTTAAACTCCACACTATCCTGGAGTTCTCTCTGTCTCTCTCTCTCTCTTTTGCCTCACAGGCCAAGTCTTTCACGAAATTCCATTACTTTTACCTTAGAGATACTTCTCAAATTCATATCATTTCTCCACCTCTGCTTAGCCCTACAATTGATGCAGTAGCTTTTCCTTCTGTCTGCTGTCACAAAGACCTTTTCCACATCACCACCAGACTTATATTTCTGAAACTCAAAATGCTTCATGTATTCCTGCTCAAAAGAGGCATTCTGTAGCTCAGAGTCTAAACTTTTTATTGTGGCCAACAAGGCTCTTCATAATTTCACCTTCATCGGTTTTGAGTCCTTCCTGCTACACCATCAAATGTATATAAAGTGTCAATAAAGTTCAGAGTTTTTCTTCCTGAGTATATGGTGGCACTGCATAACCCCACTCCATTGAAGATTGGTATGATCATGTGACTGCTGTGGACAATGAAACGTGAGTGAAAGGGACATAAGCCACTCATGCAAAGAAGCCTTTAAGAGCAGTATGTGAGTCATTATGTTCTTCTCTTTAAGGATGGCAACCACAATGCTAGAGACTGATGTGTCATCCTGAGGCCATGAGAGATTTTAAGCAGATTTTACTCAGGAATTATTGCAATAGGGGAAATGAGATCTCAGTATAGAACCATACTCAATTCTAAATACAGCATGGGCAAGTGGGCATCTATAGCCAAGCATCCTGGTGAGGGTCATTGTGTAGAAGTTACTAAGAGGAAATATCAGCAGGGGTAAAAAGAGACTCTGGCCAAACTGACCTCACAGGATCCTTGTTGAAGGCAGGCCAGACTGATCAGACATCACTTGGGGGATGATGAGGGATGAGGAATTTGGTCAGATATTGAGGGTGATCAGATACCAGAAGTTGTGGGCAGGAGATTCCAGCTAAACTAACTTAGCTCAGTTCATACTAAAATTGGGCTCTTATGGACATCCCCACGGATGCAGACGTGATGATAAAAAGCTCAAAGTTGCCTGACTAGAGTTTGCTTGAGGAGAGAATCCCTCAGTGAATCATTCATGTCTCTCAGTCTTGGTCCCATGTGTCTAGAAGGAAGGCATGTTAGTCTCACCCTCTTCATATTTTGGAAAGTGTCTCTCTTCCCTCACATCTCATCTCATCCAACTGAGCCACACATGCGCCCCTGTATCAGTAATTCTATTTTTATTGCTGATTTGTATTCCATTACATAACTGTGTCACAATGTGTTTATTGATTTTCTCCCACTGATGAATATTTAGGATTTTTCCAGTTTGGGGCCATTATAGAATAACCTTTCTGTCAATATTTATTTGTAGCTGTGAATGTATATTTTCATTTATTTTGGATCAATACCTGGAAGTGAGACTGCTGAGTCATAGATAGGTGTATATTTAACTTTTTAAGAACATGCTGAGCTGTTTTCCAAAGTGGTTGCACCATTTCACACACCTACCAGAGGAATTTGCTTTCAGAATGCTCCAAATCCTTGTCAACTTTGAGAGAGCTCAGTCTTTTCAATTTTAGCTATTCTAGTGGAGGTGAAGTAGTACTTCACTGAGATTTCATTGACATATTATAGATAAAATGATATTGACTATTTGTTTTTATATTCACTAGTCATTTGTTTAGTCTCTTTTGTGTCCTGTTTACTTAAGTCTTTCAATTTTCTTTTTTTTTTAATATTTTAATTTATTTTTAGGAGAGAGAGGGAGAGAGAGACAGCGTGAGCAGGAGAGGGTCAGAGAGAGAGAGGGAGACACAGACTCTGAAATAGGCTCCAGGCTCTGAGCTGGCAGTCAGCACAGAGCCCGACGCGGGGCTCGAACCCACGAACCGCGAGATCATGACCTAAGCAAAAGTCGGACCTTAACAGACTAAGCCACCCAGGTGCCCCAAGTCTTTCAATTTTCAAAAAAAGAAATTGTTTTTTAAAATCTATTATTTAGTTGCAGTAGTTATATATTCTGCATACAAGCTCTTTGTCAAATATGTATTTAAAATATTTTATTTCAGTTTGTGTCTTTTCATTTTTTTTTTAACTGTTGTGTAAGGTGTAAGGTAGAGCATTTATCCCAGGGAATGTAGCGGGCATGGGTGAAACTAACAATGCCTCAGCACAGTTAAATTTCTGGAAATTCTCATGTTAGAATGAAGTGCTATTTAACTCATCTTTCCTGGTTTGCTAAACTAAGTTGACACTTGTTGTCTCTCAGAATCTCAGGTGAGGTTTGTATTCATGACATCCTGGTGTTTCCAGGAAGACAGAAATCATTTGGCACCCACATTTACCACAGAATCATTGATGTAACACAAAGAACATTAGAGTTATAGGCACCAATGCTTTGATTTTACAAAGACTGAAATTCAAAGAGGTTAAGTGCATTGTCTGTAGTCAAGATTTTGCAAATAGCAGAATCAGGTTTAGAACCAAGACTTTAGGCTCCTGGTTTATTTTTAGTTTTTAAGTTTATTTACTTATTTTGAGAGAGAGAGCACAGGAGGGGCACAGAGAGAGGAAGAGAAAGAATCTCAAGCAGGCTCCATGCTCTCAGTGCAGAGCCTGACAAAGGGCCCAATCTCACAAACCATGATATCAATACCTGAGCCAAAATCAAGAGTCGGATGCTTAACTGAGTGAGCCACCTAGATGCCCAACTTTTTTTAAAAAAAGAAGGGTGGAATAAAATGAAAACAGAGAGAGACCCAAAAAAATCCCATAAAGCAATCCCTATCAAAGTAACACCAGGTGCGCTTTTTCAAAGGGGCACGTGCACCCCAATGTTTATAGCAGCACTATCGACAATAGCCAAAGTATGGAAAAAGCTCAAATGTCCATCAACAAATGAATGGATAAAAAAGACGTGGTATATATGTACACAATGGAGTATTACCGGCCAATCAAAGAGTGAAATCTTGCCATTTGCAACAAAATGGATAGAACTAAAGTGTATTACGCTAAGCGAAATAAATCAGTCAGATAAAGACAGGTATCATATGACTTCACTCATATGTGGAATTTAAGATACAAAACAGATGGACATAATGGAAAGAAAACAAAAATAATATAAAAACAGAGAGTACAACAAAACACAAGAGACTCTTAAATACAGAGAAGAAACTGAGGGTTGCTGAAGGGGCTGTGTGTGGGGGTAGGGGTTGGTGGGCAAGGGGAATTAAGGAAGACAATTGTTCAAATGAGCACTAGATGTTATACATAGGGGGTGATCACTGGAATCTACTCTTGAAATCATTATTGCAGTATATCCTAACTAACTTGTATGTAAATTAGAAAATTTAGAAAATAAATAAATAAATATTTTTTTTAAAAAGCACCAGCTTTCCTCCTGGAGCTAGAACAAACAATCCTAAAATTTATATGGAACTAGAAAAGACCTCAAATAGCCAAAGCAATCCTGAAAAAGAAAACCAAAGCTGGAGGCAACACAATTCTAAACTTAAAGCTGTATTACAAACTGTAATCATCAAGACAGTATGGTACTGGCACAAGAATGGACACATAGATCAATGAAACAGAATAGAGAACCCAGAAATGGACCCACAAATGTATGGCCAACCAAATCTTTGACAAAGCAGAAAGAATATCCAATGGAAAAAAGACAGTCTCTTTAGCAAAAGGTGCTGGGAAAACTGGACAGCAATATGCAAAAGAATGATTCTGACCCATTTTCTTACAGCATATATTAAAATAAACTCCAAATGGATGAAAAATCTAAATATGATACAGGAAACCATCAAAATCCTAGAGAAGAAAACAAGCAACAACCTCTTTGACCTCAGCCGCAGCAACTTCTTACTTGATATGTCTCCAAAGGCAAAGGAAACAGAAGCAAAAGTGAACTATTGGGACCTCATCAAAATAAAATCTTCTGCACAGCAAAGGAAACAATCAGCAAAACTAACAGGCAACCAACAGAATAGGAGAAGATATTTGCAAATGACATATCAGATAAAGGGTTAGTATCCAGAATCTATAAAGAACTTATCAAACTCAACACCCAAAGAAACAAATAATCCATTTAAGAAATCAGCAAAAGACATGAAAAGACACTTTTCCAAAGAAGACATCCAGATGACTAACAAACATGTGAAAAAATATTCAACATCATTCATCATCAGGGAAATACAGATCAAAACTATGATGAGATATTTCCTCACACCTGTCAAAATGGCTAAAATTAACAACTCAGGCAACAACAGATGTTGGCAAGGATGTGGAGAAAGAGGAACCCTTTTGCACTGCTGGTGGGAATGCAAACTGGTGCCGCCACTCTGGAAAACAGTATGGAGGTTCCTCAAAAAATTAAAAATAGAACTACCCTGTGACTCAGCAATTGCATTACTAGGTATTTATCCAAAGGATACAAAAATGCTGATTCAAAGAGGCACATGCACCCCAATGTTTATAGCAAAACTATTGACAGTAGCCAAAGTATGGATAGAGTCCAAATGTCCATCAACTCATGAGTGGATAAAGAAGATGTGGCGTATATATATATGAATATTACTCAGCAATGAAAAAGAATGAAATCTTGCCATTTGCAACAAGGTGGATGAAACTAGAGTGTATTATGCTAAGCAAAATAAATTAGTCAGAGAAAGGCAGGTATCATATGATTTCACTCATATGTGGAATTTAAAATACAAAACTGATGAACATAAGGGAAAGGAAACAAAACTAATATAAAAACAGAGAGGGAGACAAACCACAAGAGACTGTGTAAAAGTTTTTTTAAAGTTTATTTATTGTTGACAGAGAGAGAGAGACAGAGCATGAGCATGAGCAGGGGAGGGGCAGAAAGAGAGGAAGACACAGAATCCAAAGCAGGCTCCAGGCTCTGAGCTGTCAGAGCAGAGCCTGATGCAGGGCTTCAACTCATGAACCATGATGAGATCATGACATGAGCTGAGGTCAGACACTTACCAACTGAGCCACACAGGTTCTCCTGGAGACTCTTAAATACAGAGAACAAACAGGGTTGCTGGCGAGGTATTGTTTGAGGGGAAGGGCTAAAGGGGTGAGGGGCATTAAGGACGACACTTGTTGGGATGTGCACTGGGCATTATATGTAGTGATTAATCACTAAATTCTATTCCTAAAATTATTATTAAACTATATGTGAACTAACTTGGGTTAAATGTGAAGAAAGGAAGGAAGGAAGGAAAGAAGGAAGGAAGGAAGGAAGGCAGGAAGGAAGGAAGGAAGGAAGGAAGGAAAGAAGAGAAAAGAAAAGAAAAGAAAAGAAAAGAAAAGAAAAGAAAAGAAAAGAAAAGAAAAGAAAAGAAAAGAAAAGAAAAATATGCTCCATAAAGCTACACCATATATCATAAATGGCTAGAACATTGGTGATTCAAAAAAATATGGAAAAGTATATGTAAAATGAGGTTATTCAAAATGCTTCCTCAGGACACTGACCCCATATGACTGCAGAAATCCACTGGGAAAATCTGAGCAGCCTTGTTTCTTAACCTCTGAAACAAATTTATATTTATATTTGAGGGCTTGCAACATTTGCCACCTGTAATACTTCTCTAAACTGCACATACCATAACCCTGTATGTCAATGACTCCACAGAGCCCTACTCAAGAGCAATCTTGTACATTTCAGAGGCATATTATGAGGGACTCTACCTTCTGAAAGGTTGAATAGTGTCAAAGAGTAAGGGGAACTGTTCTTCAAGAGCTGGCTTTATTTTGGAGTCTACTTGTGGCCGGATCTACTTCCTGAGAATGATAGGCATGAATTAGAAAAACATGTATTGATGCCAGGTGCATGCCACTGACATGGACAACAATGACCTCTAGCCTGCCTATGGGTATATAGACATGCTGAATATTGACACTTTAGTCATTATAAAACAAAATCACATGGGAAGACTGGATGGCAGAACGCAGAATATAGGGCTTAAGTGATCCCCTCTCAAAATTTTGAATCCTTGAGCTCTTTAATCACTATCCCTTGGTATACCAACATGTCAAACTTTGGTAACTTCTTAGGCAGTTCTCAGACTGCTGCAGCAGGCCTAGGGCTGCTTCTCATCAGCAACAATATGCACAGTGCTAGGTGTGCATGCAAACAAGAGCCTTCTCCACACTGCATGCTGAGTCTGGGCAGTGGGACCACAGCAGCTCTCATAAGTGATTTCCCTGAGGGGATATGATGCCCACTGGCTTTTTAGGACATCACCCAGGTCAAAGGCCTGCGTATATGAACTAAGGTACCCCTGCTGCTGCTGCTGCTTTTACTGGTAGCTGAGCAGAAATAAATGCTCACTTTCAAGGTAAGTGGCACCCCAACTAATTTGACTTATGCATACAAAAGGGTGTTATGACATATATGTGATAACTATAATATCTATGAGATATATATTATACACATGATATAGTCTGAAATGTTGAAATCCCAACCTCTGGTGTAATATTGGGAGGTAGAGCCTTGGAAAATGATTAGATCACAAGGGTGGAGCCCTTATGAATGGAGTTAGTGTTCTTATAAAAGAGACCTCACAGAGCTCCCTAGCCTCTTCTACCAAGTGAGGAACACAGGAAAAGCTGATATTCTGCAGCATAAAGGTTTTCACCAGAACCCAAGCATGCTGACATCCTGATCTTGGGCTTCAAACTTCCAGAACTGTGAGAAATAAATTTCTGTTGTTTATATGCCACCTAGTCTGTGGTATTTTGTTTTAAAAGCTCAAATGGACTAAGACAATACATATATCATCATATACGCAGTTTTAAAAAATAATGATGAAATAAACTGCTGTGTCTCCAAACTTCATGCTCATGACATAAAACATCACTGATATTATTGACCCCTGTACCAGGTGTTCTCCTTTGACTACCTCCTCCTCCCTTCCCCCACAATAAGTACTCTGAAATTTGCTGTTCCTTCCCTTAGCTTTCTTGGTAGCCATGCCCAACATATGCATATTCCCAGATAATGTCATGTCCAGTTTTGCCAATTTTTGAACTCTATGTAAACTGGATCTCATATTGCATCCTTTTGCAGCCAGTTCTTTCCACCTGATCTTGTTGGTGAAATTCATCTGGGCTCATTCCTTGAGATGTGGTTTGTTAATTTTCACTGCTATACAGTGTCCCTTATGTGAATGTATCTCATTGCATCTACCCATTCTACTGCTGTTGGACTTTTGGATCTTGGCAGTTAAGGGTTGTGGGTAGCAATGCTGCTGTGAGCATTCTAGTGTACCTATCCTGGGTCATATGCACAGGCATTTCTCAAAGGCATATATAGGGTTAGCATTTGCAAGGTAGCAGTGTATTTTTTTTAACTTTCCTAGTTGTTATGGACTGAATTGTACCCCCAATCCATAGTTTGAAGCCCTATTCCCCCAATGGAATGGTATTTGGGAGGGGACTTTGGAAATCATTAGGTAGAGACTTCATAAGTGGGATTAGCACCCTCAAAAGGTGAGATATCAGAGAGCTTGTTCCTTGTCTTCTCCACCACCCCATTGCCATGTGAGGACACAGCAAGAAAGGAGCCCTCTGCAATCCAGGAAGAGAGTCCTCATCAGGAACCTACCATACTGGCACCTTGATGTTGGACCTACAGTCCCCAAAGCTGAAAGAAAATAAATGTCTGTTGTTTAAACTACCCATGGTATGCTATTTTATTATGATAGCCTGATCAGATTAAGATCCTGGGTCGTACCATATTATCTTCCAACTTATACATACATTAGAAGAATCCTTAACATGTAAAAAAATTGAAGTTTTTATGGAAGAAAATAGCTGTTTTGGTAGTCTCCATGTCCCACCTTGATTGACAATTGCTCTGGTCTGGGGTGTCTTTCCTCTCTTATTTCATCCTCTCTGTTGCTGACCCCTCTCAATAGTCAGTCAACTTTATTTGTGTTTTCATTTCATAGTCCCCCATGGTGAGGCCTGGAGGATATACCACCTGGCTCACTCTCAGCACAGCCTCCAGGAAAGTGTGAAAAGCCCTGCTTGCTTATGGCTAATGTGTATTGTATTCATCTCAGGGGATCTAGCACTGATATCTTTATGATACCAATAAAAGCAATAATCTCTGTCCCTAGGAAAATACACATATACTCACAACTTTCATTTCATTTCAGAAGGTTCATAACCTCCCAACCCCATCCCAAATGAATAAGCTGAATTAAGACTAGAGAAGAATCCTGTGTCAGAATTTGGCCCTGACTAAAATAGGTGCTACATTTCAAAGGAAATGATGAATACATACATGTTTATGCACTTTTTAATCATCATATTTTTAACGGAAAAGAATGATGACAAGAGAAGATGTGGGGTAGCAATACATTTCAATAGCTGAGCAATCTTTGAGGTATGTTAACTTATCTGTAGTGAACCAGGCACTATGCCTGGATATAGAGCTGGCTGTGACTGATACTTTGATAGAGGCAGGTGTGTATTTAAGTTAGGAGTTCCAGAAAGCAGCTCCTGGATGTTCTATTGCACTGTCTGGCAGTATGAAATCTCCCTCAGCCAGAGGAAAGGTGTTAAGAATGTTGAAATATCTGAGGGTTTGCCCTTTTTGTTAGCTAACTAGTTAGCCTGTCACTGTTTGTGGAAACTGGAAGACACAAGACTTCTAGGTGAGAGACAAAGGACTTCATTGCCCTCGCCTTCAAAGTTCGATGGGAGTGATATAGAGATGGGCCTAGAAGGATGCTGCACACACACTTTGGGTCTGTGTCATTGATGAGAAACCCTGAGTTCAGTAACCCCTCCACTCCTACAAGGGGGTTGCTAACAAACTTGTTCAAATTACAATAGTGCCCTTATTATTTTGTTCAGGAAACAAATCTATCCTCTGCCACAGAGGGAGACACTATCTCTATGTCTCAAAGCTGTTTGCTATACAAACATCCTTGGAGAGAGTATAGAACAAAAGATGATACAAGATGTGCATAAATATATGAAAAATTATCTCTTGGGGGCGCCTGGGTGGCTCAGTTGGTTAAGCGTCCGACTTCAGCTCAGGTCATGATCTCACGGTTTGTGGGTTCAAGCCCCTCATCAGGCTCTGTGCTGACAGAGCCCCACATCAGCCTGGAGCCTGTCTTCAGATTCGGTGTCTCCCTCTCTCTGACCCTCCCCTGCTCACGCTGTCTCTCTCTCTCTCAAAAATAAATAAAACATTAAAAATTTTAAAAAAATTATCTCCCATGCAAAGGGTATGACGTTATGATTTCCGTAAGATGAGGGAACTAGAGTGCAGAGAGGTACATTCTTACACAGGAACACATATTGATGGGCCCTGATCTTGAAGCCAGTCCATGAGCCTACAAAATCCAGAGTCTGCCCAGTGTACCTGGCTTGGAGTTGGGTGAGAAGAATTTCCCTAGGAGAACGATTGGTAGAGAGAGAAGGTAGAGGCAGACAGAACATGGATCAAGAAGCATGAAGTGTGGGGTGGTGGTGAGCTGCAGCCCAGGAGGGGGAGGGAGCTAAGCTGCAGGGGAGGGGAGTAGTGGATGCAGTTAGGAAGCCAGGCCAGCACAGTATGTGGAGAGCTTGTGGGCCAGGCTAGAGTTGACTGGACTTGATTTCCTGTACAAGGAGAAGCCAGAGAAGTCTGTGCAATACACAATCCTTCACAAATAGGCCTTGCAATGAAACCATTTGGGTCTTATTTACAGTGTTAGGGGAAAATAAAAATGAAAAATAAGAGAGGAAAATACCAGGTCAATTTTTTTTTAAAAAGGTGTATTTTAGAGATCATTTTTGAGGTATGGGCAAAGAGACACATATCTTCTTCAGCACCTCTAGTATGCAAAGATGAAAAGATCTGAGAGAAATTTCTTTTTTTTTAAGATATTTTTTATTTTTATTAAAAAAATTTTTTTTACAAATAGTTTATTGTCAAGTTGGTTTCCATATAACACCCAGTGCTCATCTCCACAAGTGCACTCCTCCATGCCCATCTCCCCCC
>NW_027527377.1:412986-413785 GCF_008692635.1 Crocuta crocuta
GCCCTCCTCCATGCCCATCTCCCCCCTCCCCCCCACATCCATCAGTCCTCAGTTTGTTTCTCAGCATTCAAGAGTCTCTCATGGTTTGCCTCTCTCCCTTTCCCCCACCATTTCCCCCCTTCTTCTCCCCTATGGTCGTCCGTTAAGTGGACCTATACGTGGAAACATATGGTATTTGTCCTTCTCTGCCTGACTTACTTCGCTCAGCATAACACCCTCAAGGTCCATCCATGTTGCTACACATGGCCAGATTTCATTCTTTCTCTGAGAGAAATTTCTAGAAATTAGAAGAAACTTTAGAAAGACAGAATTCCAGGGGCACCTGGGTGGCTCAGTCGGTTAAGTGTCCGACTTCAGTTCAGGTCATGATCTCACGGTTTGTGAGTTTGAGCCCCGCGTCAGGCTCTGTGCTGACAGCTCAGAGCTTGGAGTCTGCTTGGATTCTGTGTCCCCCTCTTTCTCTGCCCCTTGCTTGCTCTCGCGCTCTCTCTCTCTCTCTCTTCCAAAAGTGAATAAACATTAAAAAAATTTTTTTTAAACACAGAATCCCAGAGGGAAAAGAAACCCATTTGATATAATTTCTTTAATATTTAAAAAATGTTTTGTTTATTTTTGAGAGAGAGAGAGCGTGAGCGGGGGAGGGTCAGAGAGAGAGGGAGACACAGAATCCGAAGACAGGCTCCAGGCTCTGAGCTAGCTGTCAGCACAGAGCCTGATGCGGGGCTCGAACCCACTAACATGAGATCATGACCTGAGCCAAAGTCGGACGCTTAACAGACTGAGCCACCCAGGCGCACCC
>NW_027527377.1:413846-423006 GCF_008692635.1 Crocuta crocuta
TTTTTTTTTTTTTTTTTTTTGTCTTGTGTAGAAAGCACACAGAGTATTTCATAGAACTAAAACCCACAATAGCAGTACATCAAGACCTACCTTTGGATGCTGGCTCAATTGTCCTCACCACTTCTTTCTCTCTCTTGCTCAGGACCACCTAGCCCTGGACTTTAAAGAGTGTCCATGCAGACTCAGAGGACGGGATAACAGACATACCAATAATGAGAAGTTAGGTCCCTGTGGGATGAGACTTGACCAAAGGAAACTGGAGAAGGATGGAGTTTAGTACAGTTCTCCAACAGCCTGTCTACAGTGTGGGTCCATTCCACAATCCTTTGGAGAAGGTCTACAGGCCAAACAAAGACGGCTGCTGAGAAGTGCAATGCTTTTTTAAAAATAGAAATAATTCTTTTATTTACATAATATAACAAATTTCATGATCTGTTTCAAGAAATGCAGTGTCTTCATGATAATGCATGAACATCACATGGCATTTTCTCATGTTTCACCATCCATTTTCCTTATCCTCACTGCTCTGGGTTTGAACTTCCCATTAATCGTAGAACATTAATCCTGGTTTCCAGCTCTACTTTCTCTAGGACTTGCATTAAGATAGGAAGGAAAAAGCAATGATAGATAAACACCTTCTCTGTGTTTCTACTTGGGCGGGTGTAGATGAATGTATGAATCAAAAGTAGGCCACTACTCCCAGCTCTGGATTTTTCTTGATGGGGCATTCCCTCCTTTCTGGTCCCAAAGACTCTTTTCCTTTCTCCTACCCAGGCAGCTTGGAAGCCTGGGGCTCTGTCCTGTCTCATCCTCCCTTTACCAACTATCACAGGAAACATCTTCACTTGAGTCATGGATCTTTTGGTGTATTAGCAGACACGTGACCTCTCACAGTCACATTTCACTGAAAACCTCACTGCTGATATTCACTCTGTAGTTCACTCATAGCTGAAATCATTTGGGAAGAGCTGGAGAGATATGTTTTAGGACATGGACTCCTTTCCTGAGAATGCTCCAGAAAGAACAAGTCCTTTGAGCCTTTGCTTTGCTTCTTGCAAGCAGTGTCATTTTGTACAAGTTACTTAACACAGACATCACTATTCTCATTTACGAATCTACAGGAGAAATAATTACACCTACATCTGTACAAGGGGATTACTGTAAGGATTAAATAAAATCATGTGGAGATGAAGAACTTTATGGGTCATACAGTTGATATCTATCCATTCATCTTTCTATCTTTGCTTACCAATCTATCTCTCTTTCTTCCTATGTATGTGTGTGGGTATCCATCCATCCATCCATCCATCTATCCAAGCACCCCCTCTCTATCCTTCTACTCACCCATCCACTTAGGGCTCTACCACCCATCAGGCAGACAGAAGACTTCAGACTTTGGGGTGATATATCAGTTGGCTAATGGCATAAACCTGCCACCCCTAGTCAAAGGATTTACTAAAAGTGGAAAAAATGATTAATAAACTATTTTGCAGGTATCAAGGAAAAGCTAATATTTATCAGAACTTAAACTTGTTTATTTGCTCTGGGGGATTTGTTGTATTGCTGAAGCACCACTTTCTAGGATTTCTGATTGCCCACAAATCCAGTTTATTGTGTTTCCTCCTGGAGCCCCTAGGGCAAAATAGGACTGCTGCTGACTATAGTTGAAGAGTTCACTCTGGGCTGTGGCAGGAGTAGGGAGAATACAGATATATGGGCTAGAGCAATGATCCTGTACCCAAGATTGAATTCCTGAGAACTACTTGGAATAAGTTCTTATTAGGCCTTATGAACATTTCTTTAAGGCTTTTTAAATGCACAGGCACTTAAATAATCACTACTATCATTATTCTGTAATACTTCCAGAATATATGCTTAAAAAAAAAAAATCCTCAAAGAGAAAGCACTTATTTAGGAACAAAGCTGGCTAATCATTAACTGTTCCAATCCATGACAACAGGGACATTGCCATGGGGGCCTGGAAGCCCTGAGGTTCTACTCTCATTATTCTTTCTCTGTTTGCACCTCCCACTCAGGTGTGTAGTGTGAGCTGCTCTTTTGCCAATGCCTGGTCCCAGCTGGGATGTGTGCTGCTCTCCTGGAGGCAGGTATTTATCTCCCATTTCTCCTCCAATTGGAAGGAAATTGGTTCCTTCTATAGTCCAGCTCTTGCCCTGTCCTAGCTGCTGATCTGTCTTATCAGATTCTAGAGTCCTGGGAAGTGCTCCATATAAAGGACTTCCCTAACCAGGTAAAGTCAGAAGCTACCCTGGAAACTAGGGATTCTCAATCCTGATTGCCCATCATAGTCACTGAGAGAGTAAAAACACCTGCCTGCCCAGGTGCCCTGTAGACCTTAAGCTGGCTGAAACTCTGTGAGTTTGGGAACCCCTGTCCTATTCAGCACTCTCCAGTCTTTCTCTCAACAAATGCTTGTTTCTATGAAGGAGATTAAAATGTCTGCCTGGAAAATATGGTCATATATATTTTTTTCAAATTAAGCAGAAAAAATCTAAAGTTAGTGGATAGAATTTTCTCAAGTTTAAAATTTCTCCTATACATTTTCTTGAAACTTTGGGGTTTACTACTATGAAAATTAAAATATAGAGGCACCTGAGTGTCTCAGTAAGTTGAGCATCTAACTTAGGCTCAGGTTATAATCTCAAGGCTCATGAGTTCTAGCCCCGTGTCGGACTCTGTATTGACAGCTCAGAGTCTGGAGCCTGCTTCAGATTCTGCCTCCTTCTCTCTCTGTCCCTCCCCTGCTCTCTCTCTCTTTCTCTTTCTCTCTGTCTCTCAAAATAAATGAATGTTAAATAAATTAAATATAATCAAATGTATTGAGTCTGAGTTAGTCCACATTATGTTTCATTATTTTATATGAAATATAAAAATTCTTCGTGATGTTAAGGCAGAATCCCACGTGTTCTGCCTGCTGGATACATTTG
Organism: Crocuta crocuta; assembly: GCF_008692635.1. Lineage (NCBI taxonomy): Eukaryota > Metazoa > Chordata > Mammalia > Carnivora > Hyaenidae > Crocuta > Crocuta crocuta. The sequence continues at coordinate 416,795 of NW_027527377.1, forward strand.
GAACCATGGTGATAGTGACATTGCACCCAGGGTGGTTTTTCCAAAGAAACAGGATTTTCCAGAGAAACAGAACCAATAGAAAAGAGGAAGAATGAGAGAAAGAGTAGAGAGGAAGAGGGAGGGAAGGACTTATTTTCAGGAATTGGCTCACATGATTGTGGAGGTTAACAAGTAAAAAATCTGTAGGATTGATCATGAGCTGGAGACCCAGGGAAGAGTTTACATTGAAGCTTAACACCAAAGGCAGTCTGGAGACAGATTTACCCCTTCCTTGGGGAGCTCAGTCTTTTTTCTCTTATGGCCTTCAGCTGATGGGATGAAGCCCATCGACACTGAGAAGGGTAATCTGCATTACTTGCAGTCTACTGATTCAAACTCTAATCTCATTAAAAAAACAAACAAGCAAAAATTCCTTTCCAGCAACATCTAGACTGACTTTTGGTCAAACAGCTGGGCACTGTGGCCTAGCCAAGTTGATGCATAAAATTAATCATTACAGATGGGATATGCACAGTTAAGAAATAGTCCATCTCTTAGCTGCCTTTGAGGATGGAGAGTTTCAATACAGATATGTACTGAATCCAAACTTGACCCCTTGGCTCTCTCACATCTCACAAGGCTTGGCCCCTGGTCTGTGCTGATTGAAAGGTTTCACTTTTCTCTGGAATGAACTCCACTCATGCCCCCATGGGACTTTGGTGGAGCTATTCTCTGTCCTTCATGACTTTTCACCCCATCTCTACTTTGCAAGCCAGAATTAATTTTTCAGGTTTTTCCACTGAATTCCGATACTTTTTGTAATCTGTCATTCAGTTGAATACTATCTGGGATAAACTAACTGCTTCCTAAATTAAGACAATGGAAAATGCTTTGAGAATGGGACACATTTGCTATTCACTATGCACCTGCCTTTTGTTGAGTGAAGGAGTTAATAAGCAAATGACACTATCTATTGAATGCCTCTCATAGTGCTGGAGCATACACAGCAAGGAAAAACAAAACAAAACAAAAGAAAACAGCCAGAAATCATGAGGCCCACCAACAGCATATTGACACACACTTATTGACTTGAGCTTTTGAGTAATTTTCTTGACTTACAAAATTATTGTAGAAAGAGTGTACTTGGCATTGAGTGAAGTTTCCCTGTAATGGATGCAGCAGTCTTTCTCACTCTGCTTCAGTGGTTCAGCAAAAGAAAAGAAAGTTAGCTCTTCAAACCCAAGACAAAATTGCCCATTTCCATGCTTGTTCACTTTAAGAGGAGGCTTGTTTGGCCTTTATTCTTAACAGATTGTGGCGCCACTGAGAAGCTCCTGATTCCTCCACCCTAGAGGATTCCCTATTACTGAAATTGTCTAGAAATAGTTTCCCTTTCTCTTTTTAATTGAAATATAGTTGACACAAAATGTTACATTAGTTTTAGGTGTACAACATAGTGATCCCACACACCTGCACTGATAGAGGGCAATATTCCATTCAAGTTGGTGCTTACATGAGGCTAACTTGGAATTCGGGTAATGTTTTCTTGTGTCCAATCTTGTCCTTCTGGTGCCAAACTCTGAAAACAAAAATCAGCTCCATGACTCACCTGTGCTGAATGTAACCATTAAGCAGTGGTCATGGGCGTTGGTCTCTCCAGGGTCACTCCCAGCCCTGCAACCCTGGACCAGTCAGTGAACCCCTCTGAGCTTCAGATTCCTCATGTATAATATGAGACTTGAAAACAGCACTGGCTTCACCATATAGTCAAGTCATTATGCTATAGACCTTAAACTTACACAGTGCTGTTTATTAATTATAGCTCAAAAGGACTGGAAAAAAATAGCTAACCTGAAAGCATCATCAAGAGGACCAAGGAATGAATGCTTGTGATGCTCTTAGAACAGTGCCTGCCCCTGCTTGATGTCTGATTGATGCCAGCTGGCACATTATCACATCTGTCCTATGGAAATTCCACAGTTGTTTCATTTCCCACAGAATTCTCTGTGCTGTGACCCCAGACTCCCTCTGTTTATCAAGCCTGGCTGCCAGGGACTGTGACTGAGCCTGCAGTGCAGCAGGATGGAGACAGCTGAATCTTCATTCCTGGATTCCTTCTCACCCTCTAGGACACCCTTAGTACCCCTCTAAGCCCAGAGTCCATGTGTCCTCCATATATCTACATGGCTTTGCACTCACCACATTGCTAAGATAGATCCCTGAGGTGGTGTGGCTGGTGGTAGCTCTCAGGCTCTGCTTGGCTGGGGATGAATAGGCAGCCTGATGTGCTGGAAACAGCTGTGGCAGAAAACCCAGAGTCCAGACCTGACCAGGCCCTGCCATCAGGAGTCATGTGACCTCTGAGAACCTCACTTAAACAATCTACACTTGAATTAGCTCAATGCTACAGTCCCTTGCAGCTCAAAAGTCTCTGATTCTAAGGGGGTTGCCTTCCTTGTTTGGACACAGAAGGGATAGATCAGAAACAAAAATAGACAGTAGGTATCAGCATCAAAACAGATGCCCTGTGTCATCAGAGACTGACATTATAGTGATATTTTCTTACTGATGCTTTAGACACAAGCCTGGAGTGTGTTTTCGGGGTAGGGAGAGGTAGGGGGCTGATAGGTGGGATGGTGAGATTGGCTAACAATATTAGGTCTTCTAGAATGTGTGCAGCCCTTGAAGGACCCCAGGGCCCCAAGTGTAATAGAAACTTCAGATGTATTCATTCCTCCAAAGGAACTCTGGATGAGGGCATAGGAGTACAGACTTGCCAATAATGCAGAAACTGGGAATTATTACAGCTGAGAATGGCTTAAAGATCTTTTTGTAAAACATCACAGGTTTAAAAGGCACAAAACTAGAAATTCAAAGGTTTTTATAGGAGTGATAGCTAATACTTGTAAAAATTGCAATCAGAACCCAGCTGCCCAGAGTTTTATGCCAGGACCAGCTCTGACCCACACACTAAGAGATGAGAATCAGCAGATCTTCAAAACTGGATATTCCATGATTCTCCAAATAGGAGAGTTTGTTTGTTTTGTGGTTTTTATATCAGTAATGTGAAATTCCTTAACAAAACTCTAGAGTCCTAGCTCATGACTTGAATTGCACATTGAAAATCACCTATGGAACTTTAAAAGCTCCTGACTTGGCAGTCCTATATTCAGATGTAGTTGGAAAAAGAGGTACAGCCTGGGTACCATGGTTTTTGAAACACCTCCAGATGGTTCTAGGTGCAGCTCACTTTGAGGAGCTCCCTGCACAGTGGGCTCTGTGAACCTGCAGCACTGCCTAGACTGGGGGCTTGTCAACCATGCAGAACCTCATGCCCTCCCCAGAACTGGTGGGTCAGCACCTGTCTTTCAACAAAGTGATGAGTTTATAACATGTAGTTAAAGAAACACAGCTGTAGTCTACAGCAATCCTGGTGCTTCTCCAGAAATAGGCAGTGATGTGGTAACACAGTAGATATTGGAATTTCAGGGACCAACAGCAATATAGTGAAGGCTCCTCCTTCCTCAACTGTGTGATGTGGAGCCAGCTTCCTCTATCCCATAGGGACAGTGATGGCTCTGGGATTGGGGCAGTGATATCTGTAGGTGATCAGGGCAAGGTCTGGGATGGGCACAAGCTCTGGGATGTACCCAGCAGCCCAATCCTTTCCCTCAGATCTTCTTCTGTTTTTGGTTTGGGATGCATTTTTGTTCATTTTTAAACTATCATACTTACTAAATGCCTATTTCTAAATATGCTGCAGACATGCTTTCCTCTCAAATCATTATCCAGATGTGATGATCCATTAAATGACTATAGCAACATTGCTTCATTCTGGTGTGTTCTGAGAGGAACATAGTGAAGATGATAGGGAAAGGAGAGGTCAAGAATGGCTCTAAGCTTGTGTTTTTTTGTGATTTTGTTTGTTTAAAAGATAACTGCTGGTGGAAAAGAGGGTTCTGTGCTTTCAACAAGTCTGACTACAGATGTGGAAGGAGGGGATGAGGTGTCTGACTGGGTAGGGCTTGGCCTTAGATCTCCTTCCCGTGGCTCTGAGGGAGCAAAAGTAATGACAGAGTCTTCTGGGAAGCTGGTGGTTGTCAGGCGAGAGGTAGGTAGGGACAATAGCTGAAATAGATAAAGGGTATTAAGAGTACACTTATTGTGATTAGCACTGAGTAATGTATGGAATTGTTGAACCATTATATTGTACACCTGAAACTTATATAACTCTGTATGTAATTATACTTCAATAAAAACAAATTTTAAAAAAGTAATTGTTGCACATGAATTTAGCCTCGGCTCTTCCATCTTGACCCGGAGTTTGCCTTCTGGATCTGCACTTGGAGGGCTGTATGACTATCCTCAGGTGCAAGAAAAAAAAACCACAAAGAAGACAAGGGTCAATGTTCCCTCTTCATGGTTATTTATAACACAGTCTACATACACTGTCCTTGAGATAACGGCTATTACCTTGAAACTCCCCAAAACCCTAAGCCAGGCCTTCAAAATAACAAATGTTGTCCTACATACCAGGATAAGGACTGCTCTCTTTATCAGTTTGTAGCCTATTTTTTTTTTTTTTTTACGATAACTGGTCAATTCTGCTTCTGTACTGCCCACTTGCCTACTTGCTCATTATAAAGAACCCTAAGTCCTGGGACTTGGAGCTGCACATTAAAGTTCTGTGTTAACTCTGTACAGTCCTGGCCAGTAATAAAGACTCCCTTAATTGAGATTTAGTGGCCTCGGTTGGTCTCTGTGTCTCTCAGCATAACATTTTGGAGGCCCCAGCAAGATATCAGAGACCCCAGACCTCCAAATTCCTGTCCCTTTTTGGGGAGAAACAGGAGACACCTGCACCCTCCCCAGCTCCTGAAGATGTCCTGGGACCTGGGGAAACACTTCTTGTCTTTCCTGCTACCCTCAAAACAGCCTCCAGTTAATCTGTGGGAGCTGCTTGTCTAAACCTCCGGAGGTAAGTCAGTTTATCATCTGAATTCTGAATGTGCATGTGCTTCTGTCTGGGGGATTAAGTGGAAGGCTGGACGCAGCACTACTTCCCGCGCCGGGACGCACCAAGACGTCGTTTGGGCCCTACTGTAAAACTGTAAAACTGTTTTATGGCCACTTCTGTACCTGTTTTGTCCTGTTGTCATTGTCATTGTCTATAGGAATTCTGTGGGAGGAAATGTAATAACCTCTGGTGTGTATGTGAGTGTGAATGTGCGACTCGGTCTGGCTTGCCTGCCAGGTTCGATTCTGTGGCCCCATGGGTGGGCGCCCTTAAGGTCCCCAAAAGCCTATGGAGTCTGAGTGGGCCTGTCTGTGATTCCATGGTGAACAGAATACAGTCTGTGGTGGCATTGGAATAGTTTCTGATAGTAAGTCACAAAGCTGAGACCGCTATGGCTAAGCATCACCTAAGTTCCTTTGGGACACAGCCAGACAGGCATCTGACAGGTCTCCTCATTAGAGGGGGCACCCCTACCACTTTATCTGTCTTTGTGACACTGCCTCACGAGAATATTATGGGATTGGGACTGTGCAAAGAAGGGGTTTTTGGGAGACTACAAAATTATATAAATTAAAATGGACCACTTTTGTTGTTTGATGGCCTTTAGAGTAAACCTCAGATGTCCCAACCCTCTGCCACGTCTAGCATGTTGTAGCCAGATTCTCAGATTACCCTGATCAGTTCCTGTATCAACTCCTGGTTAGAGATTGCTCAAACACTTCCCCCTTGGGTATGATTTACCTGCAACAAACAGGGACACTGAAAAAAATGAATGCCTAAATTGGAAAGAGCTCCCTACCAAACCCAGCCAATATCAAGAGGAACCTCGAGAAGGGGACCTTATTGGTCTGGCTGAGATAAAATCAGACTGAAGGGGATGCTAACTCTCTCTGTTCCTCTGCCTAGTAGATGTGAGGGCTTTTCTCTCACTCATTTCCCAGGTTAACAGCTATAATTGGAGCCAACTGTGGTTAGTCTACCTTGGGACGGGGACTTTAAGGAATATTTCCAAGCAGCTGCTGAAACTCCTTTTGTTTCAGGGAAATTCTTTGTCTTCTCCGGACTGACATGGACTGCCTAATTGTACTGGTTAAAACAAAACTAAAGAAACCTGAAGTCTGCTCCTCTGTCTGAGCTGACAAAATTTAAAACTGGGAATTCTCTCTTTGCCTTCTACTGGCACCTCTCCTCTTTTGCCCTTCCTGGGGGGGGGGGG
>NW_027527377.1:423263-452397 GCF_008692635.1 Crocuta crocuta
GGGGGGGGGGGGGGCGCTGCATAACTGACACCTCAAGGCCTCCGGCAACATCAGCTCCTCCTCCCACCCTAGATGTTGAGGGGCAAAGACCGCTGAAGTCAGATTTCCCCACCAACTTTCCAGGTCAAAATTAACTATAGGGAACAAAGTGTCTTACATGGACTCAAGCAAAACGTATTCAGTGTTTAAGTTAATTTAAGTTTATTGGTTTGAGATGAACAATGTTTATTAACCTTAAAAAAAAAACAGAAACAAAGTTGTATTCTACCTAGATTTGCTGAATGTCAAATAAGCTCCTGTTATCTCTGTTCCAAATTTTTAACAAAAGGATGACTTAAAATGATGGTTAATTATGTCTGTCTCATAGTTTTCATGGGTAATTGCTAAGATAGCTTTCAAAGTCCTTGGTAACCTAAAATGTTAAAGTTTTACTTGCATTATAAATTAAGATTGAGTTCATTGGTTATATAACGAGATAAGAAGCTAAAACACTAATTACTAATTGTAGGTTTATGCTTTTGACTCGTTGGAAACAACTAAGGATATTTGGAACTGTTACAAAAAAACATGTGCGGGAGTCCAGTTCCAGCTGGTCCAGAGGTCCCTGAAGGATGAACGGTGTCAACGAGAGAGTAAGAGAGCCCCCATGATTTTTTCTAATCACTTGGCAGACATCTCTATCCTGTTGGTTTTGGTGTCTTCATTTATAAGTCAAACGATAACATAACATCAGAAAATGGAATTTTTAAAATGAATAATTCTTTGTGATACGATGCTTTGAAAAGTGTACAAAAACAGGTTTTAAATCATAGGTTAAGTTGTACATAGATAGGCTAAGAGTCATTCATCTGACAAGAGGAAGAATATATTTTAGCTGGTTAAGAAATACTTGTGTAAACCTTTTTAGTTGAAGCTAAATGTGTAAATACTATGGGGGCCCAAATGTGTCCGCCTTTTTTTGGGTTTATGTTTTAGCTACTTTTATCCATCCTCATCCAAGCTGCCAGTGTAAGGGAGGATGTTTGTGGAATGTAGACCTTGAGGAAGAGACTGCTATACATCACCAGTTAGCAAAGATATATGTAGCAACTTATGTTCTGCCCTTATCTGTACCTTAACCCTAAATTAGGCTCTTTTTCTGCGGACCAGACTTAATTGTAACTCTTGTGTTCTTAACCACACTTAATTATCTATGTTTTGGATCTACAAGGCCCATAGGAAGAGCCTTTTGACAAACATCTACAGTCCTTTCATCTAAAATCTCTTTTGTAGGGGCAGGAATATGCTCTTTCTTATGAGGTATCTGTGTGGGAAGTATCGGTCTGATTTGGAATATTGTGAGGAGTGGTCAATACCAGCAGGCTCATTTCCAACATGAGCCAGTAGTCACACAAGGAGATACCAGTTTTCACTTCTCATGGCAGGAGTTGTGCAAACGCTGCCATTTCCTAGCTGTGACTGTGTCATCCAGCGAGGCCGGTGCAGCTCCCAGCAAACATGCTTTGTGCTTAATGGATTCATAAGTCTGCCATCTAGAAAATTCTGATATAACATAGAGTTTACAATTGATTGCTACTTAGTTTTCACTGGAGACTAAGGTTTCTGGCACTTAAAATTCTGCTAAGTGTACTTAAGACCATTGGAAATAAGAAAAACAACCCTGTATGCAGAAAAATAGGAGATATAAAAAAAAGAAGAAGAAGCTAATTTTGTCCTAAGTGAGACTGATTGTTTAGAGAAAAATGGCTTTGGGACAAAATTTAAAACAAAAAAAAAATTATAAAAGTGCTTTAGAAAAAAATATTTTATATGTACTCAGAATGGACTATGGTTAAAATAAATACAATTTAAAAAAGTACAGTGATATAAGGTTAAAACTCTGCTTTTCTCTCTGTTCAAAAGACAAAGTTTTCTTGGATTGTTACTCTGCTCTTGATAAGACAATGTAAACAAAGGTTTTCTCTTTAGTCTGCCAAGAAAACCAAAGCTTTAGGTTTCATCTTTATCAAGTCTTTGATTGCTTAGTTAAAACTTCTCAATGCTAAAGGAGCTAGGTTTTGCTAACAACTTTGCTAACGATTATATAATGCTATACATTCACCTTTAAAATCTTTTATTGCCACTTTGGTTAAATAAAGTTTTAAGATTTTTAATGATCTGTAATCTTATTTAGGATGTCCTTTATAACTTCCTAAGGTTTTAACAAACTTCCCAGGATTTAAATGGTAAAATAGTCTTTTAACTAATTAGGCCCCTTTATTTGGGATGCTAAGTTACTTGAGAGCACTGTCATACAATGGTAAACCTTAGGTTATATTGCATGGTTAAATGCTGTAACTGCCCAAATACACATGCAGTTCCTAAGTTTTAATGTTTTGGTATAAGGTTATCACTTAATATTCTGATTACTTCAAATGTTATATGTCACAGAAATAACTGAATTTGTCAATTGCATCATAATGAACTCTCATTTCTGAGATTTTGTCAGAAATAATTGTTCTTATTCTCTTTTAAAAAAAGTGTTTCTTCTTCAAAGAGATTTTTTTCAATTTAATTCTTTTTTTTTTTTACAAATAGTTTTTTGTCAAATTAGTTTCCACATAACACTCAGTGCTCATCCCCACAAGTGTCCTCCTCCATGCCCATCCCTCCTCCCCCCCACATCCATCAGTCCTCAGTTTTTGTCAGCATTCAAGAATCTCTCATGGTTTGCCTCTCTCCCTTTCCCCCACCATTTCCGCCCTTCTTCTCCCCCTTGTTCCTCTGTCAAGTTCCTCCTAATCCTCCTATACGTGCAAACATATGATATTTGTCCTTCTCTGCCTGACTTATTTCGCTCAGCATAACACCCTCAAGGTCCATCCAGGTTGCTACACATGGCCAGATTTCATTGTTTCTCATTGCCATGTAGTATTCCATGGTATAGATAAACCACATCTTCTTGATCCATTCGTCTGTTGATGGACACTTAGGCTCTTTCCATGTTTTAGCTATTGTGGAGAGTGCTGCTATGAACATTGGGGTACATGTGCTCCTATGCCTCAGCATTTCTGTATCCCTTGGGTAAATTCCTAGCAGTGCTATTGCTGGGTCATAGGGGAGTTCTATTGTTAGTTTCCTGAGGAACCTCCATACTGTTTTCCAGAGGGGCTGTACCAGTTTACATTCTCACCAACAGTGTAGGAGAGTGCCGTTTCTCCACATCCTCGCCAGCATCTAGAGTTCTCGGATTTGCTCATTTTAGCCACTCTGACTGGCGTGAGGTGGTATCTCTGTGTGGTTTTGATTTGTATTTCCCTGATGAGGAGGGATGCTGAGCATCGTTTCATGTGTCTGTTGGCCATCTGGATGTCCTCTCAAAGAGATTTTTTAAAGGAACTTTTGGGTATTTGACATCTTTAAGATTAATACTAAAATGGGTAAGAATTTCCAGAGCTAAAAAGCTGTATTCAAACTAGAATACAAGAATTAGAATCAATCATAGAACTAAATAAACTGAGGAAGATTATAGTTTTGTGACTCTTGTTAGAAATATTGCTGGTTCTTTAATGTTTGCATATGCAGATTAAGGAAACTTTTTCTTAAGATACCTATGATATACAAAAATGTCATAAAGTATTCATTTGTAAACTGAAGCATTTATTTTTTCTCTCCACCTAAACCCTCTAAAATTAAAAAAGAAAAACTCCCAATGAGTATTCTTTCTTTTATGGCAATTACAATTGTTTGCATAAGTTCAATAAAAATCTGTTCATCTTGTAGCAGGGCACCATTGGAAATACTGGTTATTTTACCAAGACTTTGACTGGAATATCATATCTGAGAGTCATGCATAGACTCAGATATGACCAGACAGCTTTAAGGAACTAAGGTTGACTTTATAAAACATGGAGCTATAAAGCCTCTTGGAAATATTGGCCTGATACCTTGCTTACAGAGTTCCTAGCAGCCTCCCCAGGTGAGTAAAGAAGGTCACTTCCTGGCAGGTGCAGGAACCTCAGGACATCTTGGGGATCTCATGAAGGGGAATTCACCCAATTCTACAGGCATTGTAGGCCTGTCTGATGGCAAGTACTTGGCTTGGCTTCTGGCCTGGAGAGGCTACTAAAAGTTCAATCTGGAGATTCCTTATAAAAGGTCCCGGCAAAATAAATTTTAAATGTTTTTTTTAATGTTTTATTTATTTTTGAGAGAGAAAGAGAGATACAGACAGTGTGAGCAAGGGAGGGCCAGAGAGAGAGGGAGACACAGAATGTGAAACAGGCTCCAGCCTCTGAACTAGCTGTCAGCACAGAGCCTGACACAGGGCTCGAACCCACAAGCCATGAGATCATGACCTGAGTTGAAGTCGGACGCTTAACTGACTGAGCCACCCAGGCGCCCTGCAAAGTAAACTTTAAAAGATCCCCATAAACAATCTCTATTCTTGCTGTGCTTAGGTAAATAATTAGGCCAGGGTTGTTAAGACTGGACGTGTTCTACAAATGCATTGGTCTCAATTTGGCTATCTCTGGAAATGGGGGTTTTTAGAGACCTTCAGAAAAATTGTCACAGTATTTCATGAATACACAATCTTCTGTGCTTGTTATTCTGTGGGGATGATAATAAGACCCCATGGGCATATGAAAATTTAAACAACAGAAAAACAGGGTGGATGTCTAAATATGCAAAGCATATCCTCCCTAAACTTGATCTGATATTTACTAAACCCAGGAGATCTGGTTTATTCAAAGGATGGAGGTCACTCCTTTCAAATACCTGGAGGTGGACTTCACAGATATATAACCAAGCAAAGGACTCAGCCCTCAAAGTTTCAGGTTTTACCCCATGGGTCCATCACTCTGGAGTTAAGTAGGCCAACTCAGAAGAGCCCTCAACCTGGCAAAATGATCCAGATCCAGTCAAGCTGCTTAAACTAACCCTTAAAAGGACACTGGCCCCTGAGATCTCCAGCCCTGCTCCAGCCACACCCAGGAAGCTGGCTGGTCTACACACGGCAGAAGCTTGAGGAATCGCCATTCCAATAAGATAGACTTATCCTTACTCTTTGCCATTGAATTAGCAGAGGTTACCCCAGAAACCTGGGAAAACTGTGTGAGAGGTTCCTGTTCACACTCACCTTATGTTCTGTTGGTATTGATTGCCTCAAATCTGGGAACCATTTGTAAGAGCAGGGGCAGCAGTAGGTGATCATCAGGGAACAATAGTCTGGGCCCAGGCACTAGGGCGTGGGAGCTCAGCACAAAAGGCTGAACTCATTGCCCTTACTCAGGTGCTGAGGCTGGCAAAAGGAAAAACTGTCAACATCCATATGGAGAGCCGGTATGCCTTCGCCACAGTGCATGGGTCCCTATGCAAAGAGCGAAGGCTCATAACCTCAGCAGGAAAAGATATTAAAAATAAAAAAGAAATCTTACTATTCTGGAGTATTCAGAGAAAGTTTGGCCCTGGTCAGAAATAACATAAAAAAAGAGAAAAATTAAGACAACAGGGAGAGCTGGTGTCAATCTCTATTCTCATGGGCCCGCTGGTTACAACTCTTCTTTTGGCTGTTGCAGGTCCCTTCATACTTTTGCTACTGGGCCTCCTATTTGGCCCATGTCCCATAAAATCGGCTACTCAACTTTATGAGAAAAGATAAATTTAATAAAGATAATGGTCTTAAGATCTTCCTACAACAGGCTCAGCCAAGATGATGAGTCCATGATTTGACTCATACACCTAAAGCCAGTGGGGAATGTTGCACATGAATTTAGCCTCAGCCCTTCCATCCTGACCCAGAGTTTGACTTCTGGGTCTGCACTCAGAGGGCTACATGACTATCCTCAGGTGAAGAAAAAAAAACAAACAGAAGACAAGAGTTAATGTTTCCTATTCATGGTTATTTATAACACAGTCTACATACTCTGTCCTTGATATAATGGCTATTCCCTTGAAACTCCCCAAAATCTTAAGCCGGGCCTTCGAAATAACAAATGTCCTACATACCAGGATAAGGACTGCTCTTTTATCACTTTGTAGCCTTTTTTTTTTTTTTTTAACAATAGCTGGTCAATTCTTCTTCTGTACTGCCCACTTGCCTACTTGCTCATTATAAAAAACTCTAAGTCCTTGGACTCAGGGCTGCACATTTAGAGTTCCCGGTTAACTCTATACGGTCCCAGCCAGTAAAAAGACTCCCTTAATTTGGCTTCAGAGGTCTTGGTTGGTCTTTGTGTCTCTCAGCATAACAGTAATGATGGAGTGTAACTGAGCTGCTCATGTCTGATACTCCTCCTCTACTGAAAGACCAAAAATCTTTCTCAGAAGAATGAGAAAGAGAAGAGAAGAATGGCACCTCCAAGCAGCCAGTGCGAGGGCAGCACAACTGCTGAACACAGAGATTTCACGTTCATCCCCATGGACAGGGCAGCCTTTTTTAGTTTCCAGCTCTCATATTCTCCTATGTCCTGTGCTGAGAATTATCCCTGGCCCGATGTAAGGACCTGTATCAGCTCACCCACCTTGGGGGACAAATTATCCTGAGGAGGAAAATTAGGACTTTCAGAAGGGAGAACAATATCCCAAGGACCCCACAATCACACTTACCTTCAGTGGCCTCCCTAGAATGCCAGGAGAGAGCCACAGGAGAGAATCAAGTGGCAAGTGCCTCATCCTTAAGGCCCGTTAAGTGAGATGAGGCACATCTGATTTAGCTCTAGGCATCAGCCTCTCCAGGCCTGCTGCTGTTCTGAGCCAAACATAGGAGAACATGCTCAGCATCAGGCTGGAGGCTCATAGGCCAAGAAAAATTTCCTTGAAGTAAAACTATTAGCCCTGGGATGTCCACTCTCACAACTGTTGTTTAACATAGTGCTGGAAGTCCTAGCATCAGCAATCAGCCAACAAAAGGAAATAAAAGGCGTCAGAATTGGCAAAGATGAAATCAAACTTTCACTTTTTTCAGACGACATGATACTCTACATAGAAAACCCGACAGACTTCACCAGAAGCCTACTAGAATTGATCCATGAATTCAGCAAAGTCACAGGGTACAAAACCGTACAGAAATCGGTTGCATTTTTATACACCAACAATGAAGCAACAGAAAGAAATCAAGACACTTATCACATTCACAATTGCACAAAAATCAATAAAATACTTAGGAATAAACCTAACCACAGATACAGGAGATCTGTATGATGAAAACTATAGAAAACTTATGAAGGAAATGGAAGAAGACACAAAGAAATGGAAAAACATTACAAGCCCAAGGATTGGAAAAATAAATATTGTTAAAATGTCATTACTACCCAAAGCCATCTACACATTCAATGCAATCCCAATCAAAATTGCACCAGCATGCTTCTCAAAACTAGAACAAACTATCCTAAAATTTGTATGGAACCACGAAAGACCCCGAATAGCCAAAGTAATATTGAAGAAGAAAACCAAAAAGGAAGGCATCACCATCCCAGACTTTAGCCTCTACTACAAAGCTGTCATCATCAAGACAGTATGGTATTGGCACAAAAACAGACACATAGACCAATGGAATAGAATTGAGAACTCAGAATTGGACCTATTAGTATACAGCCAATTAATCTTTGACAAAGCAGGAAAGAATATCCAACGGAAAAAAGACAGCCTCGTTAACAGATGGTGCTGGAAAAACTGGACAGCAACATGCGGAAGAATGAAACTAGATCATTTTCTCACACCATACACAAAAATAAACTCAGAATGGATAAAGGACCTGAACGTGAGACAGGAAACCATCAAAACCCTAGAGGAGAAGCAGGAAACAACCTCCTTGACCTCAACCGCAGCAATTTCGTACTTGACACATCCCCAAAAGCAAGAGAATCAAGAGCAAAAATGAAATATTGGGACCTACTCAAGATTAAAAGCTTCTGCATGGCAAAGGAAACAATCCATAAAACTAATAGGCAACCGACAGAATGGGAAAAGATAGTTGCAAATGACATATTAGACAAAGGGTTAATATCCAAAATCTATAAGGAACTCACCAAACTCCACACCCGAAAAAAACAAACAATCCAGTGAAGAAATGGGCAGAAGATATGAACAGACAGTTCTCCATAGAGGACATCCAGATGGCCAACAGAAACGACTTGACACATTAAATGATGCTCAGCATTCCTCCTCATCAGGGAAATACAAATGAAAACCACACTGAGATACCACCTCATGCCGGTCAGAGTGGCTAAAATGAGCAAATCAGAGGACCCTAGATGCTGACGAGGATATGGAGAAACAGGCACCCTCCTACACTGTTGGTGGGAATGTAAACTGGTGCAGCCCCTCTGGAAAACAGTGTGGAAGTTCCTCAAAAAATGAACACTAGAACTCCCCTATGACCCAAAAATAGCACTGCTAGGAGTTTACCCAAGGGATATAGGAGTGCGGATGCATAGGAGCACATAACCACAATGTTCATAGCAGCACTCTTAACAATAGCTTAAACATGGAAAGAGCCTAAGTGTGTGTCCATCAACGGACGAATGGATCAAGAAGATGTGGTTTATCTATACGATGGAATATTACATGGCAATGAGAAAGAATGAAATCTGGCCATGTGTAGCAACATGGATGGAACTTGAGGGTGTTATGCTGAGTGAAGTAAGTCAGGCAGAGAAAGACAGCTTCCATATGTTTGCACGTATAGGAGGATTAGCAGGAACTTAACGGAGGACCATGGGGGAGAAGAAGGGGGGAAAATAGTCGGGGAGAGGGAGAGGCAAACCATGAGAGACTCTTGAATGCTGAGAACAAACTGAGGACTGATGGGGGGGGAGGAAATGGGGGTGATGGGCATGGAGGAGAGCATTTGTGGGGATGAGCACTGGGTGTTATATGGAAACCAACTTGACAATAAACTATTAAAAAAATATATTAGCCCTGGGATCTCTTCTCACCTCTTCATGGCCACATTCTAGAATGTTGGACTGTCTGTGAAAGATATAACCGCAACCAACAGTGGGAGGAGAGTTCAATCTTTCTGGCTAGCTCAAAGAAGAGAAATAAAAGTACATAGTGGTGCAGCCACTGTTTCAATCATGCCCCATCTTATTCTCATGCACAACTACACTCCCACATGTCCTCACCCACACCACATTTACATACACACACCACAAATCACTCAGATCACTATCTTAAGAAACCATGTGTCATCCAATCCACATATACCTCTTGAATTTACCTGTGGCTAGACAGACAGCAAACTGGACTCTTGGAAGTAATGATGCCCCAGATCTCCAGAGGCCATGCAGTAACCCCATATCAGACTGTGGAATTGGTGTTCTTTGTGCAGAGATGCTGAGAGTTCTGATTAAGGGGTGCTTCTGGCCATTAAAGAGATCACAGATTACATAGAAAGCAGCTCAACTTCCTTAATTGCCACAAGCTGACAGAGAAAGAGAATGAAGGGTGAGACACTCCCATGAACCTTCCATACCTTTCAGAAATCTACAAGCTCCCTCAGGCTCTGCTCCACCATTGCTGAGCCCTGGGACACAGCTGGTGGGGGTCTAGGAGGATGCTTCATGGGAAGTTTCAGAACTTGGCTTTGAAAAAGTTATTCTTGGGTCTTAAGAGTCTTTTCCAATAGTGGACAGGTTCCAAAAACACCAGCAGCCATTCAACTTGCGTAGCTCCACAAGGGGTGCCTGGTGCACTCAGCAGAAATGTAAAGGATAAATATCTATCAGATTCCTGTTATAGAAACAAACAAACAAAAAAAAAAACCCCCACAATCCTCTCTCCTAGAGTCAGTCTTCCTGGACAACACACAGGAAGCCTGACTACAAAGTCACAAAGATTTACGTGCCACAGAGAAAATATGGGAGCATCCAAAACTCTGAGTAATCAGACTCCTTCTCCTTTTAAGGCACAGCATATCTTCCTTAAAGTGTCTCCCCTGGGCAGTCCTGCGCCAAACCTCTCACCCTGGCACCTGAAATATAGATTTAAGGAAATGAGTGATGGCTTTAAAAAGGCCCTGCTGCCTTATAACTGACCCAATATAGAAAATCTATAAAACATATCAAGGGCACTGATGTGACTCAATCTACTATACTGTTTACTCATTGCTTGGTTGTGGGAACATAGACTATATTACTCCAGAAATGTAAAGCTCATGATTCATCTCCATGTCCTCTGTCCACTGCTCCCACTCTTTGTGGAGCAGAAGCTCAAGAAATGCTTCCTGGTAATGATGACATCAAGATAGCAAATGTGCTGCTTTCTGCATTTTCCCAGCAGATTCTCCATTTTAATCAGTGTCTTATTATTGGTTCAGTACAGAATTTTTCTAAAAGGAATTTTGTCTTCAATATGGAAACTCAGGAAGTTGAAATTTTACTTATTCTTGATCTTTTGAACTAAAAATTTAAAAAATATCAAGAAAGGATACTGTGGGTTTTTTGGGGTGTGTGTGTGTGTGTGTGTGTGTGTGTGTGTGTGTGTGTTTTGTATTGGAGCAGCCTGGACACTGTTACATTGTCACTATTATGAACCAGAGAAGCTCAGGGGGTGTTAAAAGTTAAAATAAGATCACTGCAACTTTGTAAGCTATTTATAAGGTCCTCCCTGCCTGCCTGATTGTCTCTTCCTATTATTACAAAGTCATCTTTGGTCCCAGTTCCTATAATGCTAAGAATTGCTCACCCATGGTTATTTAGTTCTCCTAGGCAAGAGGGCCTTTTATGAAATGCAAGCGCAAGCAGACAGAATTCAGCCTTCCAAAGGAGTGAACAATTTAAATGGGACAGAAGACACAAAGGAAGGGTGATATTCTGGTGGCTTCCTTTGTTCTTGGGAGCTGGGTAGAGGAGTGAAGAGCCCTCTCCCACCTCAACCCCCACCTTCTGGTACGTAGGGCTCTCTCCCTTCTCCTCCAGATTTGTGACCTTTTCCTTCTTCCTCCCACCAACTTCAGTGAAGCCAGGCCTAATGAACTCTAATAAAGGAGGAAAAGGGATCCAACAGGTAGCCCTAGACCATTTCCCTGGGGCCTGGATAGAAGCCCCCTGACTCCATGCTCTACCCTTCAGTGAATAGCCAAAGCCCTAAGGCCAAAGCTGCTGGGTTTTCTCCAAGTCACACCCAGTCATATGGCCTCTTTACTCTTCATGCTACTTGACTGGTGACTGTAAATGAAACAGCAGGTTTAGCCACCAACTCCCATCAGAATCAAGGCCTGCAGATCATGGAGTGCCCTTGTGGTCAGTATCTTCATTGTTGGCCTTTCTCTTCTTGCTCCATTCATATTTCCTCTTTCCTTTTTCCTCCCCAGAGTCCCAGTTTTCTTCTGATATTTTACAGAAAGGGTTATATTTATATATCTTTCTATTTAAGAAGATTTCTTTTTTCTTTCAACAGTATTTAATTTTATACTCACAAAACACCATCTGTGAAGTAAGAAGTAAGCAGAGGTTCTTGTCTGCATTTCACAGACTGGGGAACACCTAACCAGCTAGAAGACAAAAATGCTTACATCCACATAATGAGAAAGAGGCTTGGCTCTTTCCTCCAAATCAGGGAAGAATCTATTTGCCGAAGCCACAGAGTTTCAAAGGGACTTCACATTAGTTACCATGCCAGGACCTCTGTAGATGGAAGAGGTGACTCCTCTTACCATGACACTTCTGGTTTTCATGCACAGCTGTTGTCACTAATGCAGTGTCAATTCATTTTGAATTAATAGTATCTTGGTCATTTTATATATTCTCAATTGACAGATACTGAAAGAATAATCACAATCTAAGGGAATCCATGGAATTTTTTCTTTTCACTCAAAAGAGCTCTCTTAAACGATTAAGGATGTCAGGGAAGGGTCAGACCATTGCCTGTAACCATTTCCCAAAGTGGGGTGTGCATCTTACTGCAGACACAAGGGGTAATTTTAGGGGCTACGATGACATTTTTTAAAAATTTGAATGTGTTAGGTTTCATTTGCAACTATAGCATTACTTTCTTAAAAGAATATTCAATTAGAAAAGCAAATTGATCTAAAGAAAAGGTTGGTAGTTAACTGGCTCAGCAGTTTTTTGTAAAGTGCTAATTGCAGGAGTGAAGGACATTTGTCCAAACTGACACTGTACTAAGTTAGGCAATCAGGATGTCAATAAAGGAAAAATTGGTAAAATGGATCCATTGCCAACCACTAGGGTGAAGTTTCCTGTGCACAAGTATCCGTGTGAAGTAGGGCCAACAGACAGGAACTGATCTGGCCCCTGGTCCCACAATCTTGCAGCTCATCAAGAAAACCATCATGAGGACAGTGACAGCAAAGAAAAGACCTGGGATAATTCTGGTGATTATTCATCAGTGACATCATCAAACATAATAACATTCACATTATAAGGATTACGGAAGAAGATAAAGAAAAAGTGGAGAATGTACATGAAAAAATAATAGCTGGAAACTTTCTTAAACTGGGAGAGGAAACAGACATCCAGATCCAGCCTGCACAGAGAGCCTCCAACAAAATTAACCCATGGAGGTCCACACCAAGACACATAATAATTAAAATGGTGAGCAGTAGTGATAAAAAGAGCATTTAAAAAACAACAAAAGAAAATAATACGGTTACATAAAAGGGAAGCCCCATAAGGCTATCAGCTGATATTTCAGCAGAAACTTTGCAGGCCAGAAGGAAGTGGCATTATATAGTCAAAGTACCAATAGGATAAAACCTGCAATCAATAATACTCTACAAAGAAAGTTTGTAAAAAAGAACAGAACAGTAAAATTTGGAGCTGGTTCTTTGAAAAAAATAATAAAATTGATAAACCCCTAGCCAGATATCAAAAAGAGAAGAAGAACCCAAATAAATAAATTCACGAATGAGAGAGGAGAAATAACCAACATCACAATACACAAAAAAATAAGAGAATATTATGAAAAACTATATGCCGATAAATTGGGCAACCTGGCAGAAATAGATTAGTGCCTAGAAATATATAAACTGCCAAAACTAAAAAAGGAAGAAATATAAAGCTTCAACAGACTGATAACCAGCAAAGAAATTGAATTAGTAATCAAACAAGTCCCAAAAAACAAAATTACAGAAACAGATGGCTTCACAGTCATAGAGTACCAAACATTTAAAGAATAGTTAATACCTATTTTTCTCCAACTATTCCAAAAACAAAAAAACAGAAAAGAAAACTTCCAAATTCATTCTATAAAACTGGCATTGCTCTGATACACCAAAACCAGATAAAAACACTACACACACAAAAAAGAAAACTACAGGTGAATATTTCTGATGAACATAGATGTAAAAATCCTCAACAAAATAGGAACAAGACAGTCTTGTCAACAAATTTTATTGGGAAAACTGGATACCAACAGGCAAAAGTAACGACCACTTTCTTACACCATACAGAAAAACAAATTCAAAACGAATTACAGATATATGTGAGACCTGAAACCATAAAAACCCTAGAAGAAAACACAGGCAGTAACTACTTTTACATGGGCCATCATATCTTTTTTTAGGTAGCTCTCCTGCGGCAAAGTAAATAAAAGCAAAAATAAACTATTGGGACTATGCTAAAATAAAAGTCTTCTGCACAGCAAAGTAAACAATCAACAATACTAAAAGACAACTCATGAAATGGGAGATTTTGCAAATGGCATATCTGGTAAAGAGTTAGTGTCCACAATAGATAAAGAACTGATATAAATCAATACCCCCCAAACCAATAATCCAATTTAAAAATGGGCAGAAGACATGAATAGACATTTCTCCAAAGAAGACATACAGATGACCAGCAGACACATGAAAAGATGTTCATCATCACTTACCATCAGGGCAATGCAAATCAAGACTACCATAAGATATCACCTCAAACCTGTCAGAATGGCTAAGATCAACACAAGAAACAACAGGTGTTGGTGAAGATGTGGAGAAAGGGAACCCTCTTGCACTAATGGTGGGAATGCAAACTGGTGCAGCCACTGTGGGAAACAGCTTAGAGGTTCTGTAAAAACTTAAGAATATAATTACTGTATGATCCAGTACTTCCACTACTGGATTTACCCAAAGAAAACAAAAACATTTATCTGAAGGGATACATCCATCACTATGTTTTTTGCAACATTATTTACAAGAGCTATGATATGGAAGCATACAAATGCTCCTCACTGGATGAATGTATAAAGATGTGCTATAAATATACTATGGAATATTATTGGAACATAATAAATAATGAAATTGTGCCATTTGTAACAGCAAGGATGTACCTAGACAGTATAATACTAAATGAAATAAGTCAGATACCAGATGATTTCACTCATGTGTGAAATTTCAGAAACAAAACAGAGACAACAAGAAAAACAGACTGTTACATTTGGAGAACATACTGGTGGTTCCCAGAGAGGACATGGGCAGGGGGGATGGGTGAAATAGATAATGGGTGTGATTACCTTGATGAACACTGAGAAACGGAATTGTTGAGTCATTATATTATACACCCAAAACTAATATAACACTCTATGCTAATTATCCTTGAATATAAGAAACATAAATAAGGGTAGTGGAAAGTTGCTTACTCTCTAATACTGTTGTGGTCATGGTTGTTTTATCCTTAGTTACCACTGTTTCTTTAGTTTAAAGAAAAAGAAGTTAAAAATTTTTTTGAATGTTTACTCATTTTTTGAGAGAGAGAGAGAGACAAAGTGTGAGCGAGGAAGTGGGAGAAAGGGAGGGAGACAGAATCTAAAGCAGGCTCCAAGCTCTGAGCTGTCAGCACAGAGCCTGACGTGGGGTTCGAACTCAAGAGTTGCAGTATCACCACCTGAGCCAAAGTTGGATGCTTATCCAGCTGAACCACCCAGGGACTCCTAAGGAAAAATAACTCTTCAGTAAAGGAGTTATATTAGTTATCTGTAATTCTCAGTAAATAGCAATACTGATGTTTTGATGATTCTTCTTATAGATATTGTTGGATGTCTGATTTGGATTTGTATCATATTTACTAAATTTTAAAATAAACACTTTGCTCAATTAAAAAGTTTGGGGAGAGGGAAAAAGTTAAAATATAAGGTGAAGCTTTGTTTTGAATTGAATTATCCCCCCCACCCCAATTTTTATATCCAAGTACATCTGTCAGTACTTCAGAAGGTGACCTTATTTGGAGATACTCATTGCAAATATGATTAATTAAGATGAGGTCATACTTGAGTAGGATGAGCCCTTCAAACAATATGACTGTTCTTTTTTTTTTTTTTTAATACCACATGAAGATAAAGGCATGACACACAGAGGCAAGAAGATATAAAGAGATGCAGAAGGTGGCTGTCTGGAAGTCAGTGAGAAAAGCCTTACAAGGAACTAACTCTGCCCATCCCTGATCTCAGATTTCCAGCCTCTAGAAATGTGAGACTGAAAGAGTCTGTATTTTTTATGCTTTGCGTAAACACCTAGTAATTCAATATCTGGATTATAAGGTAGTTCTATTTGTAACTTTTTGAGGAACCTCCATAGTATTCTCCAGAGTGACTGCACCAGTTTGCATTCCCACCAACAGTGAAAGGTTTTCCTTTCTCCACAACCTCGCCAATACCTGTTGTTTCTTGTGTTATTTTTTACCCATTCTGACAGGTGTAAGATGGTATATTATCATAGTTTTGATTAGTACGTCCCTGATGCTGAGTGATGTTGGACATCTTTTCATGTGTCTGTTAGGCATCTGGATGTCTTCTTTGGAAAAGTGTCTATCCATGTCTTCGCCCATTTCTTAAATGGATAGTTGTTTTGGGGGTGTTGAGTTTGATAAGTTCTTTAGAATTTTTAAAAATTATTTTAGAGATAGAGTGGGATTAGGGGATAAAGGGAGAGAGAAAGGGAGAAAGAAAGGGAGGGGGGAGTGAGTGAGAGGGGGAGAGAATCTTCGACAGGCTCCACACTCAGTGAAGAGTCTCTCAGGGCTCCATTCCATGACCCTGGAATCATGACCAAAGGTGAAATCAAGAGTTGGACGCTCAACTGACTGAGGCACTCAGGCGCCCTGATAAGTTCTTTATAGATTTTGGGTATTATATTAACCCTTATAAGATATGTCATCTGCAAATAATTCTCCCACTTTGTAGTCTGTCTTTTAGTTTTGTTGATTGTTTTCTTTGCTATGCAGAAACTTTTTATCTTGGTGAAGTTCCAAAAGTTCATTTTTGTTTTTGTCATTCTTGCCTCCAGCAAAGTGTCTAGAAAGAAGTTGCTATGGCGGAGGCCAAAGAGGCTGCTGCCTGTGTTCTCCTCTAGGATTTTGATGGTTTCCTATCTCACACTGAGGTCGTTCATCCACTTTGTGGTTTTTTTTTTTATTTTTTTTTAAATATTTTTATTTATTTCTAGGAGAGAGAGAGACAGCATGAGCAGGGGAGGGTCAGAGAGAGAGGGAGTCACAGACTGAAACAGGCTCCAGGCTCTGAGCTGGCAGTCAGCACAGAGCCCGACGCGGGGCTCGAACCCACGAACTGCGAGATCATGACCTAAGCGAAAGTCGGACGCTTAACAGACTAAGCCACCCAGGCGCCCCTCATCCACTTTGAATTTATTTTTGCATATGGTAAGAAAGTGATCCAGAATCATTCCTTTGCATGTTGCTGTCCAGTTTTCCCAACACCATTTGTCAAAGAAAGCTCTTTCCATTGGATGTTCTTTTTTGTTGAAGATGAGTTGAAGATGGATGTGGGTCCATTTCTGAGTTTTATATTCTGTTCCATTGATCTCTGTGCCTGTTTTTGTGCCAGTACCATAGTGTCTTGATGACTAAAGCTTTACAATATAGCTTGAAACCTGGAATTGTGTTGCCTTCAGTTTTGTTTTTCTTTTTCAAGATTACTTTAGCTATTCAGTGTCTTTTTTAGTTCCAAAGAAATTTTAGGATTGTTTATTCTAGCTCTGTGAAAATGCTGTTGGTATATTGATGGAGATTGCATTAAATGTAGATTGCTTTGGGTATACTTCTTTTGATTATGGGAACAGACATCGTGTCTCCAGCAGCTCCTGTTTCCCTCCATACTTTCCCTTGAGCTATGAACAGGCTAATGAACCCTAGTCATAAAAGATTGACCTTTACACGTACAATTCTGTTTCTACTGTTGCATTAGTCCAAGATGTTCATACAGATCAACATGCAATGTTGATTTTAACAATGTTTATTCTTCTGTCGGAGGCCGCGCCGGCTCAGACAGGTTCAGGGGTCCCTGAAGGATGGACGGTGTCGGCGAAAGAGAATGAGAGAGCCCCGAGATTCTCCCTGATCACCAGGCAGGCATCTCTGTCCTCTCGGTTTTAGTGTCTTTATTTATAGGTCAAATGTTAACATGGCATCAGGAAATGGAATTTTTACAATGAATAGCTCTTTGTGATANCAATCCATGAGCATGAAGTGCTTTTCCATTCCTTTGTGTATTATTCAATTTCTTTCTATAAGAACACTTTCTAAGTGTTCTATAGTTTTCAGAGTAGAAATATTTTACGTGTTTGGTTAGGTTTATTCCTAGGTCTCTAATAGTTTTTGATGCATTTGCCAATGAGACTGAACCCTTGATTTTTCTCTCTGTTGCTTTGTTATTGGTGTATATAAATGCAACAGATTTCTGTACATTGATTTTTATATCCTGAGACTTTGCTGAATTCATGTTAGTTCTAGCAAATTTTTGATGGAGTTGTTCAGGTTATCTAATCATGTCGTCTGCAAATAGTGAAAGTTTGACTTCTTCCTTACTGATTTAAATGCATTTTACTTCTTTTTGTTGTCTGATTGCTGAGGCTAAGACTTCCAGACTATGTTAAATAATAATGGAGAGAGTGGTCATCCTTGTCTGTTCCTGAACATAGGGGAAAAGCTCTCAGTTTCTCCAGATTGAGTATGTTATTAGCTGTGGATCTTTAGTATATGGTCTTTATGATGTTGAGGTATGTTTTATCAATCCCTACTTTGTTGAAAGTTTTTTTTAATCATGAATGTATTCTGCATTTTGTCAAATGCATTCTCTGCATCTATTGAGAGGATCATATGGCTCTTATCCTTTCTTTACATAATGTGGTGTATCACATTGATTGATTTGCAAAAATGAATAGCCCTGCAGCTCAGGAATAAATCACTTTTGATTGTGGTGAATAATTCTTTACTGGATTCAATATGCTAGTTTCTTCTTGAGAATTTTTACATCCATGCTCATCAATGATATTGGCCTATATTTTCCTTTTAGTAGGGCCTTTATCTGGTTTTGGAATCAAGGTAAAACTGGCTTTATAGAATGAGTTTAGAAGTTTTCCTTCCATTTCTTTCTCTCTCTCTCTCTCTCTTTCTTTCTTGTAACAGTTTGGGAAGAATAAGTGTTAGTTTTTCTTTAAGTGTCCGGTAGGTAGGTAGGTAAATAAATAAATAAATAAATAAATAAATAAATAAATAAATAAATGTCTGGTAGAATCCCTGGGAAGTCATCTGGTCCTGGACTTTTGTTTGTTGGGAGATTTTTTATTATTCTTTCCATTTCTTTGCTGGTTGTGGGTCTGTTTAAATTTTCTATTTCTTCATATTTCAGTTTTGGTAGTCTGTGAGTCTGTGGGAATTTATCCATCTCTTTCAGATTGCCCACTTTTTTGGAATATGATTTTTCATAATATTCTCACATACTTGTTTGTATTTCTAAGGTGTTGGTTGTGGTCTCTTCCCATTCATTTGTGATTTTATTTATTTGCATCCTTTCTCTTTTCTTTTTGATACATCAGCTATGGGGTTATCAATTTTATTAATTCTTTCAGAGAACCAGCTCTAGTTTTGTTGCTCTCTTCTACTGTTTTTTGTTCGTTTCTATATCATTTACTTCTGCTCTAGTCTTTATTATTTCCTTTCTTCTGTTTGCTTTAGGTTTTATTTGCTCTTCCTTGTCTAACCCCTTTAAGCGCAAGATTAGGTGTGTATTTGAGACCTTCCTTGCTTCTTGAGATTGGCCTGTATTGCAATATACTTTCCTCTTAGGACTGCTTTTGCTGCATCCCAAAGATTTGGACTGTCGTGTTTTCATTTTAATTTGCTTCCATGTACTTTTTCATTCCTTCTTTAATTTCTGGTTAACCCATTCACTCTTTATTAGGGTGTTCTTTAACCTCTATATATTTGCAATCTTTCCAAATTTTTCCTTGGGGGTGACTTCAAGTTTCATAGCATTGTGGTCTGAAAATTTGCATGGTATGATCTCAATCTTTTTGTACTTTTTGAGGGCTGATTTTGTGACCCAGTATGTCATCTATTCTGGAGAATGTTCCCTGTGCACTCAAAAAATGTGCATTCTGCAGCTTTAGGATAGAATGTTCTAAATATATCTGTTAAGATTTATGGGTCCAATGTGTCATTCAAAACCATTGTTTCCTTGTTGATTTTTCTGCTTAGATCATCTGTCCACTGCTGAAAGTGAATGTAAAAGTCCCCTACTCTTAGTATATTATTATCGTTGAATTTCTTGTGTTTGTTAATAATTGATTTACACATGTGGGTGTTTCTAGTTGGGGGCATAAATATTTACAATTGTTATATCTTCTTGATCAATAGACCCCTTACTTATGATGCAATATCTTTATTCATCTCTTATTACAGTCTTTGGTTTAATATACAGTTTGCCTGATATAAGTAGGGCTACTCTGGCTTTCTTTTGGCATCCATTAACGTTATAGATGGTTCTCTATCTCCTTATTTTCTTCAAAGGTCGTTAGGTCTAGAATAGGTCTCCTATAGGTGGCATATATATAAGTTTTGTTTTTGATCTATTCTGATACCCTATGTATTTGATCGAAGCATGTACTGCATTTACATTCAGGGTGATTATTGAAATATATGAATTTTGTGTCACTGTGCTACCTGTACAGTTGATGGTTTGGTGACCTTCTCTAATTATTGTTTCTTTTGTTTTTTCTCCCCTACTCAAAGAGTCCCCCTCAACATCCAGATGGCCAACAGACACACGAAACGATGCTCAGCATCCCTCCTCATCAGGGAAATACAAATCAAAACCACACTGAGATACCACCTCACGCCAGTCAGAGTGGCTAAAATGAGCAAATCCGAGAACTCTAGATGCTGGCGAGGATGTGGAGAAACGGGCACCCTCCTACACTGTTGGTGGGAATGTAAACTGGTACAGCCCCTCTGGAAAACAGTGTGGAGGTTCCTCAGGAAACTAACAATAGAACTCCCCTAGGACCCAGCAATAGCACTGCTAGGAATTTACCCAAGGGATACAGAAATGCTGAGGCATAGGAGCACATGTACCCCAATGTTCATAGCAGCACTCTCCACAATAGCTAAAACATGGAAAGAGCCTAAGTGTCCATCAACAGACAAATGGATCNACTAATTTGACAATAAACTATTTGTAAAAAATAAATAAATAAATAAATAAAATACATAAGCACAAAAAAAAAAAAAAAGAGTCCCCCTCAATATTTCTTGCAGGACTGGTTTAGTGGTCATGAACTCCTTTAGTTTTTGTTTGTCTGGGAAATTGATTATCTTTCCTTCTATTCTGAATGACAGCTTTGCTAAATAAAGCATTTTTGTTGTGTATTTTTCCCATTTAGCACATTGCCTGTATCATGATTCTCCATTCTGGCATGCCAAGTTTCTTGGATTGATCTGCTGTGAACCTATCTGTCTTCCTTTAGTTAAGGACTTCTTTTCCCTTGCTTTTTTCATGATTCCTTGTCTATGTATTTTTTATCTGACTATGATATGCCTTGGTGATTGCTGGCTTTTGTTGAATTTAATAGGAGTTCTCCATGTTTCTTAGATGTTGATGTCTGTGGTCTTCCCCAGATTAAGGAAGTTTTCAGTTACAATTTATTCATATAAACCTTCTGACATTTTTATTTTGTTATTTTATTTTATTATTATTTTTAATGTCTATTTTTGAGAGAGAGACAGAGACAGAGCTCAAGTGGAGGAGGGGCAGAGAGAGAAGGAGACACAGTCTGAAGCAGGCTCCAGGCTCTAAGCTGTCATAACAGACCCAATGTGGGACTTGACTCACAGACCGGGAGATCATGACTTGAGCCAAAGTCAGATGCCCAACCAACTGAGGCACCCAGATGCCTCAAATTGTCTTAATTTCTTTCTTTTTAAATGTTTATTTTTGAGAGAGAGAGCATGAGTAAGGGAAGGGCAGAGAGAGGGAGAAAGAGGATCTGATGTAGGCTCTGGGGTGAGAGCAGTGACCGATGTGGGGCTTGAACTCACAAACAATGAGATTGTGACCTAAGCTGAACTCAGATATTCAACCAACTGAGCCACCCAGGCACCCCCTTGACCTTTCTTTTTTTTTTTTAATCTGTGGGACTCCTATAATATGAATGTTATTCTGTTTTAGTAAGTCATTGAGTTCCTTCAGTCTACCTTTATGATCCATTACCTGTTTCCCTCTTCTTTTCAGCTTCATTGTTTTCCATAGTTTATCTTCTATATAATGAATTCACTCCTCTGCTGTGTGCATCTTCGCTATTATGGTATCCCTTTGGGTTTACTTCTGGGTTACAGTATTTTTAATTTTAACCTGACTAGAGTTTAGCTCTTTTATCTCTGCAGTAAGGGATCTTCTAAGTCTTCTATGCTTTTCTTCAAGCCCAACTAGAATCCTTATAATTGGTGTTTTAAATTCTAGTTCAGTCATCTCATATCTGTGTTGATTAAATGCCTGGCCATTATCTCTTCCTGTTCTTTCTTTTAAAGTGAATCCCTCTATCTTTTCATTTTAGAGGGGAAAAAATAAAGAGAAAAACTAAAATATTTTAAAAACATAATAAAGGAAGCTAGATTCCAGGTTTGCTTTGGTCTGCTTATTGAGAGAAGCTAGGTAGAAAAAAGATGAAAGGATTAAAATTAAATTAAATTAAATTAAAATTTTTCCATTTCTGCCTAGAAAATAAAACCAGTAAGAGACACAAAAACAAACAAACAAACAAACAAACACAATCCAAAGGAAGCTAGATCCTGTTTCCCCTAGAGCTTCCCCTAGAGCTGAAGCTTTGGATAACTACATGATCAGCAGACTTAGTGCATGCCTGGGGTTTGTGCTGGTCTTCTGGGGGAGGGCCCACTGCTCTGATTCTCAGGCTGACTTGCCCTTGTGGAGATATACTTGGAGGGCCCTTGTGGAGATATACTTGGAGGGTGTTTGTTGTAAAGGCTCCATTCTCCAGTTGGTGTCTCTGTTTAGCTCACTGAGGTTGATGAATGATGATGGGCTAGGGGTGAAAATGACTTCCTAATTTCTGTCTCTAGTGCCCTCACATACATGCAATCAGTCACTCCGTCTGTGTCCCTGACTTGTCTCAGATCCACACCTTCACCTTGTCTGTATCGGAGCTGTCCGTCTGCCAGGCAGTGTCCCCCTCCTGGAATTTATCTCAGATGAAGCTGCATTTCAAAAGCCCACACTTCTGAGGCTCCTGCAGCTCAGACCTGTGCTGATCCTCTGGGAGAGGGGTTTCCTGGGTTGTGGCCAGTGCCAAGTTGTCTCAGAAAAACAGTCATCTGATGGCACAACAGCAGTGGCTTGGTGTTTATGGTAAATCTCAACACACAGATGGTCCCAGTGTTTGCTGCTCTCAGCAGACATCTTTGTTCCTCTACTGGTGAATGGGGCAGCTCTTTGGTGCCCAGTGGGTCTTTTGCCCACAGAGAGGCTACATCACCTCTACCAAATGCACTCTAAGCAGGAGAACTGTTTCACCCTGTGCACCCCAGGGGATTCTCAGATTGTGCTGCCTGTTCCTGGGGCTTTGCCCTGCTTCCTTACTGGACCACTGCCAGGCACTGACCTCCAAAACTTCAGACTCTGCTTTGCTGTTTATAAAAACTTTGGTATTGGAACCTCTCCTTTTTGCCCGTCAATGGTTTTGAGGAACAGTTTTCTTGTGCAGCCCCCTATACTTGTTTTCACTCTCTTTTATTCTTCACTCTTAGCTCACTTCTCCACAATCAGGGATCCCTTCCCACCACAGCACCCATCGCTCTTTTCTCACACAAATAAACTCTCTGGAGATCCTACTTGCCATGGGTTGTTTTCTCTGTTTGTGGACATGCAGCTTTGTTCTCTAAGACTTCTGATTGATATCTTTAATGTTCAGAATGATTTTATATTTATCTAGCTGTTTTTGGGGAGGAGGCAAGCTTAGGATCACCCTACTCTTCTGCCATTTTAATTGTCTTCCAGAATTTCATTACTTTTTTAAGGCTAAATAATATTCCATTGTGTGTGTGCACCACATTTTGTTTACCCATTCATATGTCAATTGACATCTGCATTGCTTCCTCCTTTCAGGTATTGTGAATAATGGTACAGTGAACACGGGAGTACAAATATCTCTTCAAGTCCCTGTTTTCAATTCTTTTGGGTATATACCCAGAAGTGAAATTGCTGGATCACATGATAAATCTATTTTTAAGTCTTTGAGGAACCTGTATACTGATTTCCACAGTGACAGCACCATTTTACATTCCTATAAGCTGCACAAGGGTTCCAATTTCTCCACATCTTTTCCTCTGCTTATTTTTATAAATGTTTATTTTTGAGAGAGAGAGAGAGAGGAAGAGAGAGAGAGAGGATCCAAAGCTGGCTTTGCACTATCAGCACAGAGCCCGATGCAAGTCTTGAACTCATGAACCATGAGATCCTAACCTGACCTGAAGTGGGATGCTTAACTGACTGAGCCACCCAGGTGCCGTCTTTGGTTATTTTTTAAACAGCAGCTATCCATTGGGATGTAAATTTAAATCCTTAAATTAAGAAAAGTAGAGACATTTTTATGCTTAGGATCAAAGAACTCAGACACCAAAGTGTGAGGTGAATATAGAAGTCTCTTTCCCAGTACAGCAGGTACATCAGTCACACATCTATTCGTGCATGTTTGACCCTCTGTTCCAGTCTAAGAAGCCTATGAGCGGGGCGCCTGGGTGGCTTAGTCGGTTAAGCGTCCGACTTTCGCTTAGGTCATGATCTCGCGGTTCGTGGGTTCGAGCCCCGCGTCGGGCTCTGTGCTGACTGCCAGCTCAGAGCCTGGAGCCTATTTCAAAGTCTGTATCTCCCTCTCTCTCTGACCCTCCCCTGCTCATGCTGTCTCTCTCTCTCCTAGGAAAAAAAATAAAAAATAAAAAGCCTATGAGGCTACAACACTTGTCATTGTGATATTCATATTTCTAGGTCCTAGTAAAGATCCTGTCACACAGCAATGAACACTGGGAGTGATATGTTTCTAGAACTCTTGATCTTAGACATGCTTTCCCTGGACATAACCACCTGCCACCTCTGAATCAGCAACTTCTCCAACCATTTCCAAACGTATTCTAGCTTTTCAAATGGAGCAGAGAAACCCTTTATCTTCTCTTGCTATGTTGCCTCTACAGATTGGCTGTGGACTACTGGATGATCCATTTCTTATTCCTGGTAACTAGATCCGTATCTGTTCTAACTCTGATATAAACTCACAAATCCCCTTTTAAGCTGTTTCCAAAGTACCACAGACAGGTTAGTGAAAGGCAGAAACATGTGTTAAGAAAATAAAGCCTGGCATTGAATAATTAGCATTGGAGAATGCAAGGAGTTTGTCTCAAAAGCGACAGAAAAAGATTATGTCTCACAGGGCTAGAGGATTTAGACTGGAATTTCGAAGACGATTTTTTTAAAAAAGTTTTTAATGTTTTATTTATTTCTGAGAGAGAGAGAGAGACAACACGAGCAGGGGAGGGTCAGAGAGAGAGGGAGACACAGACTCTGAAACAAGATTCAGGCTCTGAGCTAGATGTCAGCACAGAGCCCTACTTGGGGCTCAAACCCACAAACCATGAGATCATGACCTGAGATGAAGTTGGATGCTTAACCGACTGAGCCACCCAGGCGCCCCTAAAGACGATTTTCAAATAAAGGTTAAAGTGCTTCAGGGAAATGCCTGGAAGAGAGCATCAAGTCAAATTGTATTTTGTTTCCACTTGAGAGGGTCCTTTCCTCTGGGATATCTAAATTCTTTTCATTTCTCCAAGGAAGAAAGTGGTGCTGCTTCCAGCAAGGTCTTGGGATTGGAGTGCAGAGGAGCAGAACAGAGGGGTTCCAGCTGGATAGGGGGATTTCTACCTGATACAAAAGGAAAGAGCAAGTTTGGTGGAGGGGAAGTGAAAAAAAAATGATACAGGAAGGCCAAGTTCTGAAATTTAACATGAGTTTAGGACAGTGTGCACATATAACCCAGAGGGAAACATAAAACAGGTATGAAACCAAGAACCTGAAGGATGAAGTCAGGCTAAAATGAGCAAACTAAGGGTATGTGTAGAGAGTTGGGGGGAAATAATGGGAAAGAGGTGGGAGGCTCCTAAATAGTAAACTGAAACATCTGCTAATGTTCTAAGTACAGTTGAGTTGGCTAGAGCACTGTGTGTGTTTGTGTGTGTGTGAACACATGTGAGTGCATATGTGCATTTGTGTATGCAGCTTGAGGAGAGTATGGAAGCTGGCCTGAATTAAAGAGCTAGGGTTTGAAGGTCTGTGATACTTTAGGACAATTTAAGACACTTCATCTTAGGACAGCTCACAAATAATGACACCCAAACTACCTACATTTTAATGTTTTTTTCCCCTCATATTTAGAAAGTTGTATGCACAAATACAACATTTAATTCTGGAATCTACTTTAGAAGACAATCTGCCTACAACGATCCTTGCCTTCCAGTACATACACCTTGTGTAGTCTCTTATACTGAATCCAGGCTGGTCTGTGTGACCCATAAAGTATGGCACAAATGATGTTATTTAATGTCCAATGCTGCTTCATAAAAGATATTGTAGCTTCCACCTCAGTCTCTTGAATCACTTGCTCTGGAGAAGGCAACGCAATGTTAAGAAGACATTCAGAAGGCCTATAAGATGGTTCAATGAGGTTTCCTGTCAATGGTGAGCACCTCCAGCCATGTGAGTGGCCGGCTTGGAAATGATTCTTTCAGTATCAGTCAAACCTTCAAATGACTCCAGCTTTGGCCCACAACTGACAGCAACCTTGTGAGAGACCCTGAGCCACAATCACTTAGCCAAACCATCCCCATATTCCTGAACCATAGACATTGTGAAATAATAAATGTTTATTGCTATTTTAAGCCACTAAATTTGAGGTAATTTGTTATGAAGCAATAAATAGGTAATATAGTATTATAGGAACATGAATAAAAGAAGGATTTTGGGAAAATTTGCATTTTCCAGGATAGTTTATTCAAAAATTATACATATATATAAAAATACATAGTTTCAGATAAGTAACTAAAAAATGCAATTGCAGCAATGCTAATATTTTCAGGTGATTTATAAAATTTTGCCAACCCGAAAGAAAAAATGTGAACCAAACAAGGTGACCCTTGAATATGGAATTCACATTAATATCCCCTTTTCCTATTTCTTGTCCCTTGACAATCTTAAGTGAGCCTTCATCAAAAGGTAGTCGCCCACGTGCAAGATTAATGGAACCATTTTACAAGGGCAAGAGAGAAAAGCACTGTGTGACACTCCTGAAAGAAAGACAGATTACCCAGAAATTCACTGGCAATATAAAATATGTATTTTCTTTGAGAACTGAGCTTTCATTGTAATTCTTGCTTGCTTTCTGAGATCTTTGACATTTGAGTCCAGGATGGAGTACATTTAAGACTGTCTTTTAAATACATCCTCATTCCAAACAGTGAGTCCAGGTTGCTCTGTCTTTTGTGATGGTTGAGATCTCTCTCCACTTGTTTATCCATTTGGAAGTAATTTTTAAAACAACCCTGGTGGCTTCCCTGAGGGTGTCCATCATATAGCTCAGAGAAGCCATGGGCAATTTACTGAGTAAATATTGACTTAACTCTGTCCAAAGTCCCCAGAGAAGTTGCCTGGCTGCTATGACAAGCAAATGATGTGTGTGACTCAAAGTAAGCCTTTCCTGGAGGTTCCCACCAGGAGAAGATTAGGACTTCTCTTATTACAGAGAGGCCAAAGACTCTCTTCACAAAAGAAAACAAAAGAGAGGACTTATATGATGAAAGGATGCCTCAGACCTTTCCTGAAAAGATGATCTGTATCTTTATGGTTGGAAATGTTAGTGGGTCAGCAGGGCAGTAATGAATCCTGGGACTCACCAGCATAAACCAGATCAGGAGAGAGGAAAATGCTGGCTCCTGTGGGAGTCCAGAGGAGGATTCTTGTGCCATGGAGAATGTTTATTGGGGACTTTCAAGAATCCCTTCAGAGAGGCTGGGTGAGGGTAGGGTAAGAAAAGCATGACTCTACAATTGTTAGTTTACATAGAGCATCCCACTGAGTGGCATTCTGCATAATGCCCACCTCAAAGATTTGATGTGTGGGGTGTTTGTTTTGTAACTGAGACTCAAAAGATGTAACACAGAATCAAAATAAGCTGGGGTTCTTCTGTCCATACTTAAAGTCTGGAGTAAAATCTGCTGTTAAAATATTGTTCCCTTTGCTCCTGTCTCCTCAGGGAGAGAGGAAGGATAGTACCTATGTTATTTTGTATCTGGTAAGCAGAACTATCAGTGACAATTGGTAACTCCATTCAATAAGAATTAGAATGAGGAGATTCACTATGATGTTAGTACTCAATGAGGCTTCTGGTTCCAGACATGGGGGTTGCACCTTTTATCTTTGTCTTAGGAATGCCTTGAACATTGGACATTCAGTGATCTGGTGCTGTTTGGAGGGCTACACTGAGCTAAAGACAAAAGATGGCAACTCCTCCTATCTCACTTGATAATGTCATCCCCCTCTGTGTCATGTGATCATATTAGGAAGTCTCTGCAATTTGCAAGAGGATTATGACAAAAGATGAAGGGTTTTAGGTAGCCTGTGTACATCATGGCATGACAGATCCTTGTTTGAGACAGGCTATCAGCTTCCCTTTGTCTACATTCTTTGAGGTTCTGAATTTCATGAGGCTAACAAAACCCCCCAGTTGTCTATAAAACAAATTCCAAAGGATGAAGAAATGATGAAAATATATTTATTTGGGGATATCCTGATATTAGTAAAAAAATATTTGGTTATTGATTTTAATATTTCTAAAACTAGTAACTTAAAATTTTCCTAAAAAAATCAACAAACCCTCAAAAAACATTGCAGACCCACAATTATATGGTCAACTAATCTTCAACAAAGCAGGAAAGAATATCCCATGGGAAAAAGAGAGTCTCTTCAACAAATGATGTTGGAAAAACTGAACAGCAACATGCAAAAAGAATGAAACTGGACTACTTTTTTTTTTTTACACCATACACAAAAATTATTTCAAAGTGGATGAAAGACCTAAGTGTGAGACAGGAAACAAACAAAATCGTAATGGAAACTCTTTGGCCTTGGCCATAGCAACTTCTTACTAGACACATCTCTGGAGGCAAGGGAAACAAAAGCAAAAATGAACAATTGAGACTTCATCAAAATAAAAAGTTTCTGCACAGTGAAGGGAACAATCAGCAAAACTAAAAGGCAACCTATGGAATGGGAGAAAAAAATTGCATATCTGATAAAGGGTTAATATCCAAAATCCATAAAGAATTTATCAAACTCAATACCCAAAAAATAAATACTCCAGTGGAGAAATGGAGGGAAGATATGAATACACATTTTTCCAAAGAAAACATTCAGATGGCTAACAGACACATGAAAAGATGTTCAAAATCACTCATCACAAGGGAAATGCAAATAAAACCACAATGAGATATGACCTTACACCTGTCAGAATAGCTAAATTTAACAACATAAGAAATAACCGGTCTTGGCAAAGATGCAGAGAAAGGGGAACACTCTTTCACTGTTGGTGGAGATACAAACTGGCGCAGCCACTCTGGAGAACACTATGGAAATTCCTCAAAAAGTTACAAATGGAGTTACCCTATGACTCAGACATTGTATTACTAGGTATTTACCCAAAGGATACAAAAATACAGATTCGAAGGGGAACGTGCATCCCGATATTTATAACAGTATTATCGACAATAGCCAAACTATGGAGAAAGCCCAAATGTTCATCAACTGATACATGGATAAAGAAGAGGTAATATATGTATTTTTGTATCCTTTGGGTAAATACCTAGTA
>NW_027527377.1:452676-513333 GCF_008692635.1 Crocuta crocuta
TAATATATGTATCATATATATATGGTATATAATAATATTCCATATATGATATATAATATTCCATATATATATGGAATATTATTCAGCCGTCAGAAAGAATAAAATCTTGTCATTTGTAATGATGTGGATGGAGTCAGAATATATTATACTAAGCAAAGTAAGTCAGTCAGAGAGAAACAGATATATGATTTCACTCATATGTGTAATTTAAGAAACAAAACAGATGGACATAGGGGAAGGAAAAAAGAGAGGGAAGCAAACATAAGAGACTCTTAAGTATAGAGAACAAACGACGGTTGCTGGAGGGTAGGTGGGCAATGGATGGGCTAAATGGGTGATAGGTATTAAGGAAAGCACTTGGGGACACCTGGGTGGCTCAGTCAGTTAGGCATCTGACTCTTGATTTTGGCTCAGGTCATGATATCATGGACGTGACCATGCCCAGCGTGGAACTTGCTTAAGATTCTCTCTCTCTCCCTCTCTCTTTGCCCCTCCCCCATTCATTCTCCTGCGTGCTTTCTCTCTCTCTCTTTCAAAAAAAAAAAAAAAAAAAGACGTGTTTCTTGGCATGTCTGAGCTACAGTAAGCTCCAGAGCTACAGTAAACTATATTATATATATATACATATACAGTAAACTATATATAAAACTCTCTATTGGCTTGTCAATAACTTATGTGATCAGAGTAAAGCCACAAAGGAGATATCCCTGCCAGGAACCCCCAAACAGCAGTGCCCAGTGCAGAGA
The DNA here is from genome assembly GCF_008692635.1 of Crocuta crocuta. Taxonomy (NCBI): domain Eukaryota; kingdom Metazoa; phylum Chordata; class Mammalia; order Carnivora; family Hyaenidae; genus Crocuta; species Crocuta crocuta. The sequence continues at coordinate 453,423 of NW_027527377.1, forward strand.
AGTGTCTTTCATGAATTCCATGGGAGAGGCCCTGATTCAAACATTCATTTGCAAGTAGTATTTTTGGGAAGTGATCCAAAGTAGACTTCTGAGCTGTGAGGAAGTCAGACAGCGGAGGAAAGGTAGCTAGGAAAAGAAAGTGTAACCAAGCAAGTAACCCAAGAGGACAGCTGGAGCTCAATGCCACTGAGGAGCTCTACCCACAGTGGAGACCATGTCTCAAAGTTATTTCAACCCAAAGGATAAGGGAGAATTTTAAACTATTAGCATAAATTTTAATGTTCATCTTTATATTATACAATGAAAATAAGTTTTAAATGCAAATATCAGAACTTAACTCACATCTGGAATCATCAAAATTATGCAATTCTTATTTGGCAATTCATAGTGCATCTCTATGGTTAGCTACACAGAACTAACCCATCTGGTTTAATTTCACTTCTCCATGAGTGTCCATTCCATCAGGACTATCTACCTTTAACTTACTAATGTGTAAGGAAAGACTGAGAGAGAAAGGATGTGGTTTGCCCAGCTTTCCGTTTCCTTCAGTCTCTTCACTTTGAGCATAAGTGGTTGTTTAATGGAAATTAACAAGAGTAAGAAAGAATGTTCTCAAATCTTTCTGCATTTGAAGCAGTTTCTATTGTGACAACAAAGTGTGGTCCTTGAGGCTGTCTGTGCCCCCTTACTCAGTCATAGATATGGCACATTTAACCTGTATTTGCCTTTTCTCCCATGTCCTTGGGCTTCTAAATTCTATACTTGTGGGCATCAGGAATGTTCTATGGAAATGTAGAGGCAAGGGGCAAAGGTGGGGACACATGCATTATATGAATGTCCTCTACCTACACACATGCTCCAGGGCCCCATCAGCTGCCGGGAGCTGCACTGGCCTCTCCGGATGGCAGTCACAGCAAGGAAATGGCAGTGTTTGCAGCTCCTGCCATGAGAAATGAAAACTGATATCTCCTGCTACTACTGGCTCATATTGGAAATGAGGCTGCTGGTATTGACCAGGCCTCACATTATTCCATATCAGACCAATATTCCAAACACAGATACCTCATAAGGAAAAGCATATTCCTGCCTTTACAAAAGAGATTTTAGATGAAAGCTCTGTGGATGATTGTAAAAAGCCTCTTCCTATGGACCTTGCATATCAAAGATAATTGAGTCTGGCCCTGAGGCAAAGAGCCTAATTTAGAGTTAAGGGCAAATATCCACCCTCACTCATTTGTTTCTGCTTAGAGCATTTTCTGGCCTTGTATATGCTGATTGCTCCCTGTGAAGGAACCTATTGAGGAACTTCTTTTGTGATTATGAGAGCAGAGGTGTTCCCTGAAAGACCTGTTTTTCTTGATACTTCCACCTTAAACAAACAAGCTATTGACCCCTGCCCACAAAGAAGTAACTTCACTCTTTTTATGCTAAAAACTTTGTCTGGTATGTTAAAGACACCTTCCTTCCCCATAGGATAGGCATCTAAATCCCCTACCTCAATCACTATTGTAAACGTTATGCATGAGTCTTCTACATATCTATGTTCTGGGAAATTTCTTACATATCAAAGAAGTTTGTTATCAGAAACCATTGTCTAAGGCAAATGCCACTTCTGTGCCGTCCCCCAAACACTTAGTGATAAAATAAAGTTGAGCCCCAGTCAGAGCAGAGATGCCTGCCTGGTGATCAGAAAGAATCTCCAGGGCTCGCTCTCTCTCTCGCTCTCTCTCTCTCTCTCTCTCTCTCTCTCTCTCTCTCTCTCTCTCGCCCTCTCGCCCTCTCTCGCCCTCTCTCGCCCTCTCGCCCTCTCTCGCCGACACAGTCCATCCTTCAGGGACCCCTGGACATGCCGGAGCCGGCCTCCAGCAATCAGCCTTCACTTACAAAACGCTATTCCAAAGATCGAATTACTAAGAACTACAAGACAGTGGCAGCAGATCATTAAACTGGGTGTGGAGGTGTTTTCAATGTGAGGAACAATGTGGCTGGGAGAACACCTTTCTGAGGCTGGCTCAGGCTGGGACATCTATCCACCAAAGCCTGGTTCTTTGTGGGTGGAGGGCTGCTTCCATCACTTCTTCCTAGCAGGTGGAGAAACTGAGTGCAGGTTTCAGGCAGAGATGCAGGTGTTCACAGCCTTTGCTTGATGTGTAGAGTATGCAAGAGTAGATGGAGGGCACTGATCTGTTTCCTCAGATATCTCTGAGATTTAAACAGAAAAGCCCAGGACTTCAGGGTTTGCTGACTGCTCAGGCCTCGCTGATCCCTGAAATGGAGATAGATGTGAAAAGCATTTTTAATTGTGTTTTTTTTTTCCTGTGTCAAGCCCATCGAAGTGAAGGGCACGCCAATTTGCCTTACCAATTAGTCCTTCACACGTGTTTTTGTTTTGTTGCCTGTTTTGTACATTCAGGACTGTCACTGGCTGGTGGGATATTTGTGAGGTGCCTGTAGCACTTGATACGGTTGAAGAGAGACAGGGTACAACCTCCGTATGGAGGGAACCCAGAAGAAAAAGAACAGATGAAGGCCAGACAGAACAGAGCTTGCTGAGTTCCCAGAATATACTCAGCTTAGTTGGAGAACAGAACCTGCATAGGGAGGAGCAGAGGTGACTGAAAAATGTTTTCTCTGTTCTACTTCCAAATACTAGAAAGACTTGGTGAATTGGGCTGACTACCAGAAGAACATAAATGTCTATAACCTTCTGGATAAGCAATTTGGTAATGTGTATTTAGAGTTTTAATAATGATATTCATATCATTTGTCCTGGAATTACATTCTTCAACTTTTATTTTAATACACATTCATTGAAATATCATTTACATTAGGAAAAATTATAAATAGCTGAATAATAGAAAAATCTTCCAAATTTCCAGATGAAGGAATATTGTGCAGCTAAGAGGAAATTTTGCTTTGGAATAATAATTACAAGCATGGCAAAGAGTTAAAAATTCACGAGCATATGTTCCCAGTTGCCCATTAGAGTCCTGGTTTCTGTCCATTGTCCTAGGATAATCATCAGTGGTGTAGCCTTTCACTGTCCAAAGTTCCTGGTCACTCCATTCATAACAATAATGGGACAAAGCTGCCCGTGCCACACCAGGTGCTACATAAACTGGTGGTGGGATAGTGCATATTTAACAATTGGCTCTCCAGGAAACTGCTTTAATTTGTAACATTTGCCAATTATCTATGGTGTAAATACTACCACTGTGGCCAATTTCAAGCTATAACATAGGGTCACTGAAGGTGGATTTGGGCTGAGATTAGCACAATCATCTCTTCCAAGCTAACCAAGCAGGCTCAGCACACCTGTGGGTAAACACTACACTATGTGGGTAAGGACTTCATGAGGACAAGGGTAGTGTTCTTTTATGGTGGGGGAGCAGTAGTTTTCTTTCCTTCTTTGTGTTGGTGGAAGAAGTCTGATACCCACTATGTCACCATCTCTGAAGAAAGTGATCCCTGCATTTGAGGTGGGCACTCAGTGTTCTGGCCTCTCCAGCTGCCCAGCAGGTGCTCCCTCCCTGCTAGGAGCCCCACCCACAGGACAGGAGGACCAGTTCTGGTCACCACCCTGCTCCCATTCTCCAGTCTTTCAACACAGTATAAGGACAGGAAATAGGGCAGACAGATTTAGTAGGAGGCTGTTTTACAGTATCCATGAGAAGAAATGAGAGTCTAACAGGAAAAACTGGCAAAGAACATACAGAATAGAGGAAAGTTGTGTGAAACACTGGGTATTCTTGTTCCCAGTGCTGGATAGATGGAAACTGGGGACGGGGGGAGACTAGCTTTCTAACAAACTTCACAGTCCAAAGTTTTCAAGGACTGCAGCCACATCATTAATGCAGATTAAGAAGAACCCAATGCCTGCTAGTGGAGACCCTGTGAAGAGAGTGGCCCTTTGTCTTTGTCAGTAATTCTCTCTATCCATGGCACCAAGCCCTATTAACTCCTGTCTCTGAACCATAGTAAAAAAAAGTACATCACCTTTAGGATCCCAAAGCCTCAGTCATTAGCAGGACATGCCTGAAGGGGGGATCCTTCTGACTGCAGCCAAAGTATCTGTAGATATCACAAACTGTTTATATTTTCATATTACTGTGGTCTGAATATTTATGTCCACCCAAAATTCACATGTTAAATCCTAACCCCCAAAAGTGATGATAGAAAGAAGTGGGGCTTTGGGAAGGTGACCAAGCCATGAGAGTGGAGCCCTCATGAAAGAGATTAGTGCTTTTATAAAAATGGTTTCAAAGAGACTTTTCACCATTCTTATCATGTGAGGACACACTGAAAAAATTCCAGTCATGAACGAAGAAATGAGCACTTATCAGTGCCATGCTTTGATCTTGGTCATCCAGCCTCCATAACTATGAGAAATTTCTGTTGTTTCTAAGCCATCCACTCTGGCATTTTATTATAGCAGTCCAAAGAGAATAAGACATGTGCAACTTTTCATGAACTATTTACTAAGCAACTACTATATTTTAGGCACTACTCTGGTACTCAAATACACCATAAACAGCAACAACAAGAAATAAATAAAGTCACTACCTTTAAGGTTCCATGTCTTAAGGGAAGAAAACAGACAGAAAATGATGTACTATATTGAATGTGGTATGAGATTTGTCACCAAAATGGTTTTATAGCTTACATTTTTAAAAACATGGATACACCAAGATTCACTTATTGCCTTTAGTTGTTACAGCTTCTTAGGCCCTTTCAATCATGACATTGAAGAGGCCAGAACAATTGTTTCATGATGAAATGCCCACATTCTGTATTTGTATGGTGGTATCATTTGTGACATTGTTTTTTTTTTCTTAAATAGTTTATTGTCAAGTTGGTTTCCATACAACACGCAGTGCTCTGCTGGGAGCCGCACCGGCCTCTCTGGATGGCAGTCACAGCAAGGAAACTGGTATCCCCTTCTGCTACCATTGGCTTATGTTGTAAATGAGGCTGCTGGTATTGACCAGGTCTCACAATATTCCAGATCAGACCGATATTCCCCACATAGATTGCCCATAAGGAAAAGCATGTCCTTGCCTTTCCAAAGATGATTGTCAAAAAGCTCTTCCTAAGGGTCTTGCAGATCCAAGACTTTCATAATAAAGGAGGCTTGAGTCTGCTTGCTGGAGGCCGGCTCCGGCATGTCCAGGGGTCCCTGAAGGATGGACTGTGTCGGCGAGAGAGAGTGGGAGAGCCCCAGAGATTCTTTCTGATCACCAGGCAGGCATCTCTGCTCTGACTGGGGCTCAACTTTATTTTATCATTAACTGTTTGGGGGACGGCACAGAAGTGGCATTTGCCATAGACAATGGTTTCTGATAACAAACTTCTTTGATATGTAAGAATTTCCTGGAACATAGATATGCAGAAGACTCATGCATAACGTTTACAATAGTGATTGAGGTAGGGGATTTAGATGCCTATCCTATGGGGAAGGAAGGCGTCTTTAGCATATCAGACAAAGTTTTCAGCATAAAAAGAGTGAAGTTACTTCTCTGTGGGCAGGGGTCAACAGCTTGTTTATTTAAGGTGGAAGTATCAAGAAAAACAGGTCTTTCAGGGAACACCTCTGCTCTCATAATCACAAAAGAAGTTCCTCAATAGGTTCCTTCACAGGGAGCAATCAGCATATACAAGGCCAGAAAATGCTCTAAGCAGAAACAAATGAGTGAGGGTGGATATTTGCCCTTAACTCTAAATTAGGCTCTTTGCCTCAGGGCCAGACTCAGGCCTCCTTTATTATGTAAGTCTTGGATCTGCAAGACCCTTAGGAGGAGCCTTTTGACAATCATCTTTGGAAAGGCAAGGACATGCCTGTCCTAATGAGCGATCTGTGTGGGGAATATCTGTCTGATCTGGAATATTGTGAGACCTGGTCCATACCAGCAGCCTCATTTACAACATAAGCCAGTAGCAGCAGAAAGAGATACCAGTTTCCTTGCTGTGACTGCCATCCAGAGAGGCTGGTGCGGCTCCCGGCAGTGCTCATTCCAACAAGTGCTCTCCTCCATGCCCATCAGCCCCCTTCCCCCCCACCAAGCCTCCAGCAGCCCTCAGTTTGTTCTCAGCATTCAAGATTTCTCATGATTTGCCTCCCTCCCTCCCCTCAACAAATTTTCCACTTCTCCTCCCCCATGGTCCTCCATTAAGTTCCCTCTAATCCACATTCAAACATACGGTATCTGTCCTTCTCTACCTGATTTATTCTGCTTAGCATAACACCCGCGAGTTCCATCCATTTTGCTACACATGGCCAGATTTCATTCTTTCTCATTGCCATGTAGTATTCCATTGTATAGATAAACCACATCTTCTTGATCCATTCGTCCATTGATGGACAATTAGGCTCTTTCCATGTTTTAGCTATTGTGGAGAGTGCTGCTATGAACATTGAGGTACATGTGCCCCTATGCATCAGCACTCCTGTATCCCTTGGGTAAATTTCCAGCAGTGCTACTGCAAGGTCATAGGGGAAATCTCTTGTTAATTTTTTGAGGAACTTCCACACTATTTTCCAGAGGGGCTGCACCAGTTTACATTCCCACCAACAGTGTAGGAGGGTGCCTGTTTCTCCACATCCTCTCCAGCATCTAGAGTCTCCTGCTTTGTTCATTTTAGCCACTCTGACTGGCGTGAGGTGGGATCTAAGTGTGGTTTTGATTTGTATGTCCCTGATGAGGAGGGACGCTGAGCATCGTTTCATGTGTCTGTTGCCATCTGGATATCCACTTTGTTCATGTCTTCTGCCCATTTCTTCACTGGATTATCTGTTTTTCGGGTGTGGAGTTTGGTGAGTTCCTTACAGATTTTGCATACTAGCCCTTTATCTGATATGTCATTTGCCACTCTCTTTTCCCATTCCGTCAGTTGCCTATTAGTTTTATGGATTGTTTCCTTTGCCATGCANCGACTTCTATTTTTTGGAAGAGTTTGAGAAGAATGGGTATTAATTCTGTTTTAAGTACCTGGCAGAATTTCCCAGGGAAGCCATCAGATCCAGGGCTCTTATTAGTTGGGAGATTTTTGATAACTGATTTGATTTCCTCACTACTAATTTGTCCTTTCAGATTTTCTATCTCTTCCCATGTGAATGTTGGTAGTGAGTGTGTGTTTAGGAATTTGTCCATTTCTTCTAAGTTGTCCAATTTGTTGGCATATACTTTTTCATAGTATTCCCTGATAATTGCTTGTATTTCTGAGGGGTTGGTTGTAATAAGTCCATTTTCATTCATGATTTTGTCGATTAGGGTGCTCTCTCTTTTCTTTTTCAGAAGCCTTGCTAGAGGTTTGTCAATTTTGTTTATTTTTTCAAAAAACCAACCCTTGGTTTCATTGATCTGTTCAACTGTTTCTTTGGTTTCTATATTATTTCTTTCTGCCCTGAGTTTTATTATTTCTCTTCTTCTGCTGGGTTTGGGGTGCTCTTGTTGCTCTCCCTGTAGTTGCTTTAGGTGCGCTGTTAGATTTTGCACTTGCGCTTTTGATAATTTCTTGAAATAGGCCTAGAGTGCAATGTACTTTCCTCTTAGGACTGCTTTCGCCACATCCCATAGAATAGGTATTCTCATTTGTTTCCATATATTTTTAAATTTCTTCTCTAATTGCCTGATTGGCCCATTCATTCTTTAGTAGGTTGTTCTTTAGCCTCCATGTTTTTGAGGGTTTCCAGACTTCTTCCCATGATTGATTTCAAGTTTCATAGCATAGTGATCTGAAAGTGTGCATGGTATGGTCTCAATTTTTTTATATTTATTGAGGGCTGCTTTATGTCCTAGTATGTGATCTATCTTGGAGAATGTGCCATGCGCACTTGATAAGAAAGTGAATTCCATAGCCTCAGTATGTAGAGTTCTAAATATACCTGTCAAATCCATCTGGTCCAATGTGTCATTTAAGTCCATTGTGTCTTTATTGTTTTTCTGACTATTTGATCTGTCCATTGCTGTCAGTGGAGTTTAAAGTCCCCTGCTATTAGCATGTTTATAGATAAGACTGTTTCTGTTTGTGATTGTTTTATGTATATAGGTGCTCACATATTTGGTGCTTAGATGTTTATAATTTTAGCTCTTCCTGATGGATAGACCCTTTCATTATTATATAATGCCCTTCTTCATCCTTGTTATGTTCTTTACCTTAAAGTCCAGTATGTCTGATATAAGTATAGCTACTCCAGCTCTCTTTTGACTTCCTGTAGCATGATAGATATTTTTCCATCCCCTTACTTTCAATCTGAGGGTGACTTCCTGTCTAACATGAGTTTCTTGTAGACAGCAAATACATGGGTTTTGTTTTTTTATCCATTCTGCTACCCTATGTCTTTTGATTGGAGCATTTAGTCCTATTACTATCAGTGTCATTGTTGAAATATATGGGTTTAGAGTCATCTTGTCATTTGTAGGAATCATGCTTGTGGTGGTGTCTCTAGCATCTTGTGTTCCTTACAACATTTCCCTCAGAGATTCCCCCTCAGGATTTCTTGTAAGGCTGGTTTAGTGGTGACAAATTCTTTCAATTTTTATTCATTTGGAAAGACTTTTATGTCTCCTTCTATTCTGAATGACAGGCTTGCTGGATAGAGGATTCTTGGCTGCATATTTTTTTCTGTTCATCACATTGAAGATCTCCTGCCATTCCTGTCTAATCTGCCAAGTTTCAGTAGATAGGTCTGTCACCACTCTGATAGGTTTCCCTTTGTATGTTAGGGCCCTTTTCTCCCTAGCTGTTTTCAGAATTCTTTGTCATTATATTTAGCCAGTTTCACTAGGGTATGTCATGCAGAAGATCGATTCAAGTTACGTCTGAGGGAAGTTCTCTGGGCCTCTTGAATTTCAACATCTACTTCCCTCCCCAGGTTAGGGAAGTTCTCTGCTATAATTTGTTCCAGGACTCCTTCAGCACCTTTCCCTCTCTCTTCTTCTTCTGAGATTCCTATGATATGGATCTTTTTCCATTTGATTGTATCGCTGAGCTCTCGAACTCTGCTTTCATGTTCCTGTTTCAGTTTATCTCTTTTTTTTCTAAGTTTCCTCTTTTTCTATAATTGTGTCTTCTAAATCGCTTATTCTCCTTTCTGCCTCTTCATTCCTTGCATTTGATGCCTCCACTTTATTATGTATCTCATATATGGCATTTTTAAATTCATCATAAGTATTTTTAAGCTCCATAGTGTTTGTAGCAATAGTTTCCCTGATGTTCTCCATGCCTTTTTCAAGCCCAGCCATTAATTTTGATTATTATTCTAAATTCTTGTTCAGTTATGTTGCTTATAACTGTTTTGAGCAGTTCTCTAGCTGTCAATTCTTCCTGAATTTCTTTGGAGGAGAGCTCTTTTGTTTCGTCATTTTGGTTAGCTTTCTATATCTTGTTAGTTTTAAAAGCTTATTATGCACTCTGCACCTGTGAGCGCTGCTGTAGCAAAGAAGGCTCTTTGACTGTCAGGGCCTGTCCATTCAGAAAATGTTCTTTGAATGGTATCTCTTGGTCTCTCTTGTTGAGACCTTGGGTATTTTATATTCCTACTAGTACTGGTATTTGGGACTCTGCACCATGTATACTTGGGTTGTTTCTTGAGGTAGCCCTAGAAAAGAAAACAGACAGACAAACACACAGGGAACAAAGGCACACAAATGCACAGACAAATCCAACAAAAACACGAACTGAAAGGAAAAACAAAAAAGAAAAGAGAAAAAAGGAAAGAGGGATGGTGAATAAAGAAATAAAAATACATAAAAAAGAAAAAAAGAAGAAAAGAAAAGGAAAAAAGAAGAAAACCAATAGACAAAGAACAGTTTAAAACATATAACCAGATTTCCCATCTACAAATTAATAGCCGGATGTATACAGTGCTGGTGAAAGAGCATAGAGAAAGAGAGAAATGACAGGGTGGGGAAGAAGCGAAATTGGAAATGAAATCAGCAGGCAGGACGAATAAGAAACTTTTTTCAAAGAGTGAAAGAGTGGAATATGGTTGGAAAAGAGGCGAAAGAAATGACGATGATGTTATCCAGAGAAATTATATAGTCTGATTACTCCAGAGAGAAAGAGATAAAAAGGTAGGTAGGTGCAGAATTTACATCTAGAGAATGGATTAAATGTGACTGTTTAAGCAAGCCGGTGACCAGAATTAATCAGGGCAGTGCATCCATGTTGGTCTTTTCCTGGCTCCAGTAAAAAAATCAAAAAATTAAAAAAAAAAAGGAGGAGTGCAGCTCTCTAGCAGGGATGGGCGTGGTTTGATCCAGTGTGTCCCGTGGGAGTCCTGCCTTGGCGGTTGTGGGGAGAAGAGTGGCAGCGCCCCAGTCCCTTCTTGAACCAAGCGTTGCAACTCTCTGATTTGGGTGTGTCAACTCCCTGTGCCGGGGGTGTAGCCAAGGTGGGCCATGCTCTATATCCCAGGCCAGGCCTCGTTTCTAGATCTCAGTCCGCTCGTCCCATTGAAATTGCTGGAAATATAAACTCCCATGCGAGCCCCTCAGGGCAGTTTCAGACCTCTCGCCTTCCCTCTGGGGATCAAGCCAGAAGCCACTGCTCCCGTCTCCTCCAGGTCGGGCTGGCAATCTGGGAGCAGTTTCCCCAGGGGTCACCTGGGAAAAGTGCGTCCTGCCTAGGGTCAGTTGGAGAGCAGGAAACCGGGTCCTTCTGTGTCCCATCGCCCGAAATATAAACTCGTGGGCAAATCTCTCAGAGGTTTTAAGCCTTTCACCTCCCCCCTAGGGATCCAGCCAAGTCAGAAGCACAAAGGCGCAGCCACCGTGCGTCCCCTCCAGGTGGATCTGGCGAGCGAAGAGCAGTTTCCCTGGTGGTTGCTTGGGTCCAGTGCGTCCCGCCTAGGGTCAGCTGGAGAGCAGGAAACTGGATCCCTCTGTCTCCCTGGTGGAGATTTTTCTCTTCTCCAGCGACAGGGACAGTGTCTTGAGCAGTTTCGGCACTCCTTTTCCCCCCTAGACTGACTTCGGCTCCCTGCAGAGGGGAATCCCCGCCAACCTCAGTGTCTCTGGTCCCGGCCGATTTTATTTTCCACAGTTCTCAGTCACACTAGAAGGTTTCTCAGCGGACTCTTTCTCCTTTTCCTCCCAAATTCCTGGATTCTGTAAGGGTTCCTATCTAAATAAAAGCCTTTTCAAAGATCTCTCTCTCTTTTATTTCCCACACTGATACCTTCTGAGGTTACTTGAAGAGGTAAAATCAAAGTCAATCGATACAAACTGCACACTTTTCTTCTGATGTTGCACTAAAAAACTACAGATACATGAAAATTAATTTCATTGAAACTATTTTTTAAAAATTAGTACAGGCGTGCCTGGGTAGCTCAGTTGATCAAGCATCTGACTTGATCAGGTCATGATCTCATGTTTCACAACATGGGTTTTGAGCCCCATGTTGGTCTCTCTCTTGACAGCTCAGAGGCTGGAGCCGGGTCCAGTTTCTGTGTCTCTCTCTCTCACTCTGCCCCATCCCTCTGCTCGTGCTCTGGCTCTCTCTCTCTCTCAAAAATAAGTAAAAACATTAAAAAAAAGCACAAAGGCATTTTGCAATGGCATATTGGACTGGTTTGTAAGAGTAGCAAAATGATACATCAGGATAATACAGTATGCGGCAGGCTTCTCTATACAAATACAAATCTATGGGCAAATGGGTAATAGAGTGATTGCAGGCAGTCCTCCAAAATATCATTCCACATGTGTCCTTTTCCCTTCCAGAGCAAACTCTTGCACTGTAAAGCATTGTTTAACATGCATAAGTTTAAGCTAATTGTAACTTTTTATTGAGGTAGTGTATAAAAAATATATAATTTATGACTGTAAGCATTTTAAGTGTAGTGCATTCACACTGTTGTGCAATCATCGCCACCATCTTCAGAATTCTTCCCCTTGTAAAACTGAAACTCTACACCTGTTAAACAATAATTCACTGTTCGTTCCTCCCCTCAGTCCCCAGCAACCACCATCTACTTTCTGTTTCTGTGGTTTTAACTCCTCTAGGTACCTCATATAAGTGGATTTATGTGATATTTGTCTTTTGTGTTTGACTTTTTTCACTCAGCCTAATGTTCTCAAGTTTAATCGATGTTGAGCATGTGTCAGAATTTCCTTTTTTTTTAACAAGTGATTATTATTCCTCTGTATGTATATCCCATATTTTAATCCATTCATCTGTGGATGGACCATTGTATTATTTCCACTGTTTGGTTATTGTAAATAATGCTGCTATGAACATAGGTGTACAGTATCTGTTTGAGTTCTGCCTTCAATTTTTTTGCGGTGTATACACAACGGTAGAATTGCTGGATCATTTGTAATTCTATTTTTTTTTTAGAATAATCATAACTTTTAAGTAAATATAAAGTATGGTGAAACTTCTGTACATAATAATAAGGAAACCACAGGTCAATTTACACATTTCAGTTAAGGCTTTTTCTTCAGGTAAACAGAACCTATGAAGCAGAAAACTTGTTCTCAGTTTCTAAGACCATCATCTCAGTGAATCTATGCACAGTCCTCATTAAGTCCCATGTAAACACTTCCAAAGTGGGGTGATCTGCAGGGAATAAATAGTCTAGGCAAATCTACAGAGAATTATAAGAACCATTATAACAGATGACAAAAACATTAATGAAAGCCAACAGATCCAACAAGGTACATTCCAGAGAGATTTTATTAAGAGGAAGAAAGGAGGTAAATTTTAGACATTGGCCCAGATATGCTAACTCAAGAAGAAATCATGGCAGCTCTGAGGAAGTAGAATATAAGTCTGTATGCTGTGCTGGCCATCTTTTCAAAAATCAAGGAATGTTGGAAACTGGGCCTGCCTTGTTTTCATAGTTTTCTTCTTCATTTTTATTTTCTTTTTTCAGTTTTTATGCCTTTCTAAAACCATACCAGAAGTCTAAGGAGAGTTTGGCCTTTGACATTGGTAAAATGATTTCTAAGAAGGAGAAAAAACTGAAGTCTGAAAGGGGAGGAGGGAAGAGGAAGAAATGAAGAGAACCAGTAGCTAATGAGTAAATGGGTAGCTGTGGAGACCTGATGCCAGTAGATGCTTTGAAAGTTGTAGTTGAACAATAGGGTGGGAAGGTAGAGAACAATCAGCTAGTGCTCCCAGTGATCTGGGGGAGGCCCTGTAGCTGGAGGACAGCACAGAAAGTCCAGTGGCATGTCTCTGCCAAAGGGAGACAAATTATCACTCTGGAAGCTACAGTCATCCAAAGACACAGGGCTTCCCCAGCTCAGGACCCCATCTGTGAATCTGGGGTTCTGATACCTTCTTCAGAAAGAGATCCTGGAAATGCTTGGTGGAGGTGTTCTTCCAAATAGCATCTGGACAAAGCACTGATTCACTATTGACAGCAGGAATTATCCAGCCAAAGGGGGTCTGCAACAAAAATTACCCAGCATGGAGACGATTTTCCTCCTGAGGCAAGATTAGATAACAAACACCAACGTTGCCTTCCTCTGTTGTTTTAATTTACATTCAATTGACCACCACATAGACAGCCACTGGAATCATGCAGAGGAGCTACTGTTTGTACAGATGCTGTGCACCCAACAGGTTCATTCACACACCACCCTTTCTGCCATATGGAATCAGCAACAGAGAGACAGATGGGTCCCTGCATTTCTTTTCAACAAAGTTAGGCTTGCTTTTGCATAAATGTTCTTACTATTCTAGACCCTGGATGCCCATGCCCCATCATAGCATGGAAATTCAGGTCGAGAATGTGAGGCAGCTTGTCTGTGGCTGGAATACCAGGTGCTGAGGGGGCAGGTGCAGACAGATAGGGCCAATGAACCACTTAAAAACTTACAGCAGTTCTCTTCCCATTGTGCTTCTATTCCTGCTCAACAACTACTTCTTACTGCTATTTTCAGCGCCGTGGAAAACAGTTTGTCTATGTATACAGTAGGACTTATGTCTCTCACTCACAAATGAACTGGGCCAAACGCTTTTGTAAAGAGGCCATCTATCTGATTTATTAAATCTAGTGTTACAGCATTTCCTATAAAGGGCTTTAGTGTAGAAAATGAGGCACATAGTTGCGCACATAGTTGCATTCTAGTCTAATTTAAATTGTCTTTGCTGTTATCTCAGTGGCCACACAGGTCACAACTCTTTGGAAATGTAGCACTGGGCTCCTTACCAAGCTCAGGTTTAGAAAAAAGTGATCTTTGGTTTGTCATTCATTTGTTCATTCTTTCATTTATTGGCTAATTTCTCACTGCTTTATCACACACCACATGTCTATTAGAGAGATGACAGCCAGTCTCTGGGAGTCTACACTGCTTTGTAGTGTCTCCCTCAACCTAGGATAATGAGATTGAAGTGTTCTGGAAGGGTATCTTTAAAAAGATCTGCAACACTTCACTATAAATTATGGTCCATTAACCTATAACTGCTTTTGGAATGTTCCAAGACACACAAGAAGCTTTATCTTCCAAGATACTTAGGTTTTTGCTATTGCAAAGAACATTTTATTAGCAAAAGGGAAAAATGCTAATGTGATTTTTTGAATTCAGTATTCATAAGTCAAAACTGACACTGATAGCCCAAAATAAGCATGAATGTTTCTTTTTATTTTTTCCCAACTATGAAAGTAATAAATAGTTACAGTAATGACAGACTAATTCAGACCAACCCTTGCTCTGAGAAAAACTAAAATATTGGATGTTAAAAAATATCATCTTAAAAGCATCCAAGAGCTAACAGGGTCATCAGACCACACTTTGAAAAAAGACAATAAGGTAAGGAGGCAAGATGGCAGAGAAGTAGGCAGCTCCGTACATTTCACTCGCCCCCATCTCTCAAACGGAGAAGGCCTAAAGTCATAGGAACCCTTACAGAATCCAGGAGTTTGGGAGGAAAAGGAGACAGAGTCCACTGAGAAAACCTTATAGCGTGAGTATGAGCCGGGGAAGATAAAATTGGGCCGGGAATGGAGACACAGAGGGAGGGGGAGATCTCCCTTTGATGAGAGCTGTGGTGAGTCTAGGGGAAAAAACAGAGAGCGGCTGAAACTGCTCAAGACACTGTCCCTGTCACTGGAGAAGAGAAAAACCTCCACTCAGGACAGAGAGAGATCCGGTTTCCTGCTGTCCAGCTGACCCTAGGCTGGACGCACTCATCCCAGGCGACCCCGGGTGAAACTGCTCCTCGCTTGCCAGCTCGACCTGGAGGGGACGCGGCAGCGCCTGAAGCCACACCTTTGTGCTTCTGGCTCTGCTGCGGGGGAGGCGAGAGGCTTGAAACTGCTCTGAGGGACTCGCCCATGAGTTTATATATCGGGCGACGGCACACAGAGGGACCCGGTTCCCTGCTGTCCAGCTGACCCTCTGCAGGACGCACTTGTCCCAGGTGACCCCGGGTGAAACTGCTCCTTGCTTGCCAGCCTGACCTGGAGGGGATGCAGCAGCACCTGAAGCTGCGCCCATGTGCTTCTGGCTTCACTCGATCCCCAGGAGGGAGGCTAAAGTCTTGAAACGGCTCTGAGGGACTCACCTGCAAGTTTACATTTCGGGCGATGGGACACACAGAAACCCGGTTTCCTGCTGTCCAGCTGACCCTAGGCAGGACGCACTCCTCCCAGGCAACCCCGGGTGAAACTGCTCGATTGCCAGCCCAACCTGGAGACAGGAGCAGCGGCTTGAAACTGCTCTGAGGGACTCGCATGTAAGTTTATATTTTGGGCAATTCCAATGGGGCGCTGCGGACTGAGATCTGGAAACAAGGACTGACTTGGGATATAGAGCACGGCTCACCTTGGCTATGCCTCTGTCACAGGGAGATCACACCCAAAAGAGTGAGTTGCAATACTTGGTTCAAGTAGGGTCTGGGGCGCTGCCACTTTTCTCCCCACAACCACCAAGGCAGCACCCCGCAAGACGCACTGGACCAAACCACGACGCCAATCCCCTCTAGAGAGCTGCCCTCTTCCTTCCTCCTCCTCCTCCAGAGCCAGGGCAAGACCAATATCAATGCACTGGCCTGATTAATTCTAGTCACCGGCTTGCTTAAACAGTCACATAATCAATTCTCTAGATATAAATTCTACACCTACCTACTATTTCTTTATCTCTTTGTCTCTGGAGTATTCAGACTATATAGTTTCTCTGAGTAGCATCATCATCATTTCTTTCGCCTCCTCTCCAACCATATTCCACTCTTTCTCTCTTTGAAATAAGCCTCTTAGTCCTTCTGCTTGCTCATTTCATTTCCAATTATGCTTACTCCCCGCCCTGTCATTTCTCTCTTTCTCTGTGCTCTTCCACCAGCACTGCATACACCTGGCTATTTATTTGTAGCTGGGAATTCTGTTTCAATGCTTTAGACTGTCTTTTGACTACTGGGTTTTTTCTTTTTCCTTTTCTTTTCCTTTTTTCTTTTTTATGTATTTTTATTTTTATTATTCATCTTCCCTCCTTCCTTTTTTCTTTTTCCTTTTTGTTTATATGTGTCCCATTTTTCTTTTTCATTTTCCCTTTCAGTTTTGTGTTTCTTGGGTTTGTCTGTGCGTTTTTGTATGACTTTGTTCCCTGTGTGTTTGTCTGTCTGTTTTCTTTTCCAGGGCTACCTCAAGAAACAAGCCAAAGTACACATGGTGGACAGTCCCAAATACCACTACGAGTTGGAAAATGAAATAACCAACGTCTCAACAAGAGAGACCAAGAGACACCATTCAAAGAACACTTTCTGAACGGACAGGCTCTGGACAGTCAAAGAGCCTTCTTTGGTACAGCAGTGCTCACAGGTGCAGAGTGCATAACAAGCATTTAAAAGTAACAAGAGATAGAAAGCTAACCAAAATGATGAAACGGAAGAGCTCTATTCCAAAGAAATTCCAGGAAGATTTGACAGCTAGAGAACTGCTCAAAACAGATATAAGCAAAATAACTGATCAAGAATTTAGAACAATGGTCATAAAATTAATCGCTGGGCATGAAAAAGGCATGGAAGACATCAGAGAAACTACTGCTACAAAGACTATGGAGCTTAAAAATAGTTGTGATGAATTAAAAATGCAATAAATAAGATGTAAAATAAAATGGAGGCGTCCAATGCACGGATTGAAGAGGCAGAAAGGAGAATAAGTGATTTAGAAGACACAATTATAGAAAAAGAGGAAACTGAGTAAAAGAGAGATAAACTGATCCAGGAACACCAAAGGAGAGTTTGAGAGCTCAGCGATACAATCAAATGGAAAAAGATCCATATCATAGGAATTCCAGAAGAGGAAGAGAGAGGGAAAGGTGCTGACGGAGTCTTTGAACAAATTATAGCAGAGAACTTCCCCATTCTGGGGGAGGAAACAGACTTTCAAATCCAAGAGGCACAGAGAACTCCCCTCAGACGTAACTTGAATCAATCTTCTGCATAACATATCATAGTGAAACTGGCTAAATATAAGGACAAAGAGAGAACTCTGAAAGCAGCTAGGGAGAAAAGGGCCCTAATATACAAAGGGAAACCTATCAGAGTGGTGACAGACCTATCTTCTGAAACGTGGCAGGCCAGAAAGGAATGGCAGGAAATCTTCAATGTGATGAACCGAAAAAATATGCAGCCAAGAATCCTGTGTCCAGCAAGCCTGTCATTCAGAATAAAGGAGAGATAAAAGTCTTTCCAAATAAACAAAAATTGAAAGAATTTGTCACCACTAAACCAACCCTACAAGAAATCCTGAGGGGGACTCTCTGAGGGAAATGCTGCAAGGAACACAAGATACCAGAGACACCACCACAAGCATGAATCACAAAAAGGACACGATGACTCTAAACTCCTATATTTCAATAATAACACTGAATGTAAATGGACTAAATGCCACAATCAAAAGACATAAGTTAGCAGAATGGATAAAAAAACAAAATCCATCTATTTGCTGTCTACAAGAAACTCATTTTAGACTAGAAGGCACCTTCAGATTGAAAGTAAGGGGATGGAGAAGTACCTATTACGCTACTGGAAGTCAAAAGAAAGCTGGAGTAGCTATACTTATATCAGACAAACTGGACTTTAAATTAAAGACTGTAACAAGGGATGAAGAAGGGCATTATATAATAATTAAACGGTCTATCCATCAGGAAGAGCTAACAATTATAAACATCTAAGCACCAAATATTGGAGCACCTAAATATATAAAACACTTAATGACAAGTAGAAACAGTGTTATGGATAAGAATGTGCTAATAGCAGGGGACTTTAATACTACACTGACAGCAATGGACAGATCAACTAGACAGAAAATCAATAAAGACATAAAGGACTTGAATGACACATTGAGCCAGATGGAGTTGACAGACATTTTTTTTTCAATACAAAACACAGTTATATTGAAATAACCAGGTAATCAAACACACGATTTAATATGCTGCATCAAAAGTTGTTGCCTGGTGTATAATGCTGTCAGGGTTTTGTGCTGTCTCTCCTCTGTTTTTTTTTTTTAATGTTTCCTTTAGTTCTTTAGTTTTTAATAAATAGTTTATTGTCAAGTTGGTTTCCATATAACACTCAGTGCTCATCCCCACATGTGCCTTCTTCCATGGCACCCTCTCCTCACCACACCCATCAGTCCTCAGTTTGTTCTCAGCATTCAAGAGTCTCTCATGGTTTGCCTCTCTCCCTCTCCCCCACTATTTCCCCCATTCTTCTTCCCTATGATTCTCTGTTAACTTTCTCCTGTACCAGTTATAAGTGAAAACATGATATCTGTCCTTCTCTGCCTGACTTATTCCGTCGGCACAACACACTCAAGGTCTATCCATGTTGCTACACACGGCCAGTTTCATTCTTTCTTATTGCCATGTAGTATTCCATTGTATAGATAAACCACATCTTCTTGATCCATTCGTCCGTTGATGGACACACACTTAGGTTCTTTCCATGTTTTGGCTATTGTTGAGAGTGTTGCTATGAACATTGGGGTACATGTGCCCCTATGCATCAGCACTCCTGTATCCCTTGGGTAAATTTCTAGCAGTGCTATTGCTACATCATAGGGGAAATCTATCGTTAATTTTTTGAGGAACCTACACACGGTTTTCCACAGGGACCGCACCAGTTTACATTCCCACCAACAGTGTAGGAGGGTGCCCACTTCTCCACATCCTCTCCAGCATCTAGAGTCTCCTGCTTTGTTCATTTTAGCCACTCTGACTGGCGTGAGGTGGGATCTCACTGTGGTTTTGATTTATATTTCCCTGATGAGGGATGCTGAGCATCGTTTCATGTGTCTGTTGGCCATCTAGATGTCCTCTTTGGAGCAGTGTCTGTTCATANTTTAACTATATTTATTCTTCCGACCCATGAGCATGGAACATTTTTTCATTTCTTTATGTCTTCTTCCATTTCCTTCGTAAGTTTTCGATAGTTTTCACCACACAGATCTCCTGTATCTTTGGTTAGGTTTATTCCTAGGTATTTTATGGATTTTTGTGCAATTGTGAATGGGATCAGTGTCTTGATTTCTCTTTCTGTTGCTTCATTGTTGGTGTATAAAAATGCAACCGATTTCTGTACATTGATTTTGTATTCTGCTACTTTGCTCAATTCATGGATTAGTCCTATTAGGCTTCTGGTGGAGTCTGTCCAGTTTTCTATAGAGTATCATGTCGTCTGTGAAAAGTGACAATTTGACTTCTTCTTTGTCAATTTTGATGCCTTTTATTTCCCTTTGTTGTCTGACTGCTGATGCTAGAACTTCTAGCACTATGTTAAACAACAGTGGTGAGAGTGGACATCCCTGTCGTATTCCTGATCTCAGGGGGAAAGCTCTCAGTTTTTCCCCATTAAGGGTGTTAGCTGAGGACTTCTCATAAATGGCTTTTATTATGTTTAAGTAAGTTCCTTCTATCCCTACTTTCTCAAGGGTGTTTATTAAGAAAGTATGTTGTATTTTGTCAAATGCTTTTTCTGCATCTATTGACAGGATCATATGGCTTTTATCTTTTCTTTTGTTATTGTGAGGTATCAAATTGATTAATTTGTGAATATTGAACCAGCCCTGTAACCCAGGAATGAATCCCACTTGGTCTTGATGGATAATTCTTTTTATGTGCTGTTGCATTTGATATGCAAGTATCTTGTTGAGGATTTTTGCATCTGTATTAATCAAGGATATTGGCCTGTAGTTCTCGTTTTTTTTGTTGCGTCTCTGTCTGTTTTAGGAATCAAAGTGATGCTAGCATTGTAGAATGAGATTGGACGTTTTCCTTCCATTTTTATTTTTTGGAAAACCTTGAGAAGAAAGGGTATTAACTCTGAGTTAAATGTTTGGTAGAATTTCCCAGGGAAGTCATCTGATTCAGAGCTCTTATTTCTTGGGAGATTTTTTATAACTGATTCAATTTCTTATGGGTCTCATGAGTCTGTTCAGATTTTCGATCTCTTTCCATTTGAATTTTGGTAGTGCATTTGCATTTAGGAATTTATCCATATCTTCTAGGTTGCCCAGTTTGCTGGCATATAATTTTTCATAGTATTCCCTGATAATTGCTTGTATTTCTGTGGGATTGGTTGTAATCAGTCCATTTTCATTCATGATTTTGTCTCTTTGAGTGCTCTTTCTTTTCTCTTTGAGAAGCCTGGTAGAGGTTTGTCAATTTTGTTTATTATTTCAAAAAACCAATTTTTGGTCATTGATCTGTTCCACTGTTTTTTGCTTTTTTTTTATTTTGTTTTTGGATTCTATATTGTTTATTTCTGCCCTGGTTTTTATTATTTCTCTTTTTCTACTGAGTTTGGGGTGCTCTTGCTGCTCTTCTTCTAGTTCCTTTAGGTGCGCTGTTAGATTTTGTATTGGCTCTATTTCTAGGTTCTTGCAACAGGTCTGGATGGCAATATACTCTCCTCGTAGGACTGCCTTTGCTGCATCCCAAAGAGTTAGGATTGTATTTTCATTCTCCTTTGTTTCCATATATTTTTAAATTTCTTCTCTAATTGCCTGATTGGCCCATTCGTTCTTTTTTTAAACATTTTTATTAATGTTTTTATTTATTTCTGAGAGAGATAGAGAGCATGAGCAGGGGAGGGTCAGAGAGAGATGGAAACAGAGAATCTGTAACAGGCTCCGCGCTGACAGCTATCTGTCAGCACAGAGACTGATGTGAGGCTCGAACCCATGAACCATGAGATCATGACCTGAGTCGAAGTCGGACACTCAACTGACTGAGCCACCCAGGAGCCCAGCCCATTTGTTTATTAGGGTGTCCTTTAACCTCCATGTTTTTGGAGGTTCTCCAGACTTCTTGCTGTGATTGATTTCAAGTTTCTTAGCATTGTGATCTAAAACTGTGCATGGTATGATCTCAATTCTTTTATATTTATCGAGGGCTGCTTCATAACCCAGTATGTGATCTATCTTGGAGAATGTGCCATGCGCACTTGAGAAGAAAGTGAATTCCATAGCCTTAGGATGTAGAGTTCTAAATATATCTGTGAAATCCATCTGGTCCAATGTGTCATTCAATTCCATTGTTTCTTTAGTGATTTTCTGTCTAGTTGATCTATACCACTTCTTCTTTATCCATTCATCTGTTGATGGACATCTGGGCTCTTTCATAATTTGGCTACTATAGATAATGCTGCTATAACCATGGGGGTGCATGTATCTCTTTGAACAATTGCCAAATCATAGGGTAATCTATTTTTAACACTTTGAGGAACTTTCATATTATTTTCCAGAGTGGCTGCAATAGTTTGCATTTCCATCAACAGTGTAAGAGTGGTTCCTTTTCTCTGGATCCTAGCCAAAACCTGCTATTTCTTATGCTGTTGATTTTAGCCATTCTGACAGATTTGAATTGACATCTCCTTATAGTTTTTATTGGTATTTTCTCATGTTGAGTGATGTTGAGCATCTTTTCATGTGTCTGTTAGCCATATGCACATCTTTGGAAAAATAGCTATTCATATTTTCTGCCCATTTCTTAACAACTGGATTATATGGTGTGGTGTATTGAATTTTATAAGTTTTATAAGTTCCTTATGTATTTGGGGGACTAACCCTTTATCAGATGTGTCATTTGCAAATATTTTTTCCTATTCCATAGGTTGTCTTTTAGTTTTATTGATTATATCCTTCACTGTGCAGAAGCTTTTTATTTTGATGAAGTCCAAATAGTTTATTTTTGCTTTTCTTCACTTGCTTCAGGAAACATATCTAGTAAGAAGTTGTTGTGGCCAATGTCAAAGAGGTTAGCACCTGTGTTCTCCACTAGGATTCTGATTATTTTCTGCCTCACATTCAGGTCTTTTGTCCATTTTGAATTTATTTTTCTGTGTGGTTTAAGACAGCAGTCCAGTTTCATCCTTTTCATGTTGCTGTTATTTAACATAGAATTGGAAGACCTAGCCACTACATTCAGGCAGCAAGAAGAAATAAAAGGCATTCAGATCAGCACCAAAAAAGTCAATTTTTCATTTTCTGCAGATGAAGTAATACTCTATATAGAGAACATCAAAGACTCCACCAAAAAATTTCTAGAACTGATACATTTAGTAAAGTCACAGGATACAAAATCAATATATAGAAATCTGCTGCATTTCTATGCACCAATAATGAAACTGAAGAAAGAGAAATCAAAGAATCAATCCCACTTAAAATTGCACCAAAACCCATAAGATATCTAGGAATAGGCCTAGCCAAAGAGGTCTAAGACTTATACTCTGCACACTATAAAACACTGTTAAAAGAAATTGAAGATGACACAAAGAAATGGATGGGGCGCCTGGGTGGCTTAGTCGGTTAAGCATCCGACTTTCGCTTAGGTCATGATCTCGCAGTTCGTGGGTTCGAGCCCCACGTCGGGCTCTGTGCTGACTGCCAGCTCAGAGCCTGGAGCCTATTTCGGAGTCTGTGACTCCCTCTCTCTCTGACCCTCCCCTGCTCATGCTGTCTCTCTCTCTCTCTCCTAAAAATAAATTAAAAAACATTAAAAAAAAAGAAATGGAAAACATTCTATGCTAATGGATTGGTAGAAGTACCCATATTACCCAAAGCAATCTACACATTTACTGAAATCTTTATCAAAATATCAATAGCAGTTTTTGCAGGATTGAATTATTGATACATGTAACCACATGGCAAGTGAAAAACCTCAAAGTAACTGTATTGAATAAAAGAAGCAAGGCAAAATTTTAAAATGACGTGGGTACCTAGGTAGCTCAATAGGTTAAGCATCCAACTTGATTTCAACTCAGGTCATGATCTCATGATTCATGAGATCGAGCCCTGCATCAGGCTTTGTGCTGACAGTGTGGAGCCTGCTTAAGATTTTCTCTTTCCTCTCTCTCTCTCTCTCTGCCCCTTTCTCTGCTTATGCTCTCTCTCTCAAAATAAATAAACATTAAAAAAAAAATGACACATTGTATGATTTAATTTATATAAAATTATATGAAAAACAAACCAATTTACAAGGACAGAAAGCAGATCACTAGTTCTCCAGATGGGAGAGAGAATGGAAGAACAAGAGCAGGGACTACAGAAAGGATGTAGTACATTTTGGGAGTTATGAATTTGTCCTCTATCCTGGTTGTGCTGAAGGTGTCATGGATGTGTAAGTGTGGCAAAATTTTTCAAATTGTATACAATAACACAAACAATAACAAAAATATGGGTTTCTGAATAACATTTGTAGTGATACATTTTTTTAAAAATGTAGGAGAGGAGAATTAAGCTGGCAGAGGAGTAAGGTAACTCTAAGCTGTTCCCCTCCATGAATAGCTAGATAAATATCAATTCATTCTGAACACCCAAGAAATTGATCCAAAATTTTAGAGAACAAAGTTGCACACCCACAAACAGAAAAAACAACCTGGAGAAGGTAGAAATTGCAGAGAGTTGATTTGTAGGAGAAAAGAGCAGAGGGATCTGTGGTGGGGAGGGATTGCTGATCATGGAGAAGTGAGCTAAGAGTGAAGAAAAAAAGAATGAAAACACACACGCAGGGGACTGCACAAAAACACTCTTCCCAAAAACCATAGATAGAACAAAAAAGAGAGAGTTTCAATATCACCAGTTTTTACAAACAGCAGGACACAGAGTCTAAATCTCCAGAGACCAGCACCAGTCAGTGTTGCAGCAAGGAAGCAAGGCAGAGCCCCGGGAATGGGCAGCATGGTCTGAGGATCCACTGGATTTCACAGGGAAAAGAGGTCCCCCTACTTGGAGTACATTTGGTGGAGATGATATGGTCTCTCCATGGGCAAAAGACCTGGTAAGAGCCTCAGAGCTGCACCGTTCACCAGTATAGGAACAAAGATGTCCCATGAGGGCAGCAAACCTTGGTATAACCTGTGTATTGAAATTTAACAAAAACTCTGAGCTGCTGCTACTGAACATCCATAAGACTGCTTTCTAAGACAAGCTGGCACCATCCACAGTTTAGAGACCCTCCCCCAGAGGATCAGTGTGAAGAACCAAACCAGGGCCATGACAGGCTTCAGAAGGCCCCAGAGATTAGAAGACCCAAGTCTCTGAGGCCCGACTCAGCAGGCTTGAGCCACCGCCCTTCCCTGTGTCCGAACCAATCACTGGAGGTTGGGAGGTACCGGACGTTCCGGCCACTATTCTGGCCCACCTTGCTCTAAACTCACCAATCCCTCTGCGCCGTAACAACCTCTGCCATCACCTTGTTCTATCACGTTGTAGTCCCTGTCCATCACCCCTTTCCTGCCCTAGAGTTAATAAAAACCCTACTCTTCCTTTGTTCGGGGCTCTCAGCATGGATTCATTGCGTTGGTGAGGTGTGGGAGCCCGAGCTTCAGCCCGTAATAAAGCCCTTTGCCTTTGCATACGTGACTCGGACTCCTTGGTGGTTTTGGGATTTTGGGGAGATCACGATCTGGGCATAACAAGTGCATGTCTGAGCTAAGGAGTATCTGTAGTGTTAGGTTTTGAGGGAGATGTTGCCTGGCAGGCTTGGATACAGACGACGTGAAGGTGGGGATCTGACAGAAGCCAGGGATACAATAGGGGCGATTGATTGGATATCCATATGACTCAAACTTCCCATTCTGGAGACTACAGAGGTGGGTGAAGCCATTTTCACCCCTAGCACACCAGCACTGATCAACCTTAGTGAGCTAAACAGTGACACCAAGTAGAGAACAGAGCCCTTACATCAAGCCGTGCCCCCTACTCCCTCCCAGCACATTTCTACTAGGGCAAGTCCACCTGAAAATCAGACAGCAGACCCCTCCTTCAGAAGACCAACACAAACTCCTCCNAACTTCAGCTCTAGGTGAAACAGGATCTGGCTTCCTTTGGATTATGTTTGTTTCTTTGTTTGTTGTATCCCTAACTGTTTTTGTTTTTCTTCTTCGATAAATAAAGAGCAAAATTTTTTATTTTTTTTATTTGTTTTGTTTTGTTTATTTTATTTAATTCATTTATTTTAATTTTTCTTTTTTTTCTTTTTTCTTTTTTCTATAAAACTTCTCTTAAAGCAGACCACAGCACACCAGGGNAAGAACAGGATGAAATGACAGCCAAGGATTTAATCAATACAGATATAAGTAAGATGTCTGAATTAGAATTTAAAACAACAATTATAAGGATTCTAGACGGGCTTGAAAAAAGGATAAAAGACTTAAAGAATCCCTTACTGCAGAGATAAAAGAACAAAAATCTCGTCAGTTCAAAATTAAAAATGCTAAAACCTAGATGCAAACCCGCACGGATGCCATAACAGTGAGAAAGGACAAAACTGAGGAATGAATTAGTGATATATAAGATAAAAGTATGGAAAATAATAAAGCTGAAAAGAAGAGGGAAACAAAGGTATTGGATCACAAAGGTAGACTTAGGGAACTCAGAGACTTATTAAAATGGAGTCCCAAAGATGAAGGAAGAGAAAAAGGCACAGAGGGTTTTTATGAGAAAATTATAGCTGAAAACTCTCCTAATCTGGGGAAGGACACAGACATCAAAATCCAAGCACAGAGAACTCCCATTAAATTCAACAAAAGCTGGTCATCACCAAGGCATGTCATAGTCAAATGCACAAAATACACAGAAAATAAAAGAATTGTGAAAACAGCAAGGGAAAAATGTCCTTAGCCTACAAGGGAACACGGAACAGGTTTACATCAGATCTGCCCATAAAAACTTGGTAGTTCAAAAGGGAATGGCAGGAAATATTCAATGTGCTGAATTGGAAAAACATGAAGCCAAAAATAATTTATCCAACAAGGCTGTCTTTCAGAATAGAAGGAGAGATAAAGAGTTTCCCAAACAAAAACTGAAGGAGTACATGACCACTAAACAGGCCCTACAAGAAATATTAAGAGGGACTCTCTGAGTAGAGAAAAAAGGCCAAAGACAGCAAAGACTAGAAAGGACCAGAGAGCATCACCAAAAAGACCTTTACAGGTGACACTATGACACTAATACCTTTCAATAATCACCCTGAATGTAAATGGACTAAATGCTCCAATAAAAAGACATAAGGTATCAGAATGGATCAAAAAATAAGATCCATGTATATGCTGACTACAGGAGACTTTAAATTATTTTATTTTATTTATTTTATTTTATTTTATTTTATTATTTTATTTTCAGAAAGAGAGAGCATGAGCTGGAGAAAGGGACAGAGGAAAAGAGAGAGAGAATCTTAAGGAGGCTGCAAGCTCAGCATGGAGACTGATATGGGACACTATCCCATTACCAGGACCTGAGCTGAAATCAAGAGTCAGGCGCTCAGCTGACTAAGCCAAACAGGAGACCCAACAGGATACTCATTTTACACTTAAAGACATAGGCAGATTGAAAGTGAGGGGATGGAGAACCACCTATCATGCTAATGGATGCCAAAAGAAAGCTGGAGTAGCCATACTTATATCAGACAAACTACAATTTAAAACAAAGACTATAATAAAAGATAAATAAGGGCATTATATCATAATTAAGGCATCTATCCACCAAGAAGTATCAATTATAAATATTTATGCCCTCAATTTGAAACACCAAAATATGTAAATCAATGAATAATAAACATAAAGAAACTCAGTGATAATAAGACAATACTAGTCGGGGACTTTAACACGCCACTTTCAGCAATGGACAGATAATCTAAACAGAAAATCAACAAAGAAACCATGGCTTTGAATGACACACTGGACAGTATGAATTTAACAGATATAGTCAGAACATTCCATCCTAAAGCAGCAGGATACACGTTTTTTTTCAAGTGCTCAAGGAACATTCTCTAGAATAAATCACATATTGGATCACAAATCATCTCAGCCTCTAACCAGTACAAAAAGACTGAAATCATACCATGCATATTTTCAGACCACAATGCTATGAAACTTGAAACTACACCCCCCAAGTTTGGAAAGATTACAAATACATGGAAGTTAAAGAGCATCTTACTAAAGAATGAATGGGTTAACCAGGAAATTTTAAAAGAAATGAAAAAGTACAAATGAAGCAAATGAAAATAGAAATATGACAGTCCAAACCTTTGGAATGCAGCAAAAACAGTCCCAAGAAAGAAGTACGTTGCCATTCAGGCCAATCTCAAGAAATAAGAAAGGTCTCAAATACATCCTAACCTTATACCTAAAGGAGCTGGAAAAGGAACAGTAAATAAAGCCTAAAGCCAGAAGGAGAAAGGAAATAATAAAGAAATAAATATTATAGAAAGAAACAAAAAATGGGCGCATGGGTAGTTCAATCTGACTTTTTATTTTGGCTTAGGCCATGATCTCATGGTTCGTGGGTTTGAGCCCCATGTCAGGCTCTGAGCTGACAGTGTGCAGCCTGCTTGGAATTGTATCTCTCTCCCTCTCTTTCTGCCCCTCACCCATTCATGTGCTCTCTCTCTCTCTCAAAATAAATAAATAAATTTTTAAAAATAGAAACAAACAAACAAAAATACACCATGTTAGTAAAAGAAAGGATAAGAACCATATGGTCCTCTCAATAAATGCTGAAAAAGCATTTGACAAAATACAACATCCATTCTTGATAAAAACCCTCAACAAAGTAGGGATTAATGGAACATACCTCAACATTATATAACCTATATACAAAAGACTTTCAGCTAATATCATTCTCAATGTGGAGAAACTAAGAGCCTTTTCCCTATGGTCAGGAACAGGAAAAAGATCTCCACTCTCACCATTACTATTTTACAAATACAGAAAGTCTTAGCCTCAGCAATCAGACAGAAGAAATAAAAGGCATCCAAATCAGCAAGAATGGAGTCAAACTTTCTCTATTTGTGGAAGACCTGATACTCTACGTAGAAAATGTGACTCAATCAAAAAATTGCTAGAACTAATATATGAATTCAACAAAGTCATAGGATATAAATCAATGCACAGAAACCTGTTGCATTTCTATAAATCAATAACAAAGCAGCCGAAAAAGAAATGAAGGATTCGATCCCATTTACAATTGCACCAAAACCAATTAGATACCTAGGAATAAGCATAAGCAAAGAGGAAAAAGATCTGTATTCTGAAACTATAGAACACTTATGAAAGAAATTGAAGAGTACACAAAGAAATGGAAAATCATTCCATGCTCATGGACTGGAATAACAAACATTGTCAAAATGTCTATACTACTCAAAGCAATCTACACATTTAATGCAATCCCCATCAATATATCACCAGCAGGGGCACCAGAGTGGTTCAGTCTGTTAAGTGTCTAACTTGATTTCAGTTCAGGTAATGATCTCAAGGTTCCTGAGATCAAGCCCGTGTTGGATTTTCTCTTTTCCTCTCTCTCTGCCCATATCCTTGTTTGCATGTTCTCTGTCTCTCTCTCTCTCTCTCTCTCAAAATAAATAAATACACTTTAAAAATGACACCAACATATTTCACAGAGCTAGTACAAACAATTCTAAAATTTTTATGGAACCACAACAGACCCTGAATGGTTAAAGCAATCCTGAAAAAGAAAAAGGAAACTGGAGGCATCCCAATTCTGTATTTCAAGCTATATTATAAAGCTGTAGTCATCAGGATAATATGGTACTGGCACATAAAGAGTCATATAGATCAATGGAACAAAATAGAAAATTCAGAAATGGACCCACCATTATATGTTCATCTTTGACAAAGCAGGAAAGAATATCCAGTGAAAACAAGACAATCTCTTCAACAAATGGTATTGGAAAAACTCAACAGCAACATTCAGAAGAGTGAAACTGGACCACTTTCTTTCATTTTACACAAAAATAAATTCAAAATGGAAGAGAGACCTCAATGTGAGACAAGAAACCCTCAAGATCCTAGAGGAGAACACAGGCAGAAACCTCTTTAACCTCAGCCATAGGAACTTCTTGGTAGACAAGTCGCCAGAGGCAAAGAAAACAAAAATAAAAATGAACTTTTGGGACTTCATCAAGATAAAAAGCTTCTGCACAGTGAAGGAAATAATCCATGAAACCAAAAGACAGGCTATAGAATGGGAAAAGCTATTTGCATATGAAATATCTGATAAAGTGTTAGTATCCAAAATCTATTTTAAAAAACTTCAACTCAATACCCAAAAAAGTAAAAATCCAGTTAAGAAATGGGCAGAAAACATGCATAGATATTTTTCTAAAGAAGACATCCAGAATGTTAATAGACACATGAAAAGATGCTCAACATTGTTCATCATCAGTGAAATACAAATCAAAACTATGATGAGATACTACTTCACACCTGTCAGAATGGCTAAAATTAACAACACAACAACCAATAGGTGTTGGCAAGGAGGTGGAGAAAGGGGAACACTTCTTCACTATTGGTGGGAATGCAAGCTGGTGTGGCCACTCTGGAAAACATTGTGGAGATTCCTCAAAAAGTTACAAATAGAACTATCCTAAGACCCATCAAATGCACTACTAAATATTTATCCAAAGGATACAAAAATACAGATGAGAAAAGGTACATGCATCCTGGTGGTTATAGCAGCATTATCAACAATAGTCAAACTATGGAGAGAGCCAAAATCCCCATCAACCTATGAGTAGATAAAGAAGTGGTGATGTATCTGTATCTATATATCTATACCTATATCTATATCTATCTATCTACACACAAACATATACATGATAGAATATTGCTCAGCCATCAAAAAGAATAAAATCTTGCCATTCACAGTATGGTTGAACAAGAGGACATTATGCTAAGAGAAATAAGCAGTCACAATACATACTGCATGAGTCTACTATGAGGCATCTAGAATAATCAAATTCATAGAGACAGAAAGTAGAGTGGTGGTTGCCAGGGACTGAGTGGGAGGGAGTTATAGGGAGTTAGCTGTTAATTGGATAGAGTTTCAGTTTGAGAAGAAAAAAATTCTGGAGATGAATGGTTGTGATAGCTGAATAATAACATAAATATTTAACGCCACTGAAGTGTATACTTAAAATGGTTAAGATAATAAATTTTATGTTCTATTTATTTTACATAATTTTTTAAAATTAAAAATACATTATGAAAGGGTAGGAAAAATATTTTTTTAGTTAAAAAAATAGTAACTTTCTGGGTAGCCAAGATCTTCCCTTACCACGTGGTGCCCAGGCTGGTTTTTTCTCTAAGACCACCTAGTTCGAAGCAAGGCCAAGCCATCTGTGCTTGAATGCAGACCTGTGGAAATGGTTGCCAGGCATGTCCATCTTGAGAGTGTTTTCCTTCTCTTCTCTCCAGAAGGGGCTTAGCCATGGACAGTTCACTCTCACTGGCAACATCAACCTCCACAAGTTCTGCCTTGCAATCAGGTGTGAGGAAGATGCTTCCATATTTGGACCCCAACAGTTTTCCCTTGGATTTGGACTGCCCAAGGCCAACCTAGAAATGCTTTTCAGCTCCTAGAGGTTCTTCCCTTTCTTCACTTGGCTTCTCACCATCTTGGGTCATATGTCAGCAATAGACCATCTATCCAGCTATTGGGGCAGACAAGCTTTCAGTCCTGTCTTGCTAACCCAGTGTCCACTGATCTCTAGGAGGCAGTCCTTGCCCAAAGTCCTCATTATTAAAATTTTCCCTACCTTTGGCTTTGATCTTTGGTGGTTCTCTTATTCAAATATTTACTACCCTGACTTAATGGTTCATTAGACAATGTCATTTGTTTGGACCCAGGAACACAGGATACTGAGCTTGTCTTGTCCATCCCTGGCTCTTTGGTTTTCTCATTGGTAAAATGGGTTTGTTGTGGGGAATCAAATGAAAATAAGTGATGCATGAATACCCATATTGCAGGGCACATAGAACCAAATCAACAGTAGCTCTGAGTGGTGTAGTTTGCAGTTCAGTGTAAAGCTCTGGTTCTTGATAAAGAGCTTGTTGGGACTGATCCCCACCTAACCTATCACTGATGCTTCCCTGTAAGAGCTAGCATTGTTTGCTTGGCAGGTGAGGGTTCCCACACCAGTGAGGGAGTCAACTTACCTGTGACTTTGAGAGCAAAGTGTCAAGAATGTTTATGTTCCAAGAAAGTGGTTTTATTGAAGTTATGGTAACAGAAGGTTGAGGCTGGCACTGTAGATTAACTGATTGGTTATACCAAGTCCCATGGCTCACTGGTCAGTGGTGAGTGACCATAAGGCAATCTGAGGGCAAAGCACAAGATAGCACACCCTCCCCACCCCTCCTCCACTCCCGCAGGTGGGATATGTGAGATATTTCTCAGGCACTCCTGGCTGCTTAAGAACAAAGAAAAGGGAAGAAAACAAATGGGTAACTGATAGAGATCACAGTCATGCAGGACATGAGTCTCCATCAGTTTACAAATATCTTAGTGAATTACAAGAAAAAAGGCAGTCTTGTCAGTAGCCTAATCTCCAGAAACCTATAGACTCAGTTTCCTGGAGCCCCTACTATCACCCTCCCCTCCATAATGATATGGTGAATAAAGGAAAGAAGGAAATGGCAGGTAAAATTAAATTTCCTTATAACCTGCAGCTCATTGACAAATACTTGAGGCAAATACAAAGTGTAACATTTCTTCAGGAACCCCCCTACCATCCTAAGGTTAATGTCTTACTAGAGGTAAAACAACCTTGGCTTGACAGTAGCAAGGTCTCAGTATCTTAGGAGTCCTCAAAGTCCCTCTGGAGGCCTCCCTTCTGTCTTTACCTCCACCAATTCCATAATATATAACCATTCATTCTTCACAATCCTAGTGCAGCTCTTTAAAGGCAACAAGATAGATTTTACTCAGACTACTCCCATAGTGGAGAGAGACTCCAGTATAAACTGAGCTCAATGACAACTAAGACCTAAAGGGGACTGGTAGTTTTAAAGAAAGAACAGAGAAGGAAATAAAAAGGGCTGTGGGAAATGAAAAATAGTGAAACAAAAAAGGAAACTGTAGGGCTATGAGGAAATGGGTAATTGCAAATCAGAAGCATGGAGAATTACTTAAAATGGCTTGGCAGTGTGAATTGGAACAATGTACATTTTGCTTTTTGGGAACATTGGGTTTTTTCTGTTAAATTTTTATTTAAATTCCAGTTAGTTAACATACAGTGTAATATTGTTATACCCAGATCGCAGTATCCTCACCGACCAGAGACCACCAGGGAGACCGAGTCACTCATGCAAAGGCAAAGGGCTTTATTACGGGCTCGAGCTCAGGCTCACAGACTTCACCAGCGCATGGATCCGTGCTGAGAGCCTCGAACAAGAGCAGAGTAGGGTTTTTATGGGGCTTGTGACGGGATAGTTACAGAAGTTGTGACATGGGAACAGTGATCCAATCATAATTATTCAACATTATTGACAGTGGGTTTAACCATACACATTGTCTAGAGCATTCGTTACTTTTGGCGGGATCCAATTACAACATTTAGAGTACCTTTAAATTCAACGAATCACAGAGCGAGCCTAGGGTCTTGTTCGGCGACTAACAGGTTAACTTTAACATTAGGTAACAGGGTCCTATCTATAGTTTCTATCTCCAGGCATCTCCCTTAGTAATGTGGAGGGTGGTCGTTGGCCTTTCCTGATTGGGTGTTGCAAGGGTGGTTTCTCCTGCCTTGGGCAATGTGTAACTGCCTGATAGTTTCGGGAAAGCTGAAACTTAGGCCTTCTAGTTTAGAGGGGAAACTTAAAGCCTGTCATGGAGTCAGTTTGGTTTAGACGTTTAGACTTGTGTCCTTACAATATTAGTTTCAGGTATGTAATATAGTGATTCAAAAATTCCATACAGCACCCAATTATCATTTCAACAAGTGCACTCCTTAATCCCTATCATTTATTTAACCCACATACCTCCCTTTCCCCTCTGCTAATAACCATTAGTATGTTCTTTATATCTAAGAGTCTGTTTCTTGACTTAACTCTCTCTTTTTTCCCTCTATAATCTTTTTTTTTTTTTTTTTTGCTTTTGCTTCCGTTGCCTCAAGCATTGTGTTTTCTTGGGCATGACATGTCCCAGTGCAGGTAGAAGCCAGGCTGAAGATTAATTAAGTCTCTTAGTACAGT
The DNA here is from genome assembly GCF_008692635.1 of Crocuta crocuta. Classification (NCBI taxonomy): domain Eukaryota; kingdom Metazoa; phylum Chordata; class Mammalia; order Carnivora; family Hyaenidae; genus Crocuta; species Crocuta crocuta. Next base: position 486,861 of record NW_027527377.1, read on the forward strand.
GTTCTAGCAATTCCTTTATGCTGCCTGGGAGTTCACAGTTCACAGTTGGAAGTAGTTGCAGAAGACAGTGTTGGGTTTGAATATCTCCTCAGAAGGTGCTGCAGAAAGTGGAAATATTTCTTTTTTACACCTGGATGCTTCCTGAAGTCACTTCCAAGTACATAACCTTGCAGAATGCTTACAATTACAGTCTTATGTGAACCACATTGGGCAAGCAAGAACAAGGGACATATACTGAGAAACAAAAAGTTACTTGTTCACAGCACACAAAGTATTAAAGAGGAAAATGTCAAGACTTGAGGAGGGGATGAGAGAATCTTTAGGATTGGAGGTGCTTAGCTGTAGCTCGCTGAAATATGGAGGGCTATGAGGAGCACAGCAGAAGGCTTCTAGAGTCTGGATTTGCATTTGAGTTCACAGCAAAATGCACCATTCAGCAGTGGTGAATGGTTCACCCTCATTATTGGATGCTCACCATTTGTCATCTGCTTTGCTGTGATTATTTGCAAAAGGGGCTTTTCTAGCATTTATTTTGCTTAGAATGTAACCAAACAAATGTTCTTGTGATCCAACTACTTGCGAGGTGCTTAAAAGATCAAGGAGGAACAAAACCATGGACACATGAATGCTTACAGACCAGACCTAGGGGAAGTCAGTTTTCTGTGTCCCAAGATGCACTCCACATGCTTCCTTCTTTCATCCTGACTACTGCTTGCCTTCTGTTCCTTCCAACCTGGCCATCCTCCAGGGCTCAATATGCCATCTCCAGCCAGTTCTGAAAAGACTTTCCTAACACCTTTAATCACCAGTCCCGCCCCTGCACTCCTCACTCACTTGCTGTCTACAACACATACTTATCCTTACAAAGATGTGCTTCAGTAAGGCAGGGGACTCCATATCTATCTATGGTTTCTTCAAATACAGTAAATAAGTCATAGATTTATTGCTTTGAGCAATTGATGAGGAATGGACTAGGTAGATGCTTGGACAGTGCATTCATAAGCAGAGTCACTTCGGTGCCTAGATATGTAGGGCAGCCTTCCAGGCCAATGGAAACTCAGTAATGATTGGAAGAAGTCAGGAATAGCTAAGAGCAAAGACTGAGTAATGTGGTGCCAAGGGCATTTATTTCTATTGCTCATGTACCCTGGATAAGTCATGAGGATCTGTGACTCAAAGGCAAATAAGATCAGGTCCTTAGTTTTTAGGTGATATAGGGAGGGGCTTCATGAGTCCCTTTGTAACACCACCTACAGAGACCTGAGCTTTGAAGCATTAGTTTTTACATAATCTTGTATCACAGAGAAATGTTCTTCTTGATTTGAATATTGCCTTGAATTTCATTATACCTGCTACTGTCTTGGATTTCTGGAAGGATGCCAGACAAGAAGGAGGGTACAACTCTAAAGAAGGCTGGAGTACCAAATCTGGAGTAGTAGCTCAGGTAGAAGGAGGCAGAGCTTGGGGTTATTAGAAGATGGAACTGCTAGCTAGAGGGACTGTGTCAAGTGTGGGATTAATGGGCATAGTGTCTTCAATTTCAGGTACAGCTTGGCTCAAGGGATGAGCATGGGGCTGTCTGCAGCTGAGAACAGCTGAGCTCAGTTCTTGGGTAAAAGAAGGAAGCACCCTGGTGCAGGCACATTGAATTTGGTTTTAGCAGAAGGAGACTGTTTTGTTCACCTCATGTGACTGAGTGCCACAGCAGTGGAGGATTTTACTCTGTGGCTTTGTCCTAGCTCTGTACAACCTATCAGGGACTGTGGGTCAGGTAGGTCACCTCTGCAGCCTCAGCCATCAGCAACATTAATGGTGAAGGGCTGTCCTCTTTCAGCACAAGAAGGTAACGACTCTGGGAAGTGCCTACACAGTAAAGATGGTGGCTTTGGGTCACCCAAGTAGTGGCTCGTAGCTGAGGGATATGTTGTTGCAGGCTCATGCCTGTTATGTCTATTTCATTTACTGGGCTTAGGGTGCGATGTCCAGAGGTGGGTGGGAACAAAAGATTCTAAAGGTCATGATGGTTTGAAAGTAGCAGTATGAGCACACTTCATTTCTGTTTATTTCCTTCTCCTCTCCCTTCCAGAGATGGTATGACTTTAAGAAAACTCATCTAACTTGCATTGCTGGATTCTCAAAGAAAGCTATTTCCAGAGGACATATATTTTTTTAATGTTTTATTTATTTCTAGGAGAGAGAGAGAGAGACAGACAGCGTGAGCAGGGGAGGGTCAGAGAGAGAGGGAGTCACAGACTCTGAAACAGGCTCCAGGCTCTGAGCTGGCAGTCAGCACAGAGCCCGACGCGGGGCTCGAACCCACGAACCGCAAGATCATGGCCTAAGCGAAAGTCGGACGCTTAACCAACTAAGCCACCCAGGCGCCCCACCAGAGGACATATTTGTAAATATGAATGTGGACACCAAGGTGTGGGCCTTGCCACCCCCACAGATTCAGGACATGCCTATGTGAGATCTCTGGTGTGTAAAGAAAGGACACTGATGTGAGTAAAGGAGGGTGCCCAGATCCTCACAGGCCTGTCCACTATGGCATCATTTAGCTGCTGTCATAAGATTGTCATTGGTTCGGGCGCCTGGGTGGCTCAGTCGGTTAAGTGTCCGACTTCGGCTCAGGTCATGGTCTCACGGTTCATGGGTTCAAGCCCCGTGTCCGGCTCTGGGCTGACAGCTAGCTTGGAGCCTGGAGCCTGCTTCAGATTCTGCATCTCCCTCTCTCTCTGATCCTCCCCTGCTCACGCTGTCTCTATCTCTCAGAAATAAATAAAACATTTTTAAAATTTTAAAAAAAGATTGTCATTGGTTCTCATTGGCCCTCCCCACAGCCCTGGCATGTCTGTGCAGTTTGTATTCCATTTCAGAACAAGCATCATTCCAGATGTGCTGAGTGTCACAAATCTGAAATATGGAGGCTGTGTGGCTAGACTTAGCCATGGAAGGATACTTCCATGATGAGTTATTCTCTCTTTTTATCAAAACTACCAGAAATTAACAGAGGTTAATCATAATAACTAGAAACAAAATGTTAATAAATTTAAATACAAATGTGTTGACCTAGGCAGTTGTTGTCTGATTGTTTTGAATAAATATACAAATTAAAATGAAATACTGAGGGCATGGGGGTAGTGTTAAATTACTCATTTTTACTTTATGCATTTTTATACCTGATCACTTTCTGAAAGAAGCATCTTTTACTTTGTTAAATAAAAAAAATAAGGAAAATTGGAAGAAAGAAAAAAATACACATGGATTTTTAAAAGAAAGAAAAAGAAGGAATCTGGTTAAGAAATGGGCAGAAGACATGAACAGGTTTTTTTTTTCCCCCAGAGAAGACATCTGGGTGGCTAACAGACACATGAAAAGATGCTCAACATCACACATCATCAAGAACATAAATATCCAAGCTATAATGATATACCACCTAATACCTGTCAGATATCTAAAATTAATAATAAAGTAAACATCAGGAACACTCTTATATTGTTTGTGGGAAGTAAATGGTCTTACAGCCACTCTGTAAGACAGTATGGATATTTATCAAAAAGTTAAAAATAGAACTATGCTACAACCCAGCAATTGCACTACTAGGTATTTATCCAAAGGGTACAAAAATGCTGATTCAAAGGGACACATGCACCCTGATGTTTATAGCAGCATTATCAATAGTCAAATTATGAACAAAGCCCAAATGTCCAATGATTGATGAATGGATAAAGAAGATGTGGATATATATGTGATGGAATATTACTCAGACATCAAAAAGAATGAAATCTTGCCATTTTCAATGATGTGGATGGCGCTAGAGTGTATTATGCTAAGTGAAATAAGTCAGTCAGAGGAAGACAAATACTATATGATTTCATTGATATGTGAAATTTAAGAAACAAAACAGATGAACAAAAGGGAAGAAAGAAAAGAGAGAGAGGGAGGGAAACCATAAGAAACTCTTAAATATGGAGAACAAACTGAAGGTTGTTGGAGGGGAGTTGGGTGGGGGGATGGACTAAATGAGTGATGAGCATTGAGGAGAACGCTTGTTGTGTTGAGCCCTGGGTGTTATATGTAAATGATTAATCACTAAACTCTACTCCTAAATCAATATTATACTATATGTTAAATACAAATTACAAATTTAAATTAGACTTTAAATACAAATGTGAAAAAAATAAAGTGAAGGAAAGATGACATGATGATGATTATGGATTGCCTATGGAGGAAGCTGAGGATAACAGAAGGTCAGAGGAAACCTAAGGGGAACCGCATTTCAAGTCAGAGTATACTTGTATCTTCCAAGCAACAGAACATAGTTTGCAAAGTTGCATGTGCTTGGCAGAGGAATGGTCATGGATGCAAATTTGTTAAAGTTTTGGGATATTGGACCTCATGACCCCCATTACCACAGGGTCACAGGGCATTCCCAATACAACCAGACAGCTCCATCTGAACATGCAGCACCTCTTCTTGTGCCTATCACTGTCCTCCAGAGAACAGCTGAGGGCATTAGGTGACTGGGAGATCTCGTTAGTGATTGCATCAGAGACAGATCTCTTCTGTGATGGGTAAGTGATACCTTTTTTGAATAATTTTAATTGAGTCTTTACTAAGGAAGAAGTAATTGAGCACTGGAATTTATATATGCATTGAAAAAAAGTATGTATTTACCTGATGACATGATCTGAGATCAAAATCTTTGTTAACCCATCTCCTACAGCTTTGTGAACCATTGTTCTTGAATGAAGTGAATTAGTCCAACCTTTTCAAGATTTCAGTAAAATTCCTCTTCTTGAATGCCCTTTTCCTCCTAAGGTGGAACAGTAACATCATAAAATTGATTATTCTGTTGACTTTACTCACTATAGAAAATAGTGTGATTTTAACATCTATTAATTTTATTTTCTTAAATTATTTCTATTTTTGAATATAAATGTACCATCTCTTTATTCTAAAAAATGTTGAAAACAACTTATGAAAAAGAAGTCACCCATAATATCCCCACCTAGCAGTAATCACTGTTAACTGATTTTCTATACATTTATATTTATATATTTTACCATATCAGAGGACATAGTCATAGCTGATAATGTAGCTATTACTTATCAAATGTTGGCTACCACTGGGCATCAGATAATATGTACTTTAATACATGAGATCTCACTGTTTGCTATATAGAGTTGAGAAATAGATAGAAAAACTCAGCGTTAAAGAAACTTGACCCAAACATGCACCACAACGTTTATCGCAGCACTATCGACAATAGCCAAATTATGGAAAGAGACAATTGTCCACCATCTGCCGAATGGATAAAGAAGCTGTGGTATACAGATGCAATGGAATATTACTTGGTGATCAAAAAGAATGAAATCTTGCAATTTGCATCAACAGATACTACAGAGTATCATGCTAAGCAAAATAAGTCAGTCAGAGAAAGACATATATCATATGATTTCATTCATAGGTGGAATTTAAAAACCAAAACAGATGAACATAGGTGAAGGAAAGGAAAAATAAGATAAAAACAGAGAAGGAGGCAAACCATGAGAGACTTAAATTCAGAGAACAAACTGAGAGTTGCTGGAGGGGTGTTGGGTGTGGGGATGGGTTAAATGGGTAATGGGCATTAAGGAGGGCACTTGTTGGGATGAGCATTAGGTATTACACGTAAGTGACAAATCACTTAATTCTACTCCTGAAACTATTATTACACTATATGTTAACTAACTTGAATTTAAATTTTAAAAAGGGAAGAAATTTAAAAAAGAAAGAAAGAAACTTGTCCCAGCCAACCAGAATTCCCATCCAGGTATACACCAATAACTTTAATATTCTTTGACTATTATTGTCATTACTGTGTTGTATTTTGGTTTTCCACCTAACCATAGAGCAGCTATTATCCTCTAAGATTGTGGATTAATACAGTCCTATAGTAGGATATTAGAAGTTGTGTATAATTATCAGGGCACAACTATTTTGTAATACCAAGAGTGTGTGTTCTAGTGTGTGCCTTAGTTTCCAGTTTTCAAACTGCTGAGCTTTTAAGTAAAACATTCCTTAGCCCCTTTATAAGAAGTAGGTTGTTAACAGCACCTTAAAGTATCTGACTTGAGAAAGGTGATGTTTTGCCCAACAAAGAGTACCTGAATTGCCTTTCCACTGGTAGGAGTGGATCCATGCTATCTGGCATTTTGAAGTTAAGGGGAAAATATGAATGAATCCAGATGCCTTCAGTAGCTACTTTGGAATCTCTTCTGTCTGATAGAGGTGACCCATTGTAGAGTTAAGCCAATAATCCCTTGTTGTGGTCACTGAAATGTACTGCCCAGAGTATCTTTGAGGAAGGACTCACTGCCCAGCTCTGCGGTGGGGACTGCTGGTGGTCTTCCTCCAGCTTTTACCTCTTTGGTGACTGCCGCAACCACAAAGCCCTGGGTGACATCATCCTCTTAGCCCACATCTAATGATGGATCCAGTCAGTAATAGTAAGTCCTGGCCATCTCTGTCCAACTTAGGACAATGATGACCATCCTAGCTCCAGAGCCAGGGGCCAGCCAAGGCTGCTTCCAGGTCACCTCTCAGCTGGACTTCTTGGCCCAATCCTACTTCCTGCACCCCCATCCATGGGTGTTGATCCCAATGTTTTTCACTAATAAATATCCCACATGCCAAACTCTATCTCAGAGTCTACTTCCCAAGAACCCAGTCATGACAACCCTCTATCCTAGAAATGTTTAAAAGCAGAGGATCCAGAAAACTCAAACACAGACACAAAAGTTTAATTTATATACTGTGTATTTATATGTAAAAATGTTTTCTATATTAAAAGTATATTTACACAGATATTTAATGTCATCTATGATTAAAAGTCCCTAACAAATGAGGAAAACAATTTACTTAAACTGATAAATATGTATACTTAAAAAATACTTCTCAAAATATATCCTTAATCACAAATTATAAAATAGATATCTAGTAATTTAAGTAATTATGTTTGAAAACAGTATGTGAAATTATAAAACTCTGAGAGGCATTAGTAATAATTTAAATAAATTGAGAAATGCCATGTACATGAATTGGCAGATAGATTATTATAAACAGCTTGGTTCTTCTCCAATTAATTTATAAATTAAAAACAAACCCAGTCAAAGTCCTCAAGGGGATTTTGTAGGATTTAGTAAGTTGATTCTTTTCTTTTTTTATTTATTTTTTACTTTTTAGTGCTCACAAGCTTATATTTTTTAGGTTTGTTAAAGATTCTTTTGTATTTCTAAATACACAGACAGAGCGGTTTTGGAAGATTACATAAATGTCTTAAGATGCTTATACTAGGTAGGTAAAATACATTTAAAAAGTGGGTCTTTCATGAACAGAAACTTTTCCAAAGAGGACATCCAGATAGCCAACAGACATATGAAACGATGGTCAGCGTCCCTCATCATCAGGGAAATACAAATCAAAACCACACTGAGATATCACCTCATGCCAGTCAGAGTGGCTAAAATGAACAAATCAGGAGACTCTAGATGCTGGTGAGGATGTGGAGAAATGGGTACCCTCCGACACTGCCTGTGGGAATGTAAACTGGTGCAGCCCCTCTGGAAAACAGTGTGGAGGTTCCTCAAAAAATTAATAATAGAACTCCCCTATGACCCAGCAATAGCACTGCTAGGAATTTACCCAAGGGATACAAGAGTGCTGATGCACAGGGGCACATGTACCCCAATGTTTATAGCAGCACTCTCAACAATAGCCAAATCATGGAAAGAGCCTAAATGGCTCTTCGTCATCAACGGACGAATGGATCAAGAAGATGTGGTTTATCTATTCAATGGAATACTACATGGCAATGAGAAAGAATGAAATCTGGCCATTTGTAGCAATGTGGATGGAACTTGAGGGTGTTATGCTGAGTGAAATAAGTCAGGCAGAGAAGGACAGATATCATATGTTTTCACTTATAAATGGAACAGGAGAAACTTAACATAGGATCATGAGGGAGGAGAAGGGGAAAAAATAGTTGGGGGGAGGGAGAGAGGCAAACCATGAGAGACTCTTGAATGCTGAGAACAAACTGAGGGCTGATGGGTGTGGGGGAGGGGGAAAGGGGGGTGATGGGCATGGAGGAGGGCACTTGTTGGGATGAGCACTGGGTGTTATATGGAAACCAACTTGACAATAAACTATGAAAGAAAAATGAAATGAAATAAAGATTGAAATTTTATATCATAATTTTTTAAAAAAAAATACAAGAAAAACTGCACCTTAACTAATGCAGCTAAAGGGAAATATAGTTTAAGGAATGCATTATTTCATACACAAAAGTCACTAAAAAGTATGCTCTGGACAGAAAAAATATTTACTTTTGAGAGATAGAGAGACAGAGTGCAAGCAACTGAGGGGCAGAGAGAGAGGGAGACACAGAATAGGCTCCAGGCTCCGAACTGTCAGCAAAGAGCCTGACGCGGGTCTCAAACCCACGAAGCACAAGGTCATGACCAGGGCCAAAGTCTAATGCTTAACAGACTGAGCCATCCAGGTGCCCCTGTCATGTATTTAGTAAAATATGTCTCCATATTTTTTGCCCATTTTCTAATCAGATTATTTAGATTTTATATTTTACATTTTTATTTAGTTAGTTAACATAAACTGTTCTACTAGTTTCAGGTGTCGAATACAGTGATTCAACACTTCAATACATCACCCTGTCCTCATGTGCACTCCTTAATCCCCTTCACCCATTTAATCCATGGCCCTACTCACCATGCCTCCCATAAGCATCAGTTTGTTCTCTATAACTAAGAGTCTGTTTCTTGGTTTGTATCTCTCTTTTTCCCACATGACCATTCATTCTATTTCCTAAGTTCCACATATAAGTGGAATCATATGATATTTGCCTTTCTCTAACTTATCTCACTTAGCATTATACTATCTAGTTTTTGTTTTGTTTTGTTTATTATTTATTTTTTAGAGAGACAGAGCACAGCAGAGGAGGGGCAAAGAGAGAGGGAGGCACAGAATCTGAAGCAGGCTCCAGGCTCTGAGCTAGCTGTCACAACAGAGCCCAACGCGGAGCTCGAACCCACGAACCGTGAGATCATGACCTGAGCCTAAGTCGGACGCTTAACCGACTGAGCTACCCAGGCGCCCCTATACTACCTAGGTTTATTCATGCTCTTGCAAATGGCAAGGTTTCATTCTTTTTATGCCCAAATAATATTCTGTTGTATGTATACACCACATCTTGATACTTTATCAATCAATGGACATTTAGGCTTCTCCTATAATTTAGCTATTGTGAATAATGCTGATAGAAAAACAGGAGTGGATGTGTCACTTTCAGTCAGTAGTTTTGTATCTTTAGGCAAATACCCAATAATGTGATTGCTGGGCTGTAGAGTAGTTCAATTTTAAACTTTTTGAGGGAACTTCATACTGTTTTCCAGAGTCACTGGACCAGTTTGCACTGCCACCAACAGCACACAAGTTTTCCTTTTCTCCACATCTTCACCAACACCTGTTGTTTCCTGTGTTGTTAATTTTAGCCATTCTGACAGATGTGAAGTGATATCTCATTGTAGTTTTCATTCGTATTTCCCTGATGATGAGTGATGTTGGGAATCTATTCATGTGTCTGATAGTCTCTATATGTCTGCCTTGGAAAAAAATGTCTCTTCACACCTTCGACCCATTTTTAAACTGGATTGTTTGTTTTTGGGTGTTGAGATTTTATAAATTAATATAGGTTTGGATACTAACTTTTTAAAAATGCTTATTTCTTTCTGAGGGAGAGAAAGAAAGAGTGTGAGCCAGGGAGGGGCAGAGAGAGAGGGAGACACAGAATCCAAGCAGGGTCCAGGCTCTGACCTGTCAGCACAGAGCCTAATGTGGGGCTCAAGCCCATGAACCATGAGATCATGACCTGAGCCAAAGTCAGACACAACCAACTGAGACACGCAGGCGACCCTGAATACTAACTCCTTATCAGATATGTCATCCACAATTATCTTTTCTTATTCTGTTAGCTGCTTTTTAGTTGTGTTGAATGTTTTCTTTATTGTGCAGAAGCTTTTTATTTTTATGAAGTTTTGTTTCCCTTGCCTCAGGAGACATTTATAGTAAGAAATTACTATGGCTGAGGTCAAAGAAGCTACTGCCTGTGTTCTGTGTTAACATTTTGATGGTCTTCTTTCTAACATTTAGGCCTTTCATTTATTTTGAATTTATTTTTGTATATGGTGTAAAAAAATGGTCCAGTTTCTTTCTTTGGCATATTGCTATCCAGTTTCCCCAACACCATTTGTTGAAAAAACTGTCTTTTTTCCATTGGATATTTTTTCCTGTTTTAAAGATTAGTTGACCATATAGTTGTGGATTTATTTATGACTTTTCTATTTTGTTCCATTTATCTCTGTGTCCGTTTTTGTGCCAGAACCATACTGTCTTTATTATTGCAGCTGTATAATATAATTTGAATTTCAGAATTGTGATGACTCCAGCTTTGCTTTGCTTTCTCAAGATTGCTTTAGCTATTTTGGGCCTTTTGTGGTTTCATATAAATGTTAGGATTGTTTGTTCTAGCTCTGTGAAAAATGCTGTCGGTACTTTGGTAGGAATTTCATTGATTGTGTAAGTTTCTTTGGGTAGTATGCACAATTTATCAATATTTATTTTTCCAATCTGATGAGCATGGAATTTCTTCCCATGTCCTTTTGTCATCTTCCATTTCTCTCACCAATGTTTTATAGTTTTCAGAGTACAAATATTTTACCTCTTTGGCTATGTTTATTCCCAGGTATTTTATTGCTTTTGATGCAATTGAAAATGGGATTATTTTCTTAATTTCTATTTCTGCTCCTTCATTATTGGTGTATAGAAATGCAATGGATTTTTGTGTGTTGATTTCTATATGTTGTCATCAAGGGGATTAGGTGAGATTTGAAACCCAAGGAAGAAAAAATAAGGAGCAAGTGTGAAAAGTTTAGGAACCAATAAGACATGCAAGAAGGGCAGACAGGAAATGGTGATTTATAACCCACAAATTGCAGAGCTTTGTAGATTCCTATCATTAGGCTGATATCTATACAATAAAAAATCTGAATCTATACAATAAAAAAAAGTCAAAGAAACATTGGTAGACCCTTTTATTTTTGTTGTTATCTAAATAAAATTCATTCTTGAAAATACTTTGACAGGAATTTTCGGAAAGTAGAAATCAGTATTTTAAACGTAAAAAATTATAGTGATTTCCTAACCTTATCCCAAAACTCAATTGATTTCCCCAAATATTACTAAAATACTTTTTAACATATACATAGCAATGTGTCACGTATTTATATATATTGTGTGGCATTTAAAAGACCAGTTAGTAAATAATTGGGGCGCCTAGGTGACTCAGTCGGTTAAGTGTCTGACTTAGGCTCAGGTTATGACCTCACGGTTCATGGGTTCGAGCCCCTCGTCGGGCTCAGTGCTGACAGCTAGCTCAGAGCCTGGAGCCTGCTTCAGATTCTGTATCTCCTCTCTCTCTGACCCTGCCCTGATCAGGGTGTCTCTCTCTCTCTCTCAGAAATAAATAAAAACATTAAAAAAATTTTTTTAAAGACCAGGTAGTAAATAATTTAACATTTAGAAACTATGAGAATGTTTTTGAACACTGTAAATTAATTCTCTCTGTATAAAACATAGATTACATTTACTTCCTACACAACTTAATGTAAATACATAATGAATTAATATATTAAATATATGCGATGAATACAATAACACCTGAAAAATTAAAAGACACAAAAAGGCAATTTTTAAAGGTGGGTTACTTCCTGATTTCATAAACCATTCCTAAAGTAGCTAATATCCAATATTCTCTTGTTTTAAATAACTATAAAATCTGGAAGAAATATATAGAACAATTAGACTTTTAATGGTAGTCTCGGGCATCAGCCAATGCAAAGCTACTGTCTTTAAAAGAAGAGGAGCACACAACTGAGCATATATTCACCTGTTGTATCCAGAATGCATTTTCCAATAGAGGCACAGAAAAATAGAACTGAAGCAGATATTACCAGTATCAGTGGAAGGAAGAAACAGAAATCAAAACTTTGAGCTTATAAGGCAAGTATGATGGTAGAGAGGTTATTGAAGAGAAGAGAACCTCTGAATAAGAATATCCAAACAACTGAGTCAATATACCTTTGGGTCCTTGTTCTAATCTGAAGCCACACAGGTGTAGAGCGAGACTCTAAGAGACCTGGTGGAGAACAGCTTCTGGGATAAAAGAATGCAAGGCACAGACTTCAGCGACCCTACAATGCTGGAGAGATACAGTAATCCCAACTCAACCAGAGTTGAGGTACTTTGGTGTAAATATTGTGTATTAAGTGGAGACTCCAGAACAGCTGTGCTTAAAGGTGTCTTAGAAATAATGACTACACTCCAGGACAAAAACAATACTGAAATATATCAACTTAACAAAGCCTAAAACTAAGACTTAATGGATCAACATATCAAGAAATAACCAGTCAATGAAGAGACATTCATACTGGGTCTTAACAGAAAAAGCCCATTCATATTGGAATTAGCAGACAAGGTTGTCAAAATAGCTATGATAAATGTATTTTCTTTAAAGTACAAGATGCCAGTTCAAAATGATGATGTAGGAAGATCCTGAAGTTACTTCATTCCAGTTGTAGATGCATCAAACTTTAACTATATATGGAACAATTTCCTCTGAAAGGAAACTAAAAACTGGTGGAACAATCTCTTCACATCAGGCAAATGACAGGGAAACATCATAATGAGTAAAAAAAAAAAAAGATTAAGACATAATCTTACCATAAAGGTGGATTACCATAAAGCCCATCACCTATATGATGACACATATCAAGCACCCCAAGAATTAAGACTGATGTCTGAGAGACATGTCTCTAAAATATATGTCTTTGAAGACCAATGGGAGTCACACCCATGAGAACTGTGGGGTTGTGGTGAACTGAGAAATGACTCTTAAAAAGCCCATATGCAGACTTACTTACTCAAGGGCACAGAGCAGAAATAGCTCTTTGAAAAGAGCCCAGACTTTATGTAAAAGAGACTCATTTGCTAATTTTAAGACATTGGTCTGAGGGGTGAGTACCTGCTGGGACACTGTCCAGAGATGAAGACTGGTGGGCACCATCTTCATACTCTCCCCCTGCTAAGTGCCACCATTGCCATCAGTGCCATTCTCTTGCCTCTTTTTTTTCTGTTTTTGTGGGGATGCATCTTTGCACTCCTCCTTTGCCTCACTCCAGCCAGTGAGTGCCATATTTATGCTCTTCCTGGAGCATGCTTAAGAGCACCAATATCTGCTGGATAGGAGCATGTACAGATGTCTGGTGCTCTACTCTTTATATCCTGTGACCACAGTTTTTTTGGGATGCTACCCAAGGGACAACTCTTGGTCAGCTGGTTCTGGAAGCCATAGAAGCTTGCATTCCTAGTTCCCATGGAACTGTAACAATCAGATACAGCTTTTGGCAGACCACCACTTCTGAGGCACTGCACAAATAGCAGAATGAAATACATTTCCAGTCTTTTTGAGAAAGAAACCCCTATGTTCAGGGGCTTTGGCCTCAGGAGCAGGTTTCTGGTTTGGCACACTTAATAGGTTCATGTAGGGGTGCCTGGGTGGCTCAGTCGGTTAAGCGTCTGACTTCGGCTCAGGTCATGATCTTGCGGTTCATGGGTTCAAACCCTGCATCAGATTCTGTGCTAGCAGCTCAGAGCCTGAAGCCTGTTTCAGATTCTGTGTCTCCCTCTCTCTGCCCCTCCCCTGCTCATGCTCTGTCTCTCTCTGTCTCAAAAATAAATAATCTATAAAAAATTTTTAATAAGTGCTTGTGGAGGGGCTTTCAGGGAATGGAGGCCAATAGACACAATCTTTGCACTCTCCCTTTGCCTCATACCAGCTTACCAGTGTCTTTGAGAAAGGAACTTATTCTCTTTTCTGGTGCCCAGATGTTTGTGGCTATTTCCAGAAAACATCTCTTCATTGCCTGGTTATGGTGGCTGGTGGGGTTTATGGTTCCACAGGACTGTAATTAACTAAAAAAGAAATCTTGAATAGCCACCAGCCCCCAAGGTGTAGAGGCAACAGACCCAGGAACTCAATCTTTCTGGAGAGGGGCCTATTACCTAATCATCGATGCAATATCCTGAGAACCAGTCTTCTAATTAAACATTTATCTAAGGTGTGACTATAAACCTTTCTTGAGATCTTGGAAGTCAGGCACTATCTTTGCAATCTTCTGCTGTGCTCCAAAGTGTCACTATCTCTCAGAAGTGTCTGGTGCCCCAGTTTTTATGTCTGGTGCTCCAGTTTTTGTGGCTACCAACCAGGGTTTACCCTTGGATTACCTGACTCTAAGGCCAAGGGGAATTGTTTTCTGGGTTTTATGGGACTGTAACAATTGGAAAGACAGTTCTTGGCAGGCTACTATCTCCAGGGCATTGCACAGACAGCATACTGAAATTCATTCCCAAATTTTCTGTGAAATAGGCCTACTTGCTTTTCCTGGAGCTTTGGCCCTATGGATAGGCTTCATATTTGGGACTTATCTAGGGGTTATGAGGTGCTCCTAGGAAATGTAGGTCAAAGGGTGCCATTTTTGTGCACTCTTTCTGCCTCACAAAGTTCCCTGGTATCTCCAAGTATGGAACTTATACACTCATCTGGAACCTTTCTTTCTGTGACTGCCACCTAGGCAAAGGACACCTTCAGAAACCTAGGTGTGGTGGCCAGTGGAGCTTAAGTTTGTGGTCCATAGTACTGTATATATTTGTATTCTTAAAAATCTTTTGTCCAAGAGTCTGGCTTCTGAACAGCCTCAACCTAGGTGCTGACTGAGATCCTTCCCATTTGGACACTGACTGGTCTTGATAATCCTTAACTAATGGGAAATATTAAAAATAAAATAGGTTGCTTGGACAATTATAAAGATTTGAGAGACAAACAAGAACAAGGAAAGGGTTAAATGATAAGTTTTATTTCCTACACGAAGCCTACTCTTAAAGATTGGGAATAGTCGCTATGAGACCCAATGCATATAAATCAACACAGACAGCAAAACAAAATGAAGAAACAAGAAGGAACAAAGTAGAGCCGCAGAAAAAAAATTTTAATGAAATAGAGATGAGTAACTTATGTGTAAGGAGTTCAAAGTAATGTTGATAAATATGCTCACCAAACTCAAGAGAATGGGTAAACACATAAGAACTTCGACAAAAAGATAGAATATCAAGTACAAGTCACAGAGTTGACTAATACATTGCTCAATTGAAAAATTAGAGAGATTCAACAGCAAACTAGGCAACGCAGAAAATAGAATCAGTGAACTTAAAAATTGGACAGCAGAAGGGTGCTTGGGTGGCTCAGTCGGTTATGTGTTAGACTTTAGCTCAGGTCATGATCTCATGGTTCATGGGTTCTAGACCCACATCAGGTTTATGCTGACAGCTCAGAGCCTGAAGCCTGCTTTGAATGCAACAGCACATAAAAAGAATCATCCACCAAGATCAAGTGGGTTTCATACTTGGGTTATAGGGCTGGTTCAATATTCACAAATCAATCAATGTGATCCATCACATCAATCAAAGAAAAGATAAAAACCATATGATCCTCTCAATAGATGCAGAAAAAGCATTTGACAAATACAGCATCCCTTCTTAATAAAGACTCTCGAGAAAGTCAGAATAGAAGGAACTTACTTAAACATCATAAATGCCATCTATGAGAAACCCTCAGCTAACATCATCATCAATGGAGAAAAACTGAGAGCTTTCCCCCTGAGATCAGGAACACGACAGGGATGTCCACTCTCACCACTGTTGTTTAATATAGCGCTGGAAGTCCTAGCATCAGCCATCAGACAACAAAAGGAAATAAAAGTCATCAGAATTTTTTAAATATTTTTATTTATTTCTAGGAGANGACAGGCTCCTCCAGAAGCCTACTAAAACTGATCCATGAATTCAGCCAAGTTGCAAGGTACAAAATCAACGTGCAGAAATCGGTTGCATTCTTATACACCAAAAATGAAGCAACAGAAAGAGAAATCAAGTAACTGATTCTATTCACAATTGTACAAAAAAACTCATAAAATACCTAGGAATAAACCTAACCAAGGATACAAGAGATCTGTATGATGAAAACTATAGAAAACTTATGAAGGAAATTGAAGAAAACACAAAGAAATGGAAAAACATTCCATGCTCATGGATCGGAAGAATAAATATAGTTAAAGTGTCATTACTACCCAAAGCAATCTACACATTCAATGCAATCCCAATCAACATTGCACCAGCATTCTTCCAAAACTAGAACAAACTATCCTAAAATTTGTATGGAACCACAAAAAACATCGAATAGCCAAAGTAATATTGAAAATAAAACCACAACAGGAGGGGTAGAGATGTGATTGGGAACCAAACTTCCCAGAAAGACTAACCACAACTGAGAGGGACACCACAAGCTTAGAGAAGTGACAGGATCAGATCCTGTACCAGGCACGCCAGGTACAGGAACAAGCCCTGGGAAGATGAGTCCCCATAACATTTTGGCTTTGAAATCCAGTGAGGCTTAACTTCACAAGGTTTTACAATCAGCAGGGTTTAACTCCAAGTAGTTTAGAAATCAGCAGTCTTACCTCCAGGAGAACCAAAGAATGATAGGAAACTGGGTCATTGCCCTTAAAGAGACAGCATAACAAATAATCCCATTGAGACATAGCATAAAAGCAGCAGTTTGAAAAATGGCTGGGGTTTACAGGGTATATAAAAAGGAGATGTATTTACCAATATCAGAAATTGCACTTGAGGGATCCGTAAGAGACTTCTCCAAGAACACAAGTGCTGGTGGGCAGCATTTCTCTCCCCTTCTTCCAGCCTAGATAGCCAGATACTTGTGGGAACAAGCATGAACACTATCTATTTTGCTAGCACTTGGCACCCCACTCTTGTGTTTTCTTGAAGATCCACACCATCCAATTCACTCCACTTCACAGTGTCCTGCCAAAGTGGCTCTTGCCCTGAGGAGAGGTGAAGTAAGATAACCACACACACCAATGCACCTACAGTCCCAGCAGCCAAAACATAAGCTGGTCATACAGACAGAGTGCCCTGATGATTAGTGTGACTGCAGCCACAGAAGAAGGACTGGAGGAGGCATCTGATATGACTACCAACCTCATCTACCAAAGAAAGCCTCTCAGGGGAAAACACAGGAAGAGTACCCTGTAGGCCGGTGAAACTGCAGCTTCAAAAAGTGGACTAGGTATAGGCATCTAGTCTGACTACCAACCTGACACACCAATGAAAGCCTTTCAGGGGATAGCATAGGAAGAGTTCTCAGAAGTTAAGTGTGATTGCAGCCCCAGAAAATGAGCTGAGGGAGGCATCTGTTCTGACTGACAACACGACTTAATGACAAGCCCATGGTAGCCCCAGAAAGTCCCTTAACAGCACATAGACTAAACCCTGTCTAGGGCACTTACAACAGGCAAAATCGGCCATTATTGCTGACTGTACTAAAGGCAAAGGAGGTTTAGTCACAACAGTAGGGTGCACACAGGTGACATAGAAGACATTCTGAAGCACTTGGTTCTGGTGAACAGAAGGCACTATGCTACAGGGCACCATGGGACCTCTTATTCACAAGCCAACCACTTTCAAGATCAGGAGCTCTAGCTGACTTTTCTAATACATAGAAACAAACACTGAGAAACAAGCACACAAAGAAGCAAGCACAATTAGACAAAATGAAGAGACAAAATGAGAAAACAGGACAAAACCACAGCAAAAGAGCTAAAGGAAGTGGAGATAAGTAATGTGCTTGGGTAAGAATTCCGAGTAATGGTCATATACTCACTGGACTTGGGAAATGAGTGGAGGAGCTCAGTGAGACCTTTAACAATGAAATAACAATGAAAATATCAAAAGAACCAGCCAAAAGATAAAGAACACAATAACTGAAATGAAAAAACTACACTAGAGTGAACCAAAAGTGAATTAGAGGAGGCTAAAGAAAAGATCAGTGATCTAGAAGACAGGGTAATGGAAAGCAATGAAGCTAAATAGCAAAATATAAAAAGAGCAATAATATATGACAATAGGTTAAGGGAACTTAGCAACATCATCAAGCATAAGAATATCAACATTATAAGGACCCAAGAAGGAGAAGAAAGAGCGAAGGGGTCAGAAAAATTACCTGAAGAAATAATAATAGCTGAAAACCTCCCTAAACTGGGAAAGGAAACAGACATCAAGATCCACCACCACAGGGGCACCTCAATGACTCAGTTGGTTGAGTGTCTGACTTCAGCTCAGGTCATGATCTCATGGTTCGTGGGTTTGAGCCCTGCGTTGGGCTCTGTGCTGACAGCCAGCTCAGAACTTGGAGCCTGTTTCAGATTCTGTGTCTCCCTCTCTCTCTGACCCTCTCCTGCTCATGCTGTCTCTGTCTCAGAAATAAATTAAAATTTTTTTTTAAATTTTTAAATAAATAAATAAAACATCCACTATCACAGAGAGCCTCTAACAAAATTAACCCATGGAGGTCCACACCAAGACACATAATAATTAAAATGTTTAACAGTAGTGATATAAAGAGAATTTTTAAAAGCAACAAAAGAAAATAATATAATTACGTATCACCTGATGTTTCAGCAGAAATTTTGCAGGCCAGAAAGGAGTGGCATGATATATTCAAAGTACTGTTAGGTCACAACCTGCAATTAGCAACACTTCCCCAAAAGTTTATCATTCAGAATGGAAGGAGAGGTGAAGAGATTCCCAGACAAAAGTTAATGAGTTCAATACCACTAAACCAGACTTACAAGAAACCTTAAAAGGAATTCTTTGAGTGGAAACAAAAGGTCATCATTAAGAGAGAAAATTATAGAAAAATTCACAAGTACATAAAAACACAGTACATATAGTATATTACCTACTTATAAAACCAGTACAGAAATTAAAGCACAAAGGCAGGGGCACCTGGGTGGCTCAGCTGGTTCAGCATCCAACTTCAGCTTGGGTGATGGTCTCATGGTTTCTGAGTTTGAGCCCCAAATGGGGCTCACTGCCATCAGCACAGAGCCCACTTTGGAAACTCTGCCTCCTCACCCTCTGCCCCTCCCCCACCCTCTTTCTTTCTCAAATATAAACATTTTTAAAAAGTACAAATGCAGTAGTCAATTGTATCTACTAAACTCAAAGGAGTCACAAGATAAAAAGATGTAAACTGTGACTTCACACATATATGCATATATACAGACGTGTGTGTGTATGTGTATGTGGGAGGGTGTAAATGAGGGGAGTAAAACTTTATTGTTTTTAGAAGTGGCAATAAGTAAGCAGCTATTAATAATTACATTAAATGTAAATGGACTAAATGCTCAATCAAAATACATAGGACGACTGAGTGAATAAGAAATCAAGACCTATCTATATGCTGCCTACAAGAAACTCACTTCATACCTAAAGATACATGCAGATTGAAAGTGAAGGGATGGAAAAACATTTACCAGGCAAATGGAAGCAAAAAGAAAGCTAAGGGTAGCCTACTTATATTAGATAAATTAGATTTTAAAACAAAGACTGTAAGAAGGGATAAAGAAGGAAATGCAGAACAGAAGAGGGACAATCCAACAAGAGGATATAACAATTGTAAGTATCTATGCACCCAACACAGAGGCATTGAAACACATAGAGCAGCTATGAACAGACATAAAAGAAGAAATTGTCAGTAATACAATAATAAGAGATGTTAACACCCCACTTACAACAGTGGATAGATTATCCAGACAGAAAATCAACAAGGCCTGAAACCGTGGCTTTGAATGACATATTAGACCGGATGGAACTAACAAATATATTCAGAATATTCCATCCCAAAACAATGTGATATATAATCTTTTTAAGACACATGGATTATTTTCCAGAATATCACATATTAAGTCACAAAACAAATGTCAGTAAATTCAAAGAGATTGAAATGATATAATGCGTCTTTTCTGACAACAACAGTATGAAACTAGAAATCAATTACAAGAAAAAAAAATATGGAAAGAACACAAATACACAGAGGCTAAAGAACATGTTACTAAGCAATGAATGGGCCAAGAAAGAAATCAAGGAGGAAATTTTTAAAAATAGATAGAGAAGAATGGAAATCAAAACACAATGGTTCCAAATCTCTGGGATGCAACAAAAACTGTCCTAGAAGGGATGATTATAGCAATGTAGGCCTATATCAAGAAAGAATAAAAAATATCAAATAAACAACTTAACCCTACATATAAAGGAGCTAGAAGAAGAATAAAAAAAGCCAAAATCCATTAGAAAGAAGGAAATAATAAAGATTAAAGCATAAATAAATGAAATAATAAACAGACATTTCTCCAAAGAAGGCATACAGATGGCCAACATACACATAAAAAGATGCTCATCATCACTTACCATCAGGGAAATGAAATGAAAACTACAATGAGATATTACCTCATGCCTGTCAGAATGGCTAAAATCAACAACACAAGAAACAACAGGTGTTGGTAAGGATGCAGAAAAGGGGAAACCCTCTTTCACTGTTGGTGGGAATGCAAACTGGTGCGGCCATTCTGGAAAACACTGTGGAAGTTCCTCAAAAAGTTACAAATATAACTATATACATCCTCTTTATCCGCTCATCTATTGATGGACACTTGGATTGTTTCTACATCTTGCCTCTTGTAAATAATGCTGCAATAAACATAAGTGTGAATATATCTTTTCAAATCAGTGTTTTCCTTTTCTTTGAGTAAGTACCCATCAATGAACTGACTGGATCATACAGAAATTCTATTTTTTAATTTAAGAGGAAACTCCATACTGCTCTCCACAGTGGCTGCACCAGTTTGCATTTTCATCATGAGTGCATGAGGATTTTTCTTCTTCTACCTCCTCACTAAAACTTCTTATTTTTTGTCATTTTGGTACTAGCCATTCTGACAGATGTGAGGTGATATCTTATTATGGTTTTGATCTGCATTTCCCTGGTGATTAGTGATATTGATCATCTTTTCATGTGCCTGTTGACCATTTGTATGTCTTCTTCAGAAAATTGTCTATTCAGGTCCTCTGCCCCCTTTTTTTTTTTAACTTTATTGTAAAATATGAGATGAGATGATAAGGCATCTCAGAATCAGATTCATATACCAACTTAGTGAAAATGTATAATTTATTACTTTCTTAAATAACTGTCAAATTTATTTATAAATATCCCAATGGCAATTAGTTTTATCATCTTTTCAAATCGAATGAGCAAACAATTGCATCCACAGTTAATATTACCTGTTGTTTTTGTCTATATTAAACGTCTACCATAGTTTAAATCCATTAGAGTACTTAATCCTTCCAAATAAAGAAGTTTGTAAAATCACCTCCATAATAAGTAGGTGTCATTGCAGATTTCTTCCTTTGACTAAACAAATTTAATGCTTAAGATTTTCCACTGTGGACTCTAGCAATACTTAATGCTATACTCTATTCCAGACTTCTTAAGTTATAGAAAAAAGAATGTATCCTTTTTGTATTTTTTCAGAGCAGAGTTGAAAGGCAAGATCACCTACCATATTAGGTACTTTCTTCCATGGACTGCTCTACTACATGTAGCTCAAGTCCAATTTTTAAAAGTCACACATGAACTCATCATTGCGTGTTCCATTAGAATAAGATTTCTCAAGGAAAAAAATACTGGAAAGCTTTGTGGCAGGGTAAAGGGAGCTGTCAAGAAGTCCCTCATACTGTGAGTCCCGGGATATTTCTGAAAAGAAAACCATAGTTCTAGCATATGTGCAAACAGTTCTATGACCCTCCACACCTCCAAAATTTTAAGAATCACCTCATTGGATTTTCTTACTTTATAAAATGTTAATGTATGAGATTGATCAGTATAACTTGACATCATTCAGTGTCTAATCCCGTTTTGCAAAGTTCTGGCACCTCTAGCAAGTTGTAATTTTATAAGCAGAACCAGACACTTTGATTCTACTTTTGTATTTTTAAGATACAATTAAACATTTCTAACATTTAAATATTTTAAGTAATGCCAAATATATTTGGATTATATCTTAACCCCTCCCACCTCACACAATTCATGATTTTAAATAAAGACAAATTAAATCACATCTGAATTTCTAAACCTAAATGTATTATGATAGTTACACTTGAAATTGTTTCAGAATTTCTGGAAAGTATATCATTTTCTTAAAATGAATATGGTTTAAAAGACAGCAAAGAGGCCCTTAGAAGGAGTGTCTGAATATGACTTGGTCAATGGTATTCAGCAAAGTTGACTAAACCTAGGAGAACATTCACAGCAGCAAGTTCTGTGAAAGGCCCATTAAGCTGGAGCATAACCAGTAGAGAACAATCAATGAAGGTACTGTCGCAGTAATTGGAATCATCAGCACTGATACTGCATGAACCAAACAAGTAATACACATCTGAAGATGAGACATTCCAATTTTTTTGCAGAGCAAGAATCTCCACTATTAATAAATTGAGGACACCAATGAAGATAGGCAGAATCCAAGTGGAATCCGGTGCAGTGAGGTCAAAAAACCAAAGGACCCCATCAGTAGCTAACTGTTCCTGAACAGAAAAACCTGCTTCTGAACGTGTTGCCCCTGTGCTAAAATTCTGGAGAGTAATAGACATGAAGATCCACATTGGAAACTGAATCCAGACCAATACAGTGGCTTTGAAAGGGTGGCAGTTGCCCCGAAAATACAGCTCTGAAAGAAGCCTATTCCTTAGATATGTTAGCCTTGCAACTCTTTTGGACCATTTCGACTGAATTGTGCATGAACTGTAACTTCTTGTTTAAGACTCTTTTATTTCTGGCTGCAAATTTTCCACCTAGCTTGGTCAGGATGCAGTGCTGGTAGGTGGCCAGGGATAGCGTGACTGTGCTGGGCAAAGCCACGGTGGTGAGGACCATGCAGGTTCTCCAGGGCAGACCTGTGGCGGTGTGCACGTCAACTAGCACCTCCTCCATGCCCTCACTGGCGCCGATATAGCAAGGGCATGGTACCAGCTGCCAGGGCCACCGGAGCTAACTGAAGAGACTGACGCCACTGCCCACGCAGGCAGAGTGCTTAACGCTGCCCATTGAGGTTGGCGCAAGTGGCGTGACTCAGACTGGGAACTGCAGTGCAGGCAGCATCTGCATCCACCTATGGCCAAGCCAGCACAGCATGTCTGCACCAGGGCTGAGCTAAACCACTGGCATCCCAGGTTAGAGTCGGGCTACACTCCACTGTGCCCAGGGCACCCAAGGTGAAAAATGGGTGCGCCCTCACCCTGCTACTATTGACCTTTTGGTCAGCCTCTGCCCATTTTTAATCAGCTTACATGATGTTTCCTTTTTGCCTGTTGTTTCTTTGTTTTGGTGTTGAGTTGTGTATGCTCTTTATATATTTTAGATAGTAATTCCTTATTGGATACATTTTTTTTTTTTTTTTTTTTTTACAAATCCTCCCATTCAGTAGGCGGCCATTTGGTTTTGTTGCTGATTTCCTTTGCTGTGCAAAACTTTTTATTTTGGTGTAGTCACAAGGTTTAATTTTTATGTAGCTTCCCTTGCTGGAGGAGACATACCTAGGAAAACATTTCAACAGTAATGTCAGAGCAAATACCACCTATGTCAAAATCCCTTTTGTCACTGAAGGTAACATATACACAGGTTCCAGAAATAGGGACATGGGAATCTTTAAAAGCCCATTATTTTGCCAGCCACACTTTATTTCTTAATTAAAAAGTTGCCTGAATAAGGTTTGAGGCAAGAGGAGGGAGATAGAGCTGTGATCTCTGATATGCTGGTAGGTAAATGTGGTGAAAGAGGGGGCTGGTGAAGGAGAGCATGAAAGATTAAAAGCCTGAAGTTTACCTATATTTGAACCCAGGGAATTGGTGGACTGTCTCCTCTTCTTGGCATTTGAGACACCAAGATGTTCTTCAACACTTGTCTGAAGCCATAAACAAAACATTGGGTCAAAAAAATAAAAACCCACCTCAAGTAGGACATGTTTGTGTTCCTTTTGCTTGCATTGTACAGCTGCTGGTAACATGAGATTGTGATATAACTTCATTTGTGAATGTGATACTTATTCAATACCACGGTCACACTTATTTCCCACAACAGTCATTTTTGTCTGTATAATTTAATATTTCTTTTAAGGATTGGACATCAGTATTTGTGACTCTTTTTTCTACTTTCTGTCCCTTCTTACTTTTCTCCTACTGCTTTGTTCCTTAGGCTTATTTACTTTATTCATAAATTTTCTGAAAAGATAGAAGACATTTTCATTTCATATTGTGGTGAAGTTACCTTCATCACTAATTCAGTAATATATAGCATACTTTACCAGCCTTGAGATGCCATCCATGGAAGAATAGCTGAAATACCCATTAATATAGGAAAATGGGTACTCCCGGCGTGGCTGGATTCCTGGAGGAGCCGTGCACGTACCTCCACGCTCCGAGCTGGCTGGAAATTTAGAGGGAAGGCGAAGGGCTTAAAACTGGGAGATTTGCCTGCGAGTTCGTGTTTCAGGTGACACATAGGGACCTGGTTTCCCTCTCTCCAGCGGATCAAACGCTCCCTGCAGACAAACCCCCGCCCATGCTCGACAACCCAACCTGCAGGAAGGGGAGCAGCGGTTTCTGGCTCCACACCCAGGGCTAGGCAAGAGGCTTGGAATTGCCCTGAGAGGATTGCGAGGTTGTGTCTACTACAATTTCAGTGGGGCTCGCGGAAACTAGCCTGGCCTGGGGTAAAGAGCGCGACCCACCCAGCACCGGGATTTTACACACCCAAAAAAGGGAGGTGCAGCACTTGGTTCAAGAAGGGACTGGTGCACCGCCACTCTGCCACTCTCCTCCCCACAATCTCTAAAGCAGAACGCCCACCTGACGCATTGGATCACACCATGCCCATCTCTGCTAGAAAGCATCACTCCTGCTCCTTTTTTTTTTTTTTTTTTACCCTTTTTCCCAGAACACTGACCTGATTAACTTTGGTCACCGGCTTGCTTAAACACTCACAACTAGTCCATTCTGTACATGTAAATTCTACACCTACTGACATTTTCATCTCTTTCTCTCAGGAGTAATTAGACTATATAGTTTCTCTGGATAACACCAGCGTCCTTCTCTCAGCTATCCAACCATATTCCACCCTTTAGCTCTTTGAAAAAAGCTTCTTACCCCTTCTGCCTGTTCGTTCTATTTCCAATTTTGCCTCATCCCTGCCCTGTCTTCTCTCTCTTTCTCTATGCTCTTCAACTGGCATTGCATACACATGGCTATTTAACTGTAGCTGGGAAATCCAGGTATATGCTTTAAACCATTCTTTGTCCATCAGTTTTCTTCTTGTTTCCTTTTTTTTCTTCTTTTTGGCCCTTTTATGTATTGTTTACTCTCTATTCTTCGCACTCCCTCCTCTGTCTTTTCTTTTAACTTTTTTGTTTTCCCTCTCACTTTGCATGTTAGTTGAATTTGTCTGTGTGTTTGTGTGCTCCTGCTCCTCTGTGTGTTTGTCTGTCTGTTTTCATCTCCAGGGCTACTTCAAGAAACAAGCCAGAGTACACAAGGTGGAGACTCCCAAATATCACTACAAGTAGGAAAATAAAATAACCAAGTTCCCAAACACGAGAGACCAAGAGATACCATTCAAAAAACACTCTCTGAAAGGGCAGGCCCTGGACAGTCAAAGAGTCTTCTTGGATGCAGCAGCGCTCCTAGGTGCAGAGAGCATAACAAGTCTTTAAAACTCACAAGAGCCAGAAAACTAACTAAAATGAGAAAAAGAAAGAGCTCTCTTCCAAAGAAACTCCAAGAGGAAATGACAGCTAATGAACTGCTCAAAACAGATATAAGCAGCATAACTGAACAAGATTTTAGAAGAATAATCAATAATTAATATCTGGGCATGTAAAAGCATAGGGGACATAAAAGAAACTATGGCTACAGACAACATGGAGAATAAGAATAGGCATGAAGAATTTAAAATTGTGATAAATGAGATACATAATAAANAACTCATTATAGACTGGAAGATACCTTCAGATTAAAAGTAAGGGGATGGAGAAATATAATCATGCTACGGGTATCCAAAGAAAGCCAGAGTAGCTATACTTGTATCAGACAAATTGGACTCTAAATTAAAGACATTAAGAAGAGATGAAGAAGGGCATTACATAATAATTACAGGGTCCTTCCATCAGGAAGAACTAACTATCATAAATGTCTACGCACCGAATATGGGAACACTTAAATATCCAAAACAATTAATCACAAACAGAAACAAGCTTATAGAAAAGAATGTGCTAATAGCAGGGGACTTTAATACTCCGCTTACAGCAATGGATAGGTCAACCAGACAGAAAATCACTAA
>NW_027527377.1:513352-513882 GCF_008692635.1 Crocuta crocuta
CTTATCAAGTCATGGCACATTCTCCAAGATAGATCACATACGGGGACAAAAGCAGCCCTCAATAAATATAAAAGAATTGATATCATACCATGCCCACTGTCAGATCACAATGCTTTGAAACTTGAAATGAATCACAGGAAGAAGTCTGGAAAACCTCCAAAACCATGGAGGTTAAAGAACACCCTACTAAAGAATGAATGGGCCAATCAGGCAATTAGAGATGAAATTTAAAAATATATGNTATGATCCTGTCAATAGATGCAGAAAAAGCATTTGACAAAATACAGCATCCCTTCTTAATCAAGACTCTATAGAGAAAGTCGGGATAGAAGGAATCTACTTAAACATCATAAAAGCCATCTATGAGAAACCTTCAGCTAACATCATACTCAATGGGGAAAAATTGAGAGCTTTTCCCCTGAGATCAGGAACACGACAGGGATGTCCACTCTCACCACTGTTGTTTAACATAGTGCTGGAAGTCCTAGCATCAGCAATTAGACAACAAAAGGAAATCAAAGGCATCAGAA
>NW_027527377.1:513959-561239 GCF_008692635.1 Crocuta crocuta
ACACATCCCCAAAAGCAAGGGAATCAAGAGCAAAAATAAACGATTGGGACCTCATCAAGATTAAAAGCTTCTCCACAGCAAAGGAAACAACCCACAAAACTAATAGGCACCGACGGAATGGGAAAAGATAGTTGCAAATAACAAATCAGATAAAGGGTTAATAATCAAAATCTATAAGGAACTCACCAGACTCCACACCCGAAAAACAAACAACCCAGTGAAGAAATGGGCAGAAGATATGAACAGACACTTCTCCATAGAGGACATCCAGACGCCCAACAGATACATGAAACGATGCTCAGCATCCTTCCTCATCAGGGAAATACCAATCAAAACCACACTGAGATACCACCTCACGCCAGTCAGAACAGCTAAAATGAACANACGGAGGACCATGGGGGAGAAGAAGGGGAGAAATGGTGGGGGAAAGGGAGAGAGGCAAACAATGAGAGACTCTTGAATGCTAAGAACAAACAGAAGACTCACGGGTGGGGGGAGGTAGGGGGAAGATGGGCATGGAGGAGGGCACTTGTGGGGAGGAGCACCGGGTGTTATTTGGAAACCAACTTGACAATAAACTATTTGTAAAGAAAAAAAAAAAAGAATAAGAAAATAGCGGAAACATCCAGCGGAGCACTCCACTTCCTCACAATCATTCTTAAATTAAACTTACACTTTTGCAGGAAGATTCATTTTATAGGAATTGCAACTTGGAGAGTAAATTATGAGTAAAAGAAATAAATTGCAGCTCACTATATCGAATATATACAAAGAAAGGGTACAGTTATAGGGAGATAACCTAAGGAAGGACTAAAGCTGAGAGATAACTTTTGGCATCTAAGTATTCATGGCAATATTCTAAAACAAACATCTTCAAATATACTCCAAAGCAGTCAAGTGAGTTTAATATTTTTACATGAATTGTTCTTGTTTGTTACCTTTATGATACTCCCCATTTCTCCTATACTTATGCCCACAATCCCATACAAACAGGTGTCATTAAAAGACTATAATATTGCTCCTGATTTATCCCTTCAAAAATATGCATAGCTCAAATTTTTCTTTTTATTTTTATAATGGACTTAGGAGAGCTTTGGTTTTAAAAGGTTCTTTCTTTACTGAAACTCCAGTTTTCTGCTTCATTGATATTAAGAAAAATGAAATCTCCATCATGCAACAGAGAAGTCAGGAATATCTCAGGATAAATATTAACAAGGCACTTAGTGACACTACAGTGACTTGTCCTCAGAGCTAATTCTTGCCCCTCCTCTACTCTCCTCTCTCAAATATGCTTTAGAGCTTCCCCATCCAGCTCCAGTGACTGGCTTTAATGAATCTAACACATTATTGTGATGTTATGCTCCAGTATTTCCTCAGTGGTTGTCCCTAAGTCCATAGCATTCTCTAGACAACAAAATTGGTTTAGGAACGCGAGTATAACACATCTGGGGCCAATATGATGCAAGAAGAGTTGCTGAGGACCTTCTGGAAGGTGGAGTTTAAGGTCTGAAAACACAGCTAGGCATTTTGTTATGATAACATTATTGAGTCTTAATCAAACTCACACTCAAAACTGTACCAGCCATGGTGAGCAAGATTATGTGGTCATCCTAAACCACAATCTCTGTGTCAATTTACAAAAGTTTATTTGTTACTCACACAGTCAGCTATGGGACTCAATGACACTTCAGGACAATAGTCCTTCAACAGAGTCTCAGTATTCCAGGCCGATTTGATCTTGTGGCATCTCCATATCAACACATGATTCCTCTGGCATGTGAAAAGAGCATGAAGACTCACACGCTGGTTCTTAAATGTTCATCTAGAAGTAACATATCATTTTAGACATACGACATGCCTAAATTCAAGAGGACACAAGCCTGAAAAAGGAAATTTTGATAAGTTCTATTAATGTCTATCACATGGCTTTACCTCCACACGGTTACTCAAGTCAACATCTTGAGTACTACTAGCTCTAGTAGCTACTCTAGTAGCTAGAATTTGTATTTATGTTGTTATCTTCAACCAAAAGTATCTTACATCTTAACTGAAGCAATTGCTACCATTTTCACTCAAGGGGTGAGAAAATATCTCAATATGCTGAGAGCTCAGCTGGACATTCATTTCTGAATTCTCAAGCAGAAACAAAAATGTAACTATTGTCAATTTGTTTGCAGTTCACAGTGACAACTTTTAAACAAAAACCTGACATATAGAAATGCACGGCTTTGGTCATGAAAAGTTTGGGGTTATACCAAAGTATTCTGAGAAGGGTCATCCTGAAATCAGAAGGCTGTCAATCACATACACCTGACCCAGAGCGAGAGAAGAGACAATGCAATTTTGGTGATGAGCTACCTGGAGGTATTCCTTCTCTCTAGGACAATTGGTACCTTAAAGTATTCATAGACATCACAGCTGAGGAAGTGCTTGTCAATTTGATCTGAATGAATAACCATCCAGTGCATGTTTATTGACACATTTGAGCTATGCCAGGCACTATTGTAGGCACTTCAGAGTCAACAATGAACAAAACTAGGTCTTTCTCCTCATGGGTCAACAGCCTATATGGGAGAATCAGATAACAAACTATTCAATAAGTAATTATATAAAAAAATTTTTTCAGATAATGACAGCACATTCTGCATGACATGCCATTCCACCCAGAACATCCCGTCTCCATTTGCATGGCTCTTGCTGTCACTCAACCTCTTTACTTCATATCCCTGCCTGTTCCTTGGAGGTCTTCCCTAGACACCTGACTTCAATGAAATGTAATGACTATTACGACCGGGAAAATACACAATGAACCATGAGAACTTCACCTGCTCCAGGTACTCATATTTAGGCTAGGAAAGGAGAAGCAAAGCTCCTCTACACTGAAGGATATGCAAGCTTTCTCCTTTTTACTTTGTTTTAGGAGAACCAGTTATTGCTTCATAGACTATCACTGAAAGAACTCACAGGAACTCCTGAAAATACTACAATGAGCTTGTGGGCTCTTAGGGCAATAGAAAGGTCATTGGCTGTGCACTCAGCAGGCACAGACTGTGTGAAAAGTCTGAGAAGAAATTTTCACAGGGCTCCAGGAGAGGACTCAGTGCACACAGCTGTTCCTTTAAGCAAAGTCTCTTGTATGTGGGGCGATCAGGGCTTATTGACATTCAGGAAGAGGTTTTTTGGAGAATAC
Source organism: Crocuta crocuta (assembly GCF_008692635.1). Lineage (NCBI taxonomy): Eukaryota > Metazoa > Chordata > Mammalia > Carnivora > Hyaenidae > Crocuta > Crocuta crocuta. The sequence goes on from NW_027527377.1 coordinate 517,150, forward strand.
TGAGCAAGCCTGGTTGATAGAACAAACACTTTGATATAATATTTGAGCCCAACCACCCAGTTGTTAAGTGCTTGAGGGGAATTCCCTTCAGACAGCCCAGACTGATTTCTGCGCGATGATTGTGGAGGATAAAAGGACTCCATATAGACACCACTCTCCCACCTTCCCAAGGGCAGCAATTAATCACATAGGATGTGACCCCCTGCCTGCAGTGTCCCTGAGGAAGGCAGTGACAAGACTAAAGGAGATAATTTACCCCAAGGGGCCCTGGAAGACCTGGACAACCAACAGCACCCATGGAAGCCATTGGCAAGTCCTTAGATATAAGAATGTTTCAGCAGAGGCCCACGTGGACAAGTGACCACTTGTGCCCTGAAACTTTGCACTGTCTGGGACTTCAGAGCTGGGATGAGGAACTCAAAGCAGAAATTGAGTTAGTTTGGAAAAAGTAGAGTTATATCATGAATTTGATCTTGACATACCCATTTCATGTCAGTCTTCCCACTGGATTAAAAGTTCCACAGAACAAAATTCAACCTTTCTTATTTCCTGCTGTTTAATCAAGATTTATTTCAATATCTAATAACTATCAGTCAAAGAATACTTTATAATTGAAATAACAATGTGTTCTAAAGCTCTGCTCCATAAAATGTAAGCAGACAGATACCAGGATGTATTTTCTCACTCCCACTATCACCAATAACTCGATGTCCTGGTTGGACTATTGTCACTCAACCTCTTTATTTCATATCCCTGCCTGTTCCTTGGAGGTTTTGAGTTATTCTCGCAGTGGCTTTAAGGATTATTACAGAACCTCCTACTAGCCACAAGACATGAATTCCCATTGTCCTTTTGTAAGGAAGACATGAGTAGTGGCTCCTGGGATAAAAACATCTGTTTTCAGCTGTAGAACAATGAGGTCATTGCCTGAAATCAGCAGGTACAGCATAAAATGAAACATGTGCACAATGTCTATGGAATCCCAAACAAAGAACAACATCTGATGGGTTTTCCTTTTTGTTTAGCTGCAGAGCAAACCACAAAATAATATCATGCTCATTGAAGGAAGAAAAAAGAAAGGGTCCCTGAAAAACATCCCCAAAAGGAGGATTCAAAAAAGAGGATTTTGTGGGTTTTTTCCTAATTTTTTTTGCATTTATTGGCCAATCTTCCTCCCTGCCTCTCTCCCACCTTCCCTCTCTCCTCCCTCCTTCCTTCCTTTGAGTGTGTGTGTGTGTGCGCGCGCGCACACGTGCTTGCGTGTGCACGCGGTAGCTTCTCAGTTTTGAGTTATTCTCAGAAAGGTATTCTCTGTGTTGAAATAATAAATAAGTTCTCTTATGTTTTCTTTTGGTTCTTTTATTGTTAATTTTTTTCATTTGTAAACCGTTAAGTTTCTTTTGTCATAAAGTATAAAGTCATAATTCAAAATTTCCCCAGATTTCTTTCCAGTTATTCTAACTTTATTTTTTTAATCTTTGTTTTTTTCTCCATTAACTTAATCTTAATTATATACTATGGGTGTTCCACTTCATTCCTTTGATCTATTTATCCATGTTTCAATAGACCACAGTGTTAATTATTGTAGCATTAAATTAAACTTTGTTTAATGTTTGTACATATATGTGTCTGTTGGCCATCGGTATTCTTTGGATAAATATCTTTTCATGTTTTCTGCCCACTTTTAAACTAGATCATTTGTTTTTGAGGTGTTGATTTTATCAGTTCTTTATATATTTTGGGTGCTAACCTATTATAAAATACGTTGTTTGTAAATGTCTTCTCCAATTCCATAGGTTGCCTTTTAGTTTTGTTGATTGTTTCCTTCACTATGCAGAAGCTTTTTATTTTAATGAAGTCCCAATAGTTTACTTTTGCGTTTGTTTCCCTTGCTTAACATATCTAGAAAAATATTGCTAAGGCCTATGTCAGAAAAATTAATTCTTGTGTTCTTTTTATTATTTTTATGGTTTCAGGACTCACATTTAGGTCTTTGACCCATTTTGGGTTTATTTTTGTGTATGGGGTGAGAAAGTGGTCCAGTTTTATTCTTTTGCATGTTGCTGACCAGTTTTCCCAACACCATTTGTTGAAGAGACTTTTTTCCATTGCATATTGCCTCACTTGTCAGAGGTTAATTGATTATATACTTGTGAGTTTATTTCTGGGCTTTCTATTCTGTTCCATTGATTTATGAGTCAATTTTTGTGTTAGCACTATACTGTTTGATTGCTACAGCTTTGTAATATAACCTGATATTTGAGATTGTGATATCCCTAGTTTTTTCTTCTTTTTCAAGATTGATTTGGCTTTTCACGGTCTTTTGTGGTTCCATACAAATTTTAAGATAATTTGTTCTAGTTCTGTGAAAACTTCTGTTGGTATTTTGATGGGGATTGCATTAAGTGTACTGATTGCTTTGGTTAGTATAGACATTTGTTCTTCCAATTCATGAGTATGGAATATCTTTCCATTTGTTTGTGCTGATTTCAATTTCTTTTATCAATGTTTTCTAGTTTTCAGAGTATAGGTTTTTCACCTCCTTGGTAAAGTTTATTCCTATAGTTCTCTTTTGTTTACTGTGACTAACTTTTATTTTTCTTTTCTTTTTTTTTAAATATAACTTATTGTCAAGTTAGCTAACATACAGTAGTATATACAGTGTGCTCTTGGCTTTGGTAGTAGATTCCCATGATTCATCATTTACATACGACACCCAGTGCTCATCCCAACAAATGCCCTCCTCAATTCCCATCAGCCATTTCCCCCTCTTTCCTGCTTGATTTTTAAGTACAGAGTTATATCACATGCAAATAATATGTTTAACTTTTTATTTTCAATTTTTATATCTCTGAAGTCTTCTTTTTCCTTTTATATAATTGATTGGCTTACTCTTCCTAGAGCAATGTGAATAATGATGATAAAAGATGAACTAGTTCTATTCCTGACTTTAATATTCGTAGATGCTTTCTAGGTTCCCTGTTAAATATGACATTACCTTTAAGTTGAGATGCATACATTCCACTATGCTAAATTAATTTCTTGACTTAGTTGCTTAATTTATTAATTATTGTTTTCTCTTTATATTTATATAGGTATTTATGGGTAGACATTTTTCTCTGAGTATTGTTTTAGTTATATCTCATTAGTTCTAATATTTAACCTACTGTACCATATATAGGATATTTCCTAAAGGGTGCAATTGAACATTTAAATACCTTAAACAGACCACACATCATTTTTAAAAGAATTTGTATGATCTATTCACACAATATCTCCTATGCCATTATTAGTTGTAGTTCAAGAATTCACAATAAATTTAACATAAACAAAAGAAAAGTAAATCAAGCAAACCAATTGTGTTGGTTTGAATTCTTAAACACTAGAAAATGGCATTAAACTAAAACTTTCAGAAAGATTATTTTTCTTCTTATTTATTCTTTTACTGTTAAGTATAGAATCATGGGTCAGTGTGAGTATTCAATAAATGAAGTTTCCTGCCTCCACAATTTCCTTGCTCAAATCCACTTAGGCCAATGTGGTTATATTTTAATATTCTGGATATGGGATTTCTTATGTCTTCTTACCTTCCTTCATGTTAATCTTTAAAAATGGATTTTTAAAAGCTCTTTTAAAAATTAAATTGGTTCTGTGATTAATAATCTGATTTATTGTGGATAAACTACAGACAGGTCCTTCCAGGCTGGGGAGGGCTGAAAAAAAGGAGACTGCCAGGCTAAAAGTAACTTGCTGCTGTCCCTAGGAGAGAAAGGGTGTCAGGAGTGTTTGTCTCATCCCCAGTGTGGTTACAGCTACAGTCCCAGAAATGTAAATGATCCATTCAAAAAGCACAGCATAATGGTTCCGGGGTTGCTCCAGAGTGAGGCACACTGAATAGGTGTACAGTTTTACCACTTACTAGATCTAATGCCAGTGGACCTCATAGGACTAAGCCTGGGATCACATGAGGCCACACAGGCACAGAGCACACTCCCCTTGTCTGCAGTCACTCTGTGTCTCTGAGTCTATTCCTTCATCTTAGAAATGAAACAGGAATAATCAATAAACATAACACTTTATTAGTATTTTTAATTGATAGACTTTATTTTTTAGAGCAGTTTTAGATTCACAGCATAACTGAGCAGAAGGCAATGAGATTTCTCCTATGCGCCCTACAAATATAATGTCCCCATTATCAACATCCTCCACCAGAATGGGGCATTTATTACACTGACTTAAAAATCTTGCATTCTGCCTATTCATTCTTCTTTCCTCACAACCCCTGACAGCCATTGATCTTTTTACTTATCTCTATAGTTTTGCCTTTTCCAGAATGTCATATTGTTGGAATTATACAGTATGTAGCCTTTTTAGATTGGCATCTTTCACTTAGTAATATGCATTTAAGTTTCCCCCATTCCCTTTCATTCTTGATAGCTCATTTCTTCTTAGTACCAAATATTACTCATTGTTTAGATAAATAATGTGGAACTATACCACAGTTTATTTATCCATTCATTTACCAAAAGATATCTTGGTTGCTTCTAAATTTTGGCAAACAATGAATAAAGATGCTGCAGACTTTTATGTGTGGGTTTTTTTGTGGACATAAGTTTTTCATTCTTTTGGGTAAATACCAAAAAGCACAATTCATGGATCACATGGTGATTGTATGTTTAATTTTGTAAAAAACTGCCAAACTGTCTTCCAAAGTGATTGTACAATTTTGCATTCCCATTTTTAGCATTTTTAACATATAAAGAACTCTCAGAGATGTTGTTTCACTCAATCATCAAATAAAGTTGTTCAGGGGGTTTTATAAGCCCAAATGTAAAGCCAGAAAACAGAGGTTCTGAGTAGCAGAGAGAATTGCCCAGGGTTGCATAGATAAGGTGACGCAGGCCCTCTGAAAAGTGAGTTAGATAGCTTATAATAAATTACAATAAAAGGCTCCTTAAAAATATGAAGGATTAGTAACCTGGCTTGACTAGACTCTAAGGATAACACTGCAACAGAATCCAAAATACAATATAAGTTATTGTCAAATAAAATGGTAGTGTTTTATGATTTTTTTAAATGAATATCATGTCAAGGTTCACCAAATGAAATGCTTCTCTTCTTCAATGTTATTGTTTTGACAAATTGAAAATACTTTGTTTCCCCTCAACCATTCTATTTCATGTTGTATATGGAGTGTACACATCAATCTTTAAAACCAGAGACCATCCAGGAGAAGCTACAGGTCATCTACGGACTGGATTCTTACACCCTTAAACCACTCCACATGCCAAAAGCCCCTCTCATTTCAAGATGTTTGACTTCTTAGAGATAGCATATATCATATCCAATTCTTTTTAAGACTATTTATTAGGATCATTGTAGTTTTCTGAGTTCTGCACAAAGTAGGTTAGCTAGCCTACAGTTCTGACTTCCTTTGACCTCCTGGGGTATCTAAAAAGAGCAGTCTCACTACCCAGATCTGAATAACGCTTGCAGGACAAAATGTGCTCAAAGCCACTGCTTCCCCAGCACTGAGGGCAAACATCCTTGCCCTCTTCCTACCAGGCTTATGGAACCTCAATTTCCTTTCACAGACTTCTGTGCAGTGAGGGTGGGGCCTCTCTCAGCCCCTGAGATTCATCTAAACAAAACCTGGTGTGTTAAACGCTGGTAGTATCCCTGTGTTCTTAGGCCTGCTTCATGGCCATACTCTGCAGCTTTCCTATGAATGTCTTAGGACTTTCTCTGGTAACAGGAGTATGTGGTTGCTCCTTCCTTCTCACTTCCTTGTCTTTGGCCTTCCTCTTGGGAATATCTGTGTCAATAGATCCTAGTCTCAGTTACTCTCTGTCAATCTATTATTTTTAAAGTAGGCTTCATGCCTAGTGCAGAGCCCAAAGCAGGGCTTGAACTCATGACCCTGAGATCAAGACCTTAGCTGAAACCAAGAGTCAGATGCTTAACCAAATGAGTCACCCAGGTGCCCCCTTCTTCTTATCTTCCTGTCTTTCCAGCCACTGAACATTTGTTTAGTTTAAGACATGGGTATATCTAAAAGAAAGGAGGTAGCAGGCTGATGTAAAAGAAAATTATATACATACATACATGAAATTAGACAATACCTTGCCAACAACAAAATAAAAGACTACAGATTGATGAGGAAGGTCTAGTGTGCCACATATGTGGATCTCTACAAAAAGCTGCTTCTCTGTGATGATACAACATTATTCAGGACTTCCCTGGCCTCAATAGCTATATAATATAAACCTCAAATATATTGCTCAAAATGGAATTTACCAATCTGATGACTGGTTTCCAGACTTTCAAAACAGCAAATTAAAAGGGAGAGATCTTTCATTTTGCCAATAAGAATTTAAAATTTAAAAATACCATTTATTGTTTCCTTTATTTGATTAGATAAAGGATATTTTAACATTAAAAAAGTTAAAAAGATATAATGTCAATTGATTAAGTTTTCATTTTCTAAGAAACCCATTGTTCTGCTTCCTCTGTTTTGATAGAGTTTAGTGAAAACCTCATCGTGCAAGAATTGGCACCTGGGGACTATTGCTCTGAAGATTTTTTAAATAAAAAAGAACTGTAAACAGTCATCTTCAGGTCAAGTGACAGTAAAAGGACCAGGGTTCAGGTAGGTTTCCTTGCTCATACCAAATTCTATCAACTGAGAGTCAGCCTGGATCTCAACACACTACCAATTTATAGTATACACGTTGCATATACTATAACATGCTGTGTGTACATGCCCTAGTCTCATATTTGTCTCCAATATATATATGGGTAACAACACCATAAATCTCTAAGTTCCTGTGCCATAGAGGTACATTCTTATCTAGACACAGCAATGCAGCAATTGGACAGAGACTTTTCTGCAAGTTGGGCAGTTTCCAGGTGCTTGTGTAGCTCCTCCTAAGATGGCAGGATCAATGTGTTCCCAGTGTCCTTCTTGAGGATGCAAGGCAGAACCCAGCAGCCTTTGGCAGCACACACTTCCAGTTGGAAGGAAATCTGGAAAATGATCCAGGGAAAGGGTGCCAGTGATGGTTAGGTGGGAAGATGCTCTATTCTAAAATCCTCTGCCCACTCAAATTTTTATTTTTTTCTTCAAAGCAGAGCTCATTTTCCTCCAGCCTGCCAGACCATAAGAAGAGGACAAGGAAGAGTAGGAAGCCCCCACTGCTGACCATGACCAAGGAAATGAAGCTGGGAGAGGAGGAGGTTTGACTCCACAGCAGAGACTGGACTCCTGCAGGACAGTGGAGACAAAGCCAGCACCTTCTTGATTCAGGGGAGCATTGGTGGCAATAGTAGAGTTTGGTGAGTTAGTAGGAAGGCAGCCAGTAATTCCAGGAGCCAGACAGCTAGAATCATAGGCTCCTGGGGCTGGAAGGGGCCTTTGTATCACCTCTTCAAGCCCTTCATTTGTAGGTCATTAGGGAACAGGAGGAGAGCACAGAAACAGCCAGAGGGACTCACACTGATCCTGGGCAAACCAGACCCTGCTTTATTTCTGGGTACAGGGCCCTCTACAAGCTGCCTCCCTTTGGGACCTGTTCACTCCAGCTCCTTCATAAAACTATCCTTGACCTCCATCGGCAGAAATGATTTCCCCTAATTAAGCCTTATACCCATGATTCACATACCCCTTGCCTAGATCCTTGAGCCCATTTGTACAATACTTGGAAAGCTCCTTGTTTTTGAAGGTTTTGAGAAGCACTGCCCCAGCCTTCTGGTAACATATCACTGGACATCTTCCTTGTCCTTATGGTTCCTGATATACATTTTATTTATTTGGCCTTGGCACCTAAATTAATGGTTCTCAACTTTTTTTCTGCTCAGTCTGCCTGAGGAACGTGATACATTCCCATAGTCAATAACAGAAAGTCCCATCTTGTAGGGACAGGCAGTGGAAAGGCTTGATACATGATTTTCACACTTATCACCTCCCCCAACTGTCATTGAAAATCATTAATCTGAACAATAATAAAACATTTCCTATTCAATTTATAAATCACTAATCTTAATGATAATAGAATAATATCACGTCTGAGTTTAGCACACACTTTTGGGCACACAGTGGGTACTTAATAAATGTTTACCAAATTGATTTAAGTGATAGATGAACAAAATATTTACCAAATGAATTCATGGATGAATTAATTTTAAAAATTTAAGCTTAATCCAAGAGCAATCTACCAGCTTTGAGGACACGAGATAAGGCCTCCTCATTCCAACAGCTGGGGGCCAAGGGGCATAAATATCACAGAATATCAGAATTCTGACCCTCTCCCCAAATATACAGGACCTCTTGTTTGGGTTTCTACTCATGCCAAGCTGTTTCACTTGTCCAAGGCTTTGACAATTATCCAAATTAAGAGTTGAATTGCCTAGAGAAAAGAGTTGAGGGGTGCCTGGGTGGCTCAGTCAGTTAAGCGTCCCACTTAGAACTCAGGTCATGATTTCATGGATTGTGGGTTCGAGCCCTGCATTGGGCTCTGTGCTGACAGCTAGCTCAGAGCCTGGAGCCTGTTTCAGATTCTGTGTCTCCCTCTCTCTCTGACCCTCCCTCCCCTGCTCACGCTGTCTGTCTGTCTGTCTGTCTCTCTCTCTCTGTCTCTCTCTCTCCTCTGATCCTCCCTTCCCCCCCTCAGAAATAAATAAAACATTAAAAGTTTAAAAAAATAGTTGAATTGCCTAGAGAGATTCCATTATAAGAACAGGACCCAGAAGGAGGCAACCCACACTTGCACAGCCCAAGAAACAAAAAGCCAGAAAGGGCTGTTCAAGACCACAATGTAGAATGTTGTTTGAGGGTTCTCAGAGGGCCTAGGCAATAGATCCCTGCAGGCCTGCCATCACCACTGTTTCTGTTTCCTTCCTTTGGACCTTGTTTCCTCAGTCTTTCAAGCCTCTCCTTTATCTGGTCTGAAACTCACACTAAGGGGAAGCCTATGAAGCCTATTGGTGATTTTTTCACTCAGTAAGTATCTCAATGGAGGATAGCATTCAAAACTCCAGGAACTCCTGGGCCCACTACTGCCTTTCCATCAGTGGTCTACAGAAGAGGGTCTGTCCTGGCAAAAAAGATCCCCTGACATGGGCTTCCCTAAGCCACAAATTTTTCCATATCCCTCAGCCATCAGGTTAGGAGTATTTGTAACCTTACTTAGAGGCAAGACAAATTGAGAAAGACACTGGTTTTGTGAATGCCAAATTTAATTCTTCACAGGCTATTCTTCTGTCTCCACCTGTTACATTCCTACACATCCTCTGAGATCTCACACAAACCTTATTCCCTGGGAGAAAGCCTTCAGTGACTCCCTGCAGACATCCATATACCCTCTGGGCACACTGCTAGCATACCTGGAGTGGTGATGTAACAATTTGTTTATATGCCTCTGGCCCCTCAAGATGGAATGTCCTAAATGTAGTAGTGGGTGGAATGATGTCATTCATTTTTTTAATTCATTCTGTGCTTGGCATACAGCAGAAAGCTCTAAATAAACGTTGGCAGACAAGTAACATTTTAATTGTCTTTTACATCCTAATCAGAATTATGTCCTTTGTGATAAATCCATAACGGAAATATGTGGTTTTATAACATACAAGCTTACAGGTTATGCCAAATAAAACCAGAATATAAACACAAGCTTTCCAAACAATTGCATATTGAAAGAATATCCTTTCTGGTTGCACATCTAGGGTTGATATCAGAGACCTCTAGCCATCTACAAGCAGGATGGAGGGGTACAAGGATTGACTTCATGGGGGGGGGCAGGCTAGAATACCAGATGATGGCTGTGTCTTCGCCTTTTAACGATGGGCTTTGTGGAAATAAATAAGGTCAACCAAATGAGAAAAGCAAAAGCTATTTATAGCTTGCTAGAGCAAGGGAGTCAGCCACTGTCAGTTGGGTTTGGCAAATACTCAAAAGCAGACACTAAAGTGGGAAACGTTTATAGTGGAAAAAGGAATGGCTTCAGGTGTGTGCTAATCTCATGCTGTTGGCATGGGGATGCTGGAGGTGAGCTAATTAGAAGTGGTATGGTCTATGTGATTGCTTAAATGTGCATATTTGGCTTTCTTAAATTGGTTTTAAATTAGAAGTGGGGGCAAAATCAGGAAAGCTCTCAGTTATTAATCAAGATCTGGCCAATTTTAGCCGGTGTTACAGAAATTGTTTATCTTCTTGGATTGTCATAGTGACTACAAATAACAATCTGGCTTTCTGCAAGTCTGACTGATAGCAAGCTAACTTCCTCGGGTGTTTATTATAGATAAGGAGAGTGGTTAGTTAGGTTGCTGCAGGTTGTGCGCCCAAGTTCTACTTTTATTTTTTAAATTTTCTATTTATTTTTATTTTTTAAAATAGTTTATTGTCAAGTTGGTTTCCATATAACATCCAGTGCTCATCCCAACAAGTGCCCTCCTCCATGCCCATCACCTCCCTTCTCCTCCCCCCACCCTCATCAGCCCTCAGTTTGTTCTCAGCATTCAAGAGTCTCTCATGGTTTACCTCCCTCCCTCTCCCCCACTAACTACTTTTATATATGAACTGGTCATTGTCCCTTTGTATATCCATTCTCTAGTTTGGAATCACCAATGTGAAAAAGCTGTACAAAGGTATAGAATTTGGGAGGTGTGAGAAAACCTAGAATCTTCTGCTCCTGCCCTAATTGTCACACACAGGCACCCTTCTCTCTCTCTTCCAAAAATTATACAAAATCCCAACACATCCTGGGATGCCCTCCTAAATGATAGTTGTTCCTCCACCGCCCTGTCATGTGCCCTCTAAGAGAGGGGGCAGGACATCACTTTTCTGCACCCAGTCCTCATTCTGAATCCAGTTATCTTAACATTTACATTTCACTGCTTTTCTGGGGTGCTTTTTGTATGCTTGAATTGTTCACACTTCTCAGAAGTCAGATGAGAGCTGCTTTTGTCTATTGATAGTAGTTTTTTCACAAAAATTTCAAGATGCATAAACCCAGAATCTTCTCAAAGGAGCAACTCATTAGGCTTGTAAACCCCAGGATACAGCGCTCAATTTGATTAATTGATGAGGCTTGTTTCTCAACAAAGAGCCCAGAAACAAAGAGGGGAGGGCACTGTCCACAGCCTTACTGGCTGTACACCAGCAGATACAGGATGAACTGCCTTGCATCCCTCCTCGATGGTTGCTGGGTCTGTGCCTCCTGTGCTGGCAGCCACATGGTGCATGCATCCTTCAGTCCTCTCAAGCACCTGGAGCCTGGCCAGGATCAGATTTTGCAGTTCAGCCCGCTCTACTGTTATTTTTAGCCTTCCTGGAGGGATGGAGCCAGTAATGGCAGATACATCATGATGCAGAGCCTCTCTCTGAAGGCATTCAGCCAACACTTCAGAGGGACTGCAGACCCTCTCTCTGCGCACGAACTCTCTTCCTGCTGCCAGCTACCCTCCTGAAACATCACTTTATACAATATTTGGGTCCCCATAGAAATGCAAGTGTTCCTAAGGAAGTCAATATTATTAGAATAAAAGGGAGAGGTATCAGAGACAGGAAGGGCTCTCTCCAACCATGGAAGTCAGCAAAGTCCATCACTGTGCTCTACAGTTCTGCCAGGGCCAGGGCCAGGCATTTACACAAAGGCTTCTCCACACTGTAGGGCTTGCCAACCCCAGGAAAGGAACTCCTATTTTTTCCAGGACCAACCTCACTTTTACAAATGGGGTCATTTAGACCCACCTGGAGGGGCCCTTCAGACCCTTGATATGGTGGGAGCAGTACCCCCTTGTGTTTACCCACTCTTCTCTGTACTGGCCATCTTCCTATTTCTCGGATCAGCAGGTGAAGGTCTGCTGTAGGAAAGCCTTGGGCCCCCCTCCCCCACACCACCTCGTGGAATATGGTCTGCTATGGAAACTCATGTACTTTAGCAATCAAAATCAAATATAATTAGGCAAATAAAACTAAAGCGTGTGTTATACTCTAAAGTCACCTGGAAATGTTTTGTGAATTTGCTATTGTTTTGTGTTATCTGGCCAGTGATTCTTTGGGGACATAGCTTGAACTGGTCTATGAATTAAAATTAAAAATAAAAACAATACAGTATTGTATTGTTAACAAGTCAGATTTTACTTTCAATCAATAGATGTAAGGAGCTAGAAGACAGAGGAAAGTGTGTGTGTGTCTGTGTGTCTGTATGCATGTGCATCTTGCAATTATGGAATACAGCCTGGGTAAGAATTTGCTAATAAAAATGCCAAGAAGTCTTATTCATATATTCAGTTATTTATAGAAACCAGTCTGTGTGGGAGAGGGAGCAAGATGGCGGAGAAGTAGGGAGCTCTGTGCATTGCAGTTGCCCCCATATCTCACACGGAAAAGATCTGAAGCCATAGGAAACCTTACAGAACCCAAGAGATTGGGAGAAAAAGGATGCAGGATCCACTGAGAAAGCTTTCTAATGTGAGTGTGAACTGGGGAAGATAAAATCGGGCCAGGATCGGAGACTCAAAGGGACGGGGGCGATCCCCTTCTGCGGGGAGTGAGAGGGGAAAGAGAGAGTCTGAAACTACTCAAGATGCGGGCCGTGTCACTGGGGAACAGAAAAACCGCTCGGGGCACAGAAGGACCATGCGCACAAAATCCCCGCACGCCAACTCGTCCGGTAGCGGCCACCCGCGGACCGCTCCTTTCACATCCTGGCAGGCTGGTCCCCTAGAGGTGCCATGTGCCACTGCTCCTTTGTGCTCCTGGCTGGCTGGACCCCCAGAGGGAAGGCGAAGGGCTTAAATCTGGGAGATTTGCCCACGAGTTCGTGTTTCAGGTGACGAGACACAGAGAGACCTGGTTTCCCGCTCTCCAGCGGGCGGGGCGCAACCCTCAGGCAAACCCCCAACCTTGCTCTCCAACCCAACCTGGAGGAGAAGGGAGCAGCGATTCTGGCTCCACCCTCATGGCTAGGCAAGAGGCTTGGAATTGCCCTGAGGGGATCGCCTGTGAGGTTGTCTCTACAGCTACAGCAATTTCCGTGGGGCCTGCGGACTGGGATTTGGAAACTAAGCCTGGCCTGGGTTAAAGAGCTCAGCCCCACTTTGGCTGTGCCTTGGCACGGGGAGTTTATACACCTAAAAAAGCGAGGTGCAGCGCTTAGTTCAGGAAGGGACTGGAGCGCTGCCAATCTCCTCCCCACAACCGTCAAGGCAGAACTCCCTCCTGACGCATTGGATCACACCACGCCCATCCCTGCCTGAGAGCTTCCCCTTTTTTTTTCCTGAACACTGACCTGATTAACTCTGGTCACTGGCTTGCTTAAACAGCCACATTCAGTCCATTCTGTAGCTGTAAATTCTACACCTACCTACCTTACCATCTCTTTCTCTCAGGAGTAATTAGACTATATAGTTCCTCTAGATAACACCAGCGTCCTTCTCTCAGCTATCCAACCATATTCCACACTTTAGCTCTTTGAAAAAAGCTCCTTATCCCTTCTGCCTGTTCGTTCTATTTCCAATTTTGCCTCATCCCTGCCCTGTATTCTCTCTCTTTCTCTATGCTCTTCAACCAGCACTGCATACACGGCTATTTAACTGTAGCTGGGAAATCCGGTTATATGCTTTAAACCGATCTTTGTCCATTGGTTTTCTTCTTGTTTCCTTTTCTTTTCTTCTTTTTGACCCTTTAATGTATTTTTTATTTTCTATTATTCGCCTTCCCTCCTCCGTCTTTTCTCTTAACTTTTTTTTTTCCCTCTCGGTTTGCATGTTTGTTGGATTTGTCTGTGCAATTGTATGCCTCTGCTCCCTGTGTGTTTGTCTTTTTGTTTTCATCTCCGGGTCTACCTCAAGAAACAAGCCAAAGTACATATGGTGGAGAGTCCCAAATAATACTATGAGTAGGAAATAAAATGACCAAGGTCTCAACAAGAAAGACCAAGAGATACCATTCAAAAAACACTCTCTGAAAGGTTATGCCTGGGACCTCAAAGAATCTTCTTGGGTACAGCAGAGCTCACAGGTGTGGAGAGCATAACAAGTCTTTAAAACTAACAACAGACATACCATGCACACTTCAGGTCATAATGCTTTGAAACTTGAAATCAATCACAGGAAGAAGTCTGGAAAACCTCCAAAAACATGGAGGTTAAAGAACACCCTACTAAAGAAAGAATGGGCCAATGAGGCAATTAGACATTAAATTAAAAAATATATGGAAACAAATGAAAATGAAAACACAACAATCCAAAATATATGGGATGCAACAAAGGCAGTCCTAAAAGGAAAGTACATTGCACTCCAGGCCTATTTCAAGAAACTAGAAAAAGCGCAAGTCCAAAATCTAACAGCTCACCTAAAGGAACTAGAGGCAGAGCAACAAGAATGCCCTAAACCCAGTAGAAGAAGAGAAATAGTAAAAATCAGAGCAGAAATAATCAACATAGAGACCAAAGAAACAATTGAACAGATCAATGAAATCAAGAGTTGGTTTTTTGAAAAAATAAACAAAATGGACAAACCTCTAGCCAGGCTTCTCAAAAAGAAAAGAGAGAACACCCAAATAGACAAAATTATGAATGAAAATGGACTTATTACAACCAACCCCTCAAAAATACAAAATTATCAGGGAATACTATGAAAAAGTATATGTCAACATACTGGGCAACTTAGAAGAAATGGACAAATTCCTAAACACAAAACTCACTACCAAAATTCACATGGGAAGAGATATGAAATCTGAACAGACCCATAACGAGTGAAGAAATTGAATCAGTGATCAAAAATCTCCCAACAAATAAGAGCCCTGGACCTGATGCCTTCCCTGGGGAATTCTACCAGACGTTTAAAACAGAATTAATCCCAATTCTTCTCAAGCTATGCCAAAAAAATAGAAATCGAAGGGAAACTTCTGGAATCGTTTTATGAAGACAGCATCACTCTGATTCCCAAGCCAGACAGAGATTCAGCAAAAAAAGAGAACTACAGGCCAATATCCTTGATGAATATGGATGCAAAAATCCTCAACAAGATACTTGCAAATCGAATCCAACAGCACATAAAAAGAATTATCCACCAAGATCAAGTTGGATATATTCTTGGGTTACAGGGCTGGTTCAACATTCGCAAATCAATTAATGTGATCCATCACATGAACAAAAGAAAAGATAAAAACCATATGATCCTGTCGATAGATGCAAAAAAGCATTTGACAAAATACAGCATCCCTTCTTAATAAAGACTCTTGAGAAAGTCTTGATCGAAGGAGCCTACTTAAACATAATAAAATCCATCTATGAGAAACCTTCAGCTAACATCATACTCAATGGAGAACAACTGAGAGCTTTCCCCGAGATCAGGAACACAACAGGGATGTCCACTCTCACCGCTGTTGTTTAACATAGTGCTGGAAGTCCTAACATCAGCCATCAGACAACAAAAGGAAATAAAAGTATCAGAATTGGCAAAGAAGAAGTCCAACTGTCACTTTTTGCAGACGACATGATATTCTACATAGAAAACCCGACAGACTCCACCAGAAGCCTGCTAGAACTGATCCAAGAATTCAGCAAAGTTGCAGGGTACAAAATCAACGTACAGAAATCGGTTGCATTTTTACACACTGACAATTAAGCAACAGAAAGAGAAATCAAGAAACTGATCCCATTCACAATTGCACAAAAAACCATGAAATACCTAGGAATAAACCTAACCAAGGATACAGGAGATCTGTATGATGAAAACTATAGAAAACTTATGAAGGAAATGGAAGAAGACACAAAGAAATGGAAAAAAATTCCATGCTCATGGATCGGAAGAACAAACATAGTTAAAGTGTCATTACTACCTAAAGCAATCTACACACTCAATGCAATTCCATTCAAAATTGCACCAGCATACTTCTCAAAACTAAAACAAACTATCCTAAAATTTGTATGGAACCACAAACGACCCTGAATAGCCAACGTAATACTGAAGAAGAAAACCAAGACGGGAGGGATCAGCATCCCAGACTTATCCTCTATTACAAAGCTGTCATCATGAAGACAGTATGATATTGGAACAAAAATAGACACATAGACCAATGGAGTAGAATTGAGATCAGAGCTGGACCCAAAGGTATACAGCCAATTAATCTTTGACAAAGCAGGAAAGAATATCCAATGGAAAAAAGACAACCTCTTTAATAGATGGTGCTGGGAGAACTGGACAGCAACATGCAGAAGAATGAAACTAGATCAATTTCTCACACCATACACAAAAATACTCAAAATGGATAAAGGACCAGAACGGGAGATAGGAAAAAATCAAAACTCTAGAGGACAAAGCAGGAAACAACCTCCGTGACCTCCACCATAGCAACTTCTTACTTGACACATCCCCAAAAGCAAGGGAATCAAGAGCAAAAATAAACGATTGGGACCTCATCAAGATTAAAAGCTTCTGCACGGCAAAGGAAACAATCCACAAAACTAATAGGCAACCAACAGAATGGGAAAAGATAGTTGCAAATGACATATCAGACAAAGGGTTAATATCCAAAATNAACAATAAACTATTTGTACGGAAGGAAGGAAGGAAGGAAGGAAGGAAGAAAGAAAGAGAGAGAGAGTAAGAAAGAAAGAAAGAAAGAAAGAAAGAAAGAAAGAAAGAAAGAAAGAAAGAAAGAAAGAAAGAAAGAGAAAAAAAAAAAGAAAGAAAGAGAAAGAAAGAAAGAAAGAAAGAAAGAAAGAAAGAAAGAAAGAAAGAAAGAAAGAAAGAAAGAAAGAAAGAAAGAAAGAAAGAAAGAAAAGAAGGAAGGAAGGAAGGAAGGAAGGAAGGAAGGAAGGAAGCAGTCTGTGTGAAAGGCTCTGGCCAGAATGTGGGGGGAAAATAGTAAACCATCCCCATTTTCTCTTCCTCAAAAATTTAAAAAGTAAAATGAAAGACTGACCAAGGACTCATTGTTATCCAGAAGGGTGAGTGCTGGGAGCACATGGGCAGTATGTTATTGAGAGACAGCACTTGATGAATGAAAAACACTGACTATAATGGACCTGTTCAAGGCTGGTTATGTAATTTGTGGGGCCCAGTGCAAAATAAAAATGGAAGACTCATTGATCAAAAATTATTAAGAATTTCAGGGCACCTGAAGGGGCACCAGTAGGTTAATCATTCAACTCTAGATTTTAGCTCAGGTCATGATCTCAAGGTTCATGAGATTGAGCCCTGTATCGGGCTCTACACTAACTGCGTGAAGCCTACTTGAATTTCTCTCTCTTTCCCCTTCTGTTCCTCTCTCTCTCTCTCAAAGTAAATAAATAAACTTTAAAAAATTATAATAACTTCAGGATGGTCACAGTAGAGTGTTAAGTTCAGGGTAGGTACCTGTGAGACTCCCCAGGTTGCAGCTGGGGAAGTGGACATTCCATGATGTGGAATTCACTAGAATGTGTGCTAAGACCCACCACAGTAGCAGGAAACAATTCTAGTCAGAGAAATATTCTATTAGCTGCACGGGGAACAAGGAAAGTTAAATGTTTGTTAGTGTGGTTCTGCTGAGATGTCCAGGTAAGGGCAATGTCAGTTATCTTCTCCTTAGTAGTTTTAGGAAGACTAATCTTTTTGGGAGGCCTATCCCACCCAAAAGGAACATGTTGACAGTGAGCCTCCGTTCTGGGGTAAAGTCCTTCTACCTTGGCCTTCTCCCAATTTCCATCCAATGATATAGTAGATCAAGCATGGTTTGTTTATAGCTATTATAAGAGGTCTGGCAAGGACAGAGGGAGAAGACCATCAATATGAGTGGAAGCAAGGAAGCCTGGGAGTAACCTTCTCCATAACCTCAATCTTAGTTACAATTTTCCATAATGACTTTTTTATACCTCCAAACTTGTTCTTCTGA
Source organism: Crocuta crocuta (assembly GCF_008692635.1). Taxonomy (NCBI): domain Eukaryota; kingdom Metazoa; phylum Chordata; class Mammalia; order Carnivora; family Hyaenidae; genus Crocuta; species Crocuta crocuta. The sequence continues at coordinate 535,031 of NW_027527377.1, forward strand.
TGGTAGAAAAATTCCAATTAGCTGATAGTTGGAGATAATATGGGTGTATTCAAACTGGGGGATCCTAATGCTTACCTCCCAAAAGAACAATGTAACTTACTATATATGCTCTAGGTTTTCATCCAATATGTGGAAAATGGACTATCTGGAATACCCTGCTATAGTTTGTTTATACTGGTACAAAAGGGTCCATGACTTATGCATGCTGCTTTGTACACTTTCTTCTCACTTTTTTCAGTAATATACAGAAAGCTATTTTGCTTGAAAAAGTGTCTGAACCATTGCTTTTCCCATAATAAAAAACACAAGAATGAGAATTTGGTTTACGAATAATAATCCTTCAACAAATATTGGCTCTTATAATAAGCATATGGAAGAATTATATAAATGGTTTACTTTTAATATCTTCAAAATAACTAAGCAAATCCTCTGGGCTAAAAGCCTTTTGTAAATGACTCATGACAGAACAAATGGAGGGAAGTCACCAGACCTTCCCAACATGTATTTCTTCCACAAGCAGTTATTAAGCAGTCATTTATGAAGATTTGTGGGAGAGGATTAATTCCCACTCATCTGCTTACTTCCAGAATACTAGATTTTGCTGAGTGAACAAGAAAGTTGAAAGACATTTTTGGAGGTCTTATAGGAGAATATTATTTGAACCAAGACTCACTATAAAGATATAAAACTTGTTTGTATCAAATGTGTCCATGAAGTTCTTTGTTAGACAAATATATAAACACACACGTGGAAAAAGGTGGTGATTCACCATCAACAGTCCTTTTTTAGGAAGTTCCAGAGTATTTCCTCCTCTTGAAACACAGAAATATGTCCTGAATCCCATGCCTTTTCTGTACCTCATCTTTCTCAGTTCAGAATTCATGTTCATTTAGATAGAAAAAACCCAGAGTATTACCACAATAATGACTTTCAGCTATGGGCTTTGTGAAAATAAACGAAGACCAGCCAAATGCAATGGAATTAAAACAAAAGAATTCCAAAGGAGAAGGGTATTCAAGGTGTGTATAAATTTCAAGGGTGTAAAATTTGCAAAAAGGCCAATAAATAATAATAGCAGTTGAGCCATAGTATTTACTCTCAGCTACGTACTTTCTACAACTATTATCATCATCCTCTTTTCACAGATGAGTAGACTAAGGCAAAAACAGATTGGTAATTTTCCTAAAGTCACTGGCAGATAAGCAGGCAGGCCGAAACGTGAACCTAGATGTTCTAATTAAACAATCCACTGTCCCCCTGTCTAGAGTAGTGACATGAAGACCGGTCCTGGGATGTAATAAATGAAGAAAAGGATTTGTTTTCAACCTAATTAAAATATTAAAGACTGAGAATTTTAGCTCCATGAGGGATTTTAGAGCAATGTTCAAGTTTTTATAGGACACGCCCCTCCATCAATAAAGTATTACAGAAATGTCAGTATGTGATTACTTTCAGTTCTGCCAATACGGAGCAACACTATTTCTCCCAGGTCTTCTCCTCACAAAATCACTGAATATAGCCCAGCAAATGGATCTGGGAGAACTGAAGATAAAAGAAGAAAGGCAGGCTGACTACAGACCAGGAATTCCATTGTGGTGTTGCCTCCCATAACCTCAGTGGGGCTGCAGAGTCTCCCCTCAGTGTGCCTCAGAGACAGATAGATACAGAAGGCCCTGAGGGAGGGACGCTGGCCTTCCAAACCAGGAACCAGGGAGGTTGAGCTAAGGACAGGAAAGCTTTGGTTGATGTCCATCCTACTCCAGCAAAATGCCAAGGAATGAAACCCTTTCACTCAGTGTCAGTGACCTAGTAGGAAGTTGATTTTCCACACACACCCTCTACCATGGAATAAGTAATGAGCATGACACACCTGAGACCCGACCTTATACTCCTCCAGCTTGAAGGCAATGAGGTGGGACAAGTTTGTATCCCATTTTCACCCAGAAGTCAACAGCAGAAGGGAAAGGTGTATTTTTACCCAACCTTCTGTGACTCAGCATTTTTTACTAAGTGTAATATTCGTAAGGCTTAGTGGAAAAGATGAATATACATACCTTCTAGGTCCTTGTGCTACACCTACATAGAAGGATATCTGTTTAAAAAAAGATGACTAAATACGATCTAGAGTCTCATAATGTATCCAAAAGGCTATGATACAACTGAAGATCATGCATCAAACCCGGGAACCAGAAAAACCACAACCTGAATGACCAAAGGCAATCACAGACACCAACATCAAGATGAATCAAAAGTTGGAATTATCTGGAAAGGATTCTAAGCCAGGTGTCATAAAGGTGCTTCCCAAGCAATTACTAATTGTCTTGGAACAAATTGAAAAAAAACAAAAAGAAAATTACAGAAAAGAAATAGAAGTTAGGGGCGCCTGGGTGGCTTAGTCGATTAAGCGTCCGACTTTCGCTTAGGTCATGATCTCGTGGTTCGTGGGTTCGAGCCCCGCGTCGGGCTCTGTGCTGACTGCCAGCTCAGAGCCTGGAGCCTGTTTCAGAGTCTGTCACTCCCTCTCTCTCTGACCCGCCCTTGCTCACACTGTCTCTCTCTCTCTCTCCTAGAAATAAATAAAAAAACATTTAAAAATTTTAAAAAAAGAAATAGAAGTTAAAATGAAAATAACTGGTTAGAAATGACAGAACTAAACAGAACTGAACAATATAATAACTGAAATGAAAACTAACTGGATAAGCTTAATAGTAAAGTGGAGATGACATAGGATAGAATCAATGAACTGAAAAACAGATCAATAAAATTAAAACAATCTGAACAAGAGTTAAAAATAGACTTGGAGGGGCGCCTGGGTGGCTTAGTCGGTTAAGCGTCCGGCTTTCGCTTAGGTCATGATCTCGCGGTTCGTGGGTTCGAGCCCCGCATTGGGCTCTGTGCTGACTGCCAGCTCAGAGCCTGGAGCCTGTTTCAGTCTGTGACTCCCTCTCTCTGACCCTCCCCTGCTCACGCTGTCTCTCTCTCTCTCTCCTAGAAATAAATTTTAAAAAAAAAATAAAAAAAATAGACTTGGAAACAAAAGAACACAATTTCTTGAGTTCTTACAGACTCAAGACATTGTGAGACAGTAATAAAACCAATATTCAAATTATTGAAGTCCTAGAAGAGGAGTGGGGAGGACTGAAAAATATTTATAGAAAAAGTATCTGGAACTTTTCAAATTTGGGAAAGGATATACATCTTCTTATTAACTTCTATGGCTGCTGTGAAAAATTACAACAAACTTGGTGGCTTAAAACAACAGAAATTTGTTCTCTCACAATACTGGAGTCCAGGAGTCCAAAATCAATATCACTGGGCCAAAATCAAGGTGGTGACAAGCTGAAGAGGCTCTAGGAGAGAATACATTCCTTGCTCCTTCCAGCATCTGTAAGCTGTTAACATTCTTTGGCTTGTACCTGCATCATTCCAATCTTTGCTGCCAAGGTCACATTGCCTTCTCTCTTCTGTGTCTTCTCTGTATGTCTATTGTCTCTTTTCATATAGGATATCTTATAGAGAATTTGTAAGGATTTGAGACCCACTTGAATATTACTCTTCCTCTCAAGACTTTTAGGGGCATCTGGGTGGCTCAGTCGGTTGAGCATCTGACTTCAGCTCATGTCATGATCTCGCGGTCTGTGAGTTCAAGCCCCGCGTCGGGCTCTGTGTTGACAGCTCAGAGCCTGAAGCCTCCTGCAGATTCTGTGTCTCCCTTTCTCTCTCTGCCCCTCCCCCACTCACACACTGTTCTCTGTCTGTCTCTCTCTCTCAAAAATAAAAAAAAAAAAGACTTTTAATCACAACTGCAAAGACCCTTTTTCAATAGGATAAAATTCACAAGTTCAAAATATTTGACATGGCTATCTTTTGAAGGGGGTCATTTGTCAGCCAACCACACCTACATATTCAAGAAGCTGAACCAATTTCGGATAAGATAAATCCAAAGAAATCCATGCCAAAACTATCATAAACTTCTGAAGACTAAAGGCAAAGAAAAATCTTCAAAGCAGCCAGAGAAACTATGTATTACTTTTAGGGTAAAAGCTACTTAGGTGACAGTGGATTTCTCATTGAAACCATAAAAATCAAAAGGAAAAATTCAACATGTAGAAGTCAAAAGTGTAAAACAACAGCATTGCTCTTGTTCATGCCTCACCTGGTCATTTACATTAATCTTTACCTCCCATGCCCAAAGAATGTCACCAAATAAAAATAACACCTAAGATTTAGCCAAGCATTTTTACACAGGTACTCCAAAATATAAAATTTTAAGTCATCTCCTTTTCCTTTTTAAAGATCTATTTAAAATGACTTTCATTCATGCTTTACCATATCAACTATATTTCACTCATTACCTGATCAAATAATATGCAGTGAATATGGAATTGATAGGAATAACACATTGGACAGCTACTGCAGTACTTCTCAAACCTCAATTTGCAAAACAGTATCTGAGGCTTTTCTAGTTCAGTGGGTCAGGGGGTGTGTTTGAGCAGAAAGCTAAGAGTCTACAGGTAAATTATACCTTTTATTTGAATGTAGAATTAAAGTTTTACTTACATATTTTACAATTATAAACCCAGTAAAGTCAGAAGCATGTATACAAGTTAGGAATGATCCAAAATTAACATAGAAAGACACAATTGGAAAAAAGGGTGTAATTTCTTTGATACTAACTGTATAATATAAGCATGTTAACTCCATATAAAAAGCTTTACTTATTCATATTTACCAATAAAAAAAGATAGTACATACTTTTGCTCTAATTTATACCCTTTATTCAATTATCTAAATGTCAATAATTGAATTAAAATCACTTAAAATCTTGTTAGCATGATGTTTACAATTCCATAATATTGGTGTCTTCATTTTTTTGCATAATTTTCTAACTTTATAGTAAAATGTTGTTTGTTTCTATATAATTTTTCAGCTTTACTGAGGTATAATTGGCAAATAAAATTATAAGATATTTAAAGTGTACATTGTGATGATTTGATATGGGTATACCTTGTGAAAGGATTCCTCTTATCTAGTTATTAACTCATCATCACCAAATATATATCACTAAGAACAATACCTTTGACATACATCCAAGTTTTTGTATCAATAATTCGTTTATTTATTCCTAGTATTGCATGGTATGGAGTTATTCAATTTGTTTATTTTTCACCTATAGGAGTATTTTGGTTGTTTCCAATTTTTAGCTATTAAAAATAATGCTGCTATGAATAATTATGTATGTATCTTTGTGAAAACATGAGTCTCCATTTCTCTGAGATAAACACTGAGGATTGTGTATGATAAATGTATATTTACTTTTTAAGGAACTGTCAAAATGCTTTTCATCATAGCTATGCCATTGTACATTCCCACTAGCAATATATGAGAAATCCAGTTTTTCTGCCTGCCCTGCAGGATTCGGTATTGTTATTATTTTTTATTTTAGATGTTCTAGTAAGTCATGATTTTATTGTGATCTTAATTTGCATTTCTATATTACCTAATGGTATTGAACATATTTTCATGTGCTTATTTTCTGATTGTATATATCTGTATTTTTTTTTTTCAGTGAAATGTTTCTTCAGGTCATTTTCACATTTCCTAAATTATTTGTTTGTCCTTTAATGTTGAATTTCGTGTATTCTAGATATGACTCCTTTGTCAGATATATGATTTGGAGATACTTTCTCCAGTTTTTATTTTTCGTTTTCATCTTTTAAACAGGGTCTTTCCCAAATCAAAAATTTTTAATTTTAATTAAGTTATATTCATCAACTTATTTCTTTTATGGATTTTTTGGGGTATAATGTCTAAAAAATTTTCACTAGGTCTTAGACCCTGAAGCTATCTTCTAAAAGATTTATATTTGTATGTTCTCCATTGACATCTATGACTTACTTACTCAAGTGTTTTTAACAGTGTGAGGTTCATATTTTTGCCTCTGGATATCCAATTACCTCCAGCATCAATTCTTGAAAAGAATTACATTCTCATGTTTGTCAAAACTCAGGTGAACCATACTTATGTGGAGCTTTTTCTAAGTTCTTCAATCTATTACATTGATCATATACATATATGTGTGTGTGTGTATATTATACACACACACACACACACACACACACACACACATATATATGTATATCACTGCCAATACCACACACTCTTGATAGTGGTAGCCATGTAAAGAATCTTGAAATGAGATAGTGATCCTCCCACTTGATTCTTTTTTCCCCAAAATTATTTTTTGCTGTTGTGTTTCATTTACCTTTCAATAAAAATGTTGTTTCTTTTTTTGTTTTAAAGTTTATTTGGTTTGAAAGAGAAAGAGTGCATACATGCACAAGTTGGGGAGGGGCAGAGAGAGAGAGAGGGACAGAGAATCCCAAGCAGCCTCCATTGTACAGAGCCCAATCTGGAGCTCAAACTCACGAACTGCAAGATCATAACCTGAGCCGAACTTGGACGCTTAATCGACTGAGCTATTCAGGAGCCCCTCAATAAAAATTTTAGAATAACCTTGCCTACATCTATAAAAATCTTGCCAAGATTTCATAGAAATTTGATTAAATCTGTATATCATTGAGGGGAGAATTGACCTCTTTAGCGTTGCATCTTCAAAGTCATAAACATGGAATAGCTTTGTATGTACATAGATCTTTTTATTTTTTTATTTTTTATTTTATTATTTTTTTTTACAAATAGTTTATTGTCAAATTAGTTTCCACATAATACCCAGTGCTCATCCCCACGAGTGCCCTCCTCCATGCCCCTCCCCCCTCCCCCTACATCCATCAGTTCTCAGTTTTTGTCAGCATTCAAGAGTCTCTCATGGTTTGCCTCTCTCCTTTTCCCCCACCATTTCCCCCCTTCTTCTCCCCCTTGGTCCTCTGTTAAGTTCCTCCTAATCCTCCTATATGTGCAAACATATGATATTTGTCCGTCTCTGCCTGACTTATTTCACTCAGCATAACACCCTCAAGGTCCATCCATGTTGCTACACATGACCAGATTTCATTTTTTCTCATTGCCATGTAGTATTCCTCTATGTACATAGATCTTTTTAATTTCTTTTATCAGCATTTTGTAGTTTTTAGCCTACAAGTCCTGTACTTGTTTTGTTAGATTTATTAAATGTGTTTAAAACTTTTTTAATGTTTACTTATTTTTGACAGAAAGAGAGACAAAACTCTAGTGGGGGAGGAGAGAGAGAGAGGGAGACACAGAATCTGAAGCAGGCTCCAGGTTCTGAGCTGTCAGCACAGAGCCCCATGCAGGGCTGGAACTCACAAACTATGAGATTATGACCTGAGCCAAAGTTAGACCCTTAACTGAGCCACCCAGGCACTCCTGTTATATTTAAAACTGTACATTTCTCTCTCTCTTTTTAAGTTTTGAGTGATAGTTAATGGTCGTTGTTATATATATTTTTTAATTTTCATGTGTATAGTGTATGTATTAGTGTATAGAAATACAATTGATGTTTTTAGTATCCTACAACTTTGCTAAATTTGTTTATTACTTACGAATTTTTAGTGCTTTATTTGAGATTTATTACTTATTCAATGTCTTCTGCAAATAAGACAGTTTTATCTCTCTGATTTCTATGTGTATGATTTTTGTCTTTTACTCTTACTTTACTGTTCTTTCTAGAACTTGCAGTGCTATGCTGAAAACAGTGGTAAGAGTAACCATCTTTGTCTTGTTCTCAATTTTAGAGAAAGTATTCAATATTTACCATTATATATGCTATTAGTTGTAAATTTGTTGTGGATAATTTTTAACAAGAAAGTCCCCCTTATATTCCAATATTTCTGAGAGTTTGCATGCAAGAAGGTTATTTTCTCCATAAATAATTATTTTTATTTAAAGTAAAAAGAATATATCAACAGATACTAGGAAGTCCACACCTCTGCTCTAGGCATATCAACCAATCTGGTTCCAGTATTTTGTGGATATTCATAAAATTATGAAATTTATAAGAAATAAATTAGATTAAAACACTACATGATTTCACTTATGTGTGAAATCTAAAAAACAAAACAAGAAACAAACAAACAAAAAGCAGAAACAGAGCCATAAATACAGAGAACAAACTGATGGTTGCTAGAGGAGGGAGGGGATAAACAAAATGGGTGAAGGGGAGTGGGAGGTACAGGCTTCCAGTTATTGAATGAATAAATCATGGTGATGAAAGGTACAACATACAGAATATAGTCAATGGTATTGTGATAGTGTTGTATGGTAGGAAATGGTAGCTACACTTGTGGTGAGCATAACTCAAAAGGTTGTCAAATCACTGTGTTGTACATCTGAAACTAGTGTGACATTTTATATCAACTTTACTTCAATAAAAATATTTTATTTACTTATTTTTTAATAAAACAATTAAGCAGAAACAAAAAAGGTATTGAATTTTATCAGATGTGTTTTCTGCACCAATTGATATAATGGTGTGATTTTTCTTCTTCAGTCTATTAATAGAATAATTTTCAAAATTTTTTAATGTTTTATTTATTTTTAGGAGAGAGAGAGAAACAGCGCGAGCAGAGGAGGGTCAGAGAGAGAGGGAGTCACAGACTGAAGCAGGCTCCAGGCTCCGAGCTGGCAGTCAGCACAGAGCGCGATGCGGGGCTCGAACCCACGAACCGCAAGATCATGACCTAAGCGAAAGTCGGACGCTTAACCGACTAAGCCACCCAGGCGCCCCAATAGAATAATTTTCAAATATTAACCTAGCCTTGCATCACTGGAATAGTTTCTCTTGGTCATTGTGTATGATCCTTTTCATATATTGCTCCAATATATTTGCTAATTTTAAAGGAATTTTGTATCTATATTCATGTGAGACATTGGTCTGTAGTTTTTCTGAACTGTGTCTGGTTTTGGTAGCAAGGTAATACTGGCTTTTTATAGTTTGAGTTAATAGATTTTCTGAAAGAGATTGTGTAGACGTAGTATTATTTCTTCATTAAGCATTCAGTAGAGGTTTCCAGTGAAACTGTCTGGATCTAGACAATTTGGAGGAGGGGGGAGTTTAAAATTATGAATTCAACTTCTTTAACACTAATAATGTTATTTAAATAATCTATATCATTTTGGATGGGTTGAGGTTGTTCATATGGTCTGTTTCACATAAACTATAAAAATGTAGAGTTGTGTCTAGTATTCCTTTCAAGTTTTTTAATATCTGCATGGTTTGTAGTAATGTTCCTTGTTTTATTTCTGATATTGATAGTTTGGATCCTGTATTTTTTTTCCTACTTTACTCTTGCTAAGTCATAGCAAATTTTACTGATCTTTTTCAAAGGACCAGCTTTTAGTTTTGTTGTTTTTTCTCCATCATTTTTTGGGTTTAAATTTTATTTCTTTCTGCCCTTATCTTTATTACTTCCTACTTTTGCTTGCTTTGAGTTTATTTTGCTCTTTTTCTAATTTCTTGAGGTAGCAGTGTAGATTATTGATTTCAGAGTTTTCCTCTTCCCTAAGTATTTAGTGCTATAAATTTCCCTTTTCTTGCTTTATAGTTGTGTTTCACAAGTTTTGATGTGTTTTATTGTCATTTTTATTCAGTTTAATGTATTTTTAAATTTTTAAATTTCTCTTGAAACTTCTTTAACCAATGATATATTGAGGACTGTATTATTTTGTTTTTATATTTTGAGATTTTCCTATTATGTCTCTGTTATTAATTTATAGCTTTGTTCTGCTGTGGCCAGCAGAACTGGCCATATAAAACTATGTATGATTTCAACTTTTTTTAATTGGCAGAAGCTTGTTTTCTCACACTACATATAATTTATCCTGGCTTATGTTTCAAGGGTGCTTTAAAAAACATGATTGAGCTGTTATTGGGTATTCTATAAATGTTGGTTAATCCTGTTGAGTAATGGTTTGTTGAGTTCTATATCCTTGGCGATTTTCTGTCTAGCTTTCCAATAATCATTGAGGAAATTATATTGAAGTTTCCAAATGGCAGTATGAATTTTGCTACTTCTTTCAATTCTATCACCTTTTGATTCACATATTCTGTAACTCTATTGTTTGGTGCATTACACACTTAAGATTTCTGTATCTTTTTAGTACATTTAGCATTTTATCATTATGTAAAGTTCTTTGCCCTTGGTATGTTTTTTTTTTCTGAAGTCTACTTCATCTGATATTAATATACCCAATTCTGCTTTATTTTAATTGATGTTTACATCAATGGACCTTTTTTTATCCTTTTATTTTCAACTTACCTGCATAATTATGTATGGAGTTTCCTGTAAACCACACAAATTTGAGTTGTGCTTTTTAATACAGTCCACCAATCTCTGAACTAGTGGCTAGGCCATTTATATTTAATATATTTTTTGATATGTTAAGGCTTAAATCTGCCATTTAAATTCTTCCATTCTGTATGTCTTTTCTCTTTTCATTTCTCTGTTTTCTTCTTCCTATCCTGTGATTTCTTGAACAGTTTTTAGAAGTCAGTTTTGGTTTATCTGCAGGGTATTTTTTTAGTATTTCTCTTTATATAGTTTTTTAATGATTGTTCTAAGTATTACATTATATACACACACCTGATTGCATTATACATGTGTCAACAATTTACCAGTTCACAGGAAGTGTAGAAACCTTCCCTTCTTTTATCACTTTGTCCTCCTCATCTATAACATATCTATGTTAAATATTTGCCATAATGTATTGAGACCTACATTAGATATTGTTACAATTTTTCTGCTTCAATCACTAAACATAATTTAGAAAATTCAATAAGAAAAGGAAATTCCATTTTATTTAATTATAATTTAACTCTTTCCATTGTTCTTTCATTCTTGATCAATTTTCTATATTCCTTATTTTATCATTTTCCTTCCATTTCAAAAATTTCCTTTAACCATTCTTTTAGTTAGATCTACCAACAAAAAAAAGTTTTTAATTTTCATTTATATAAGAATGATCTCCTCTTACTTCCAGAGAAAAACTTTCACTGGATATATAATTCTGGGCTTAAAACTCTTTTCTTTCAGTGCTGGAAAAATGTTGTGTAATTCCACCTGAACTTCATGATTTCTGACATTATATCTCTTGTTCTTTGAATTTTTTTTTCTTTACATGTATTGCATCCTTTCTCTCTGATTCCTTTCAAGATTAATTTTTTCTTATTTTACAGTTTCTGTTCTTTGGCTATGATGTGATTTCATGTGAATTTATTTGGGTTTATCCTATATGGGATTCTCTTAGTTTTATAAACTCATGGTTTTATGATTTTTCACCATTTAGAAAATTTTCAACTATTAATTCTTTCAATAATTTTTCATTGCCACCCACCTTATTGTCTTCTTCTGGAATTCCAATGACATCTTTTCCCTATTGTCATATGTCTCTGAACATCTGTTTGTTTATTAATGTATTTATTTTGAGGGGGAGAGAGAGAGAGAGAGAGAGAGAGAGAGAGAATGAGTGGAAGAAAGGCAGAGTGGAAGGGGAACACAGAATCCAAAGCAGGTTTTCTGCTGACAGCAGAGAGCCCCATGCAAGGCTCGAAATCATGAACCATGAGATCATGACCATGAAGTCCGAATCTTAGCTGACAGCCCTATTTATTTAATAAATAGGCACCCCTATTTATTTAATAAATAGGCACCCCTATTTATTTATTAAATTGTCTCATATATCCCAGACTAGAAGATGGAGAAGAGAAATAAATAATATTTTCTCTGTTGTTCAGATTGGGTAATTTTTTTTATTCTGTCATCAAGTTGATTGATTCTTCTCTTTTTCCTCCTTACTCTGCCATTTGTGAATCTTCCTGGTTCTTGTATGATGAGTGATTTTTTTAATTGACATCTGAATATTTTTATTATTATGTTATGAAACTAGATCTAATTCAAACTTTCTGTTTTAACTAGTTTCCTTTGACACAATTTCAGCAGGGAAAGAGTGAGTGCTGCATCATTACTGTCAGCTGTGGGTAAAATCCAGGTTTACTACTACATCTCTCTGACACCTGAGGGAATGAATCCCTTTTAGTGTGGGGTATTTGTGGGAGTTTCAGATTCCCAGCATGTGTCCAGTAATATGTGCCTACCTGAGAGAGGGTGGGATAGCTCCTCATGTGGCTTCCACTGAAACCATATGTGGGTGGCCTTAATACCATTGAACAGTGGTGAAAGTTTTCTTATCCTGGTTGTTTCTGACAACTTCCAGGAGGATGAGTTGCCTCATCAATGCCAAATTAATGAAAGTGGAAGTCTAGGTTCCTTCTATGGCCTCCACTGACACAGTGGAGCTAAGTGGAGAGCTGGATCCCTACTTGGGCATCTCTGACTCCACTCTGGTTGTGGGAGAAGAATTGGAATGCATATCTTATATTTGCTATTGAGGATGGGGTAGAGGCAGCTGCTGCTTCTGCTGCTGCTGCTGCTGCTGCTTCTTCTTCTTCTTCTTCTTCATCATCATCATCTTTAGATTGTGTTCCTTGAGCAGAATGCTTAATGACTAAAATTTTGGGTTTCTCAAGGTTGTTCTTTTCCTAATCCTTTTGTTAGAAATAAAATTTTTCTTAGGCTTTTGTTGTTGTTGTTGTTGTTGTTGTTGTGTTCCTGTTGGTGTTTCCAGGAGGCCAGCTTCTACAGTTTCTAGTCTGAGATATATGAAGCAAAAATAGAATCTAGGAAACTCATCACTATGTCACTTTTCCAGGCTTTTAAGCTGTACTTAGCCAAAGAAACACAGAAATGTACATCTATTTCCTCATTTCAGAAATGGAAGTCATCCGCTGTCTGAGAGTGATTAATCAAAGATGCCAAGGTAATTCAATACAGAAAATATAGCTTTTTCAAGAAATAATTGAGGAATAAATGGACATCAAAATAAAAAATGAACCTTGACCTTTACTACATCATATGTACAAATTAACTCAAGATGGATCTTAGATGTAAATTAGGAGCTCAAACTGTTAAACTTCTTGAGGAAAAGCTAAAGAATATCTTAACAATTGTGGATTTGGCAAAGATTTATTACATATAACACAAAAGTCCAAACTAAAAGAAAAAACTTGGTGTGCATGGGTGGCTCACTTGGTTAAGCATCCAACTTCGCTCAAGTCATGATCACACAGTTTGTGAGTTCTAGCCCTGCCTCAGGCTCTGTGCTGACAGCTCAGGGCCTGGAGCCTGCTTCAGATTCTGTGTCTCCCTCCTTCTCTGCCCCTCCCCTCCTCATGCTCTGTCTCTCTCTGTCTCTCAGCAATAAATAAATGTTAAAAAAGAAAAAGAAAAAATTAATAATTTGGACTTGTTCAAAATAAAACAGTTTTGCTCTTTAAAGACACAATTACAAAAAATGAAAACATCATCCAAGTCTTTGCAAAACCTATATCTAACAAGAAATCTTTTTGTTTAAATATATAAAGAACTATAAAAGTTAATAAGACAGGGGCGCCTGGGTGGCTTAGTCGGTTGGGTGTCCGGCTTTCGCTTGGGTCGTGATCTCGCGGTTCGTGGGTTCGAGCCCCGCGTCGGGCTCTGTGCTGACTGCCGGCTCAGAGCCTGGAGCCTGTTTCAATCTGTGACTCCCTCTCTCTCTGACCCTCCCCTGCTCATGCTGTCTCTGTCTCTCTCTCCTAGAAATAAATAAAACATTAAAAAAAAAGTTAATAAGACAAACAACTCAATTAAAAATGAGCAAAGTATTTGAGTAAACACTTCACCAAAGAGTATATACAAATGGTCAGCAAGCGAATGAACATTCAGCGAAAATCCAATAAAGATAGGAGAGCTGCTACTACTCACTAGAATAGCAAAAAAGACACAGTCTGATCATAGCAAATGTGGGCAAGGATGTGAAGCAACCAGAACTTTCCATACACTTCTGATTAGAATGAAAACACACACACACACGAACACACATACACACTTTGAAAAAACAGTGTAGCTGTTTCTTAAAAACTTAATATGCACTAACCACAGAACCAGCAATCCAACTAGCCATTTACCCAAAAGAAATGAAAGCATATGCTCATACAGAAACTTTGATATAAATGCTCATAGCAGCTTATTTGTAATAACCCTAAACTGGAAAAGACCCAAATGTCCATCCAGAGGTGCATCCATAGAACTAAATGTTATTGAGCAATAAAAATGAATGAACTATTCATACATGCAGCAATATGGATAAATCTCAGAATAATTATGCTGATTTAAAAGCCAGACTTAAAAAAATATATGCCTTGTATGATTCCATTATTTAAATTCTATAAAACTACAAGTCAATTTATAGTGACATAAAAAGATAAGGTTGTCAGGGAATAGGAGAAATTGTTTCCAGAAGAGGCAAAAGGGAATAACCAAGGAACATGAGAATATTTTTATAGATGATGGATATAGCCATTATCTTGATTAGGGTTATTGTTTTATAAACCTCATCAAATTGTACAATTAAAATCTGTACAATCTAATATCAGTCAATTATACTTCAGTAATGCCAGGTACAAAACATTTAGCTCATGGATTTGAGCTAAGAATTAAAAAACATGCAAAGGAACTAGCTAAATGCTTGGTACTTCTTTTGGTTTACATTCTTGTCTTCCTCAGCCTCTTCCCCATATGGGAGATTAAGTGAGTGAAGTGCAAGGAGAGTGTATTTTCCTTCTTTTTCTGTTGGGACAATGTCCTGGGGATGGGAAAAATTACTGCTAGAAAATCAAGAAGAGGTTGCCAAAGGAAGAGGACATTTTGATTTCATTTTGTTATTCCAGTTATTTCATCAATGCTGAGACAACTGTGTCAGTGGGAGCACATTCATTATGTTGTTTCATAAAGTCATAGAGTAAAAAAAACATTGCTGTTAGAACCTTCCATTAAAGTATTGTAACCTTTCATTAAGTATTGTAATATAAAGACATCCTAGTCTACTTTTTTTCTCACTTTTAATTCCTTTCTGCTGACTTCCTTAGGTTTTCATCTTCATTTTTCTTTCCATTTTAATATCTGCTCTACAGGGTTCTGTTGGGATTTGCATTGAAATCCTTTAAAGTTCCTACTTCTGATCTATTTTCCCTATGTTTGTCACAAGAGACTTGAAACAAAGGTAACAATATTTTTCATGATCTGTACATAGTTTTCATTGAAGTATAGTTAACATATAATGTGATATTAGTTTTAGTCATATAACATATTGATCAATGATTCTTACCATATGGTACTCCTTGCTCACCACAATAAGTAAACTCACCATCTGTCACCATACAACACTATTACAGTATGAATGAGAATATTCCCTATGCTGTACCTTTCATATCCATGACTTATCTATTGCATAACTGGATGTTTGTACCTCTTAATTACTATTATTGATTTTACCCATCCCCCTCATCCAGCAACCACCAGTTTGTCCTCTGTACTTAAGAGTCTTTTGTTTATTTGTTCATTTGTTTTGTTTTTTAGATTCTACATATAAGTGAAATAACATGGTATTCATGTTTCTCTGGCTTATGGCAACACATCTTTTTTAACTATTCATCTATTGATGAACATTTGGGTTGCTTTCATATCTTGGCTATTGTTAAGTAATGTTACAATAAACATAGGAGTTCATATATCTTTTTGAATTAGTGTTTTTGTTTTAATTTTAAAGCATAGTGCTAATATTTTATTTACTGACTTAAAAGCATTTTTCATGGTAACTGCTAATTATTCTTTTTATCCAACTTTGTCTTTCCCTTGGTGCCCCTCTCTTTCATTGTAAAGCCTGACAGGGTTACAACATTTATTGTTTAAATCATTTAATAAGCTAGTGTTAAATTGTTTAAAAGTTACTTTCTCTGGAAGACACAGGACCGTTCAAGTCCAGGATCACTTCAGAGTTTATCTTAAAATTTCTTTCAAAAGATGAAAAAGGTAATTTCATTTGAGTATGCCAGGTAGGGCCTGGTTTAACTGATTTCAGATGCCTTTGCCTCTTTTGAGATTCCATATTTCCTTTAGGGTCTGTGAATGATATCAGCAGTTCTAAGGCACAAACACAAAGAAAGATCAAAGAGAAAGTGCAAAGAATAGTAAATCTAGGTTTGAAGAAGGAGAGAAAAGAAAAGAAGAACAGAAACAGGGAAATAGAGGGGGATTAGACTGGAGAGATTAATGGGAAAAGGAGAGGAAAGGTGGAAACAGGATAGACATTGGTTTGAAAGATGAGAAGCTGAAACCTGACAAGAGATGGGGGAGAGAATGGAAGGTCAGGGAGCAGACTTAGAGAGACACCAACGGGTAACTGGGGTAATTGGAATGTCCCATGTGCTCCTGAGCTGACTAGGGTTCCTTGTCAACTCTATTTCCGACACTAGCAATATAGTGGATAAATGTATCTTCTTTGCCTTAGATGCCACTTACTGCCTGACCCAAATGAAAGAGAGAAACATGAGACTGTCCTCTTGAGTTACATTTTACCAAACCTTGGCTTATGGCTCAGATCTTGGAAATATGCCATTTTCCATAAAGCAATGTTGGCTGTAGGTAAAGAACAGACCTGAGAATCTGGCTAAACTAGAAGGCCACAAAACAAAGGAAACAGGTATCTGCAAACAAATTTTTTAAAAATAAAACATTTTCTTCAAGTAATTCCAACCCTGCCCCCTTGGGATTAAAAAAAAAAAGTTCTCTTGTTTCTAGCTCAATAGAGCATTGAGAGATGGAACAATCTGCCTAAATTTTGTACAATTAGTAATGAAAGTAGAAAAAGAAGTCAAGGATCTTCAATTTTAACCCTGGTTTATTTTTTTGTGGTTCCTTTCATTCTTTCTTTCTTTCTCTTTCTTTCTTTCTTTCTTTCTTTCTTTCTTTCTTTCTTTCTTTCTTTCCTTCTTTCCTTCTTTCCTTTTCTTTTTCTTTTGGTAAGTTAATCAGTACCCTCTTCATTACAAACTCATGTTTGGTTTAAAATTATTGCTATCCCACTATTTACCTACTTCATGAAAAAACTCAGGACTTTGAGGTATCAACCTGACTTTATTATTACAACCAGATAAAGACTACTACTCACTGGCATCAGTGAACATCTGTTTAAATTATGCTTGTGTTCCATAAGCTGATGTGGAAAAATATGTTGAAAACCCCATATGAGGAGACCCACTTCAATCATGCATCTATATTACTTCTCTACAGAGAAAAGAAGATTGAGTCATTTAATGAGTTGCTGCTGGCTGATTCAGAGCCACACAAGGGA
This sequence comes from Crocuta crocuta, assembly GCF_008692635.1. Classification (NCBI taxonomy): domain Eukaryota; kingdom Metazoa; phylum Chordata; class Mammalia; order Carnivora; family Hyaenidae; genus Crocuta; species Crocuta crocuta. Next base: position 552,236 of record NW_027527377.1, read on the forward strand.
CCAAAATCTTCTTTTTAAATGTGTATTTATTTTTAAAAGAGAGAAAATGTGGGAGAGGCAGAGAGAGAGGGAGACAGAGGATCCAAAGCAGGCTCTATGCTAACAGCAGAGAACATGATGCTGAGCTTGAACTCATGAACCATAAGATCATAACCTGAGCCAATGTCAGACACTTAACCGCTGAGCTACCCAGATACCCTGAGACCAAATTATTGATTAAAAGGTAAATGGGAGGGAAGTGATGGGGGCAGTGCTATGCTAAAGACTAGCACAAACAGATGTTATACTTTATGAAAAATTTAATATTGAGATAAGTTTAGATGCTCAAGTAATTAATTCTCATTTGGGTTGTCATTTTATATATGTATTTTTATACTTTCATTGTCTCTTTATATCCAATGTCAAATACACAATTTCTTGTCTGATTTTTCCATAAATTCATTTCAAATCAATAAATATTTACTGATTCCTTCCTGTATAGAACTCTGTTGTGCTGATTTTTGTGGGAAATTACAGAGACAAACACAAGAATTTCTCTGCCATCAAAGTATCAGAATCACCTATTTTTTCTTTCCAATTTTAGTATATGTGCTGCTGAAGCAAGCACACCTCCTCTTTTTTTCTAACGCAAGTTTATCATGGATCAAATTAAAAGTTTATATTTCAATAAAGACCAAGAATTAGTATGAGGATGGAACTTTATTTTTTTCTTAAATAGTGTATTGTCAAGTTGGTTTCCATATAATACCCAGTGCTCATCTCGACAAGTGCCCTCCACCATGCCCGTCACCCACTTCCCCTCTCCCCCACCCCCATTAGCCCTCAGTTTGTTCTCACTATTCAAGAGTCTCTCATGGTTTGCCTCCCTCCCTCTCCCCAACTATTTTTCCCCTGATCCTCCCCCATGGTCCTCTGTTAAGTTCCTCCTAATTAACCTATACATGCAAACATATGGTATTTGTCCTCAATCTGACTTATTTCGCCCAGCATAACACCCTCAAGTTCCAACCATGTTGTAACACATGACCAGATTTCATTGTTTCTCATTGCCATGTAGTATTCCATTGTATAGAGGAACCACATCTTCTTGATCCATTGGTCAGTTGATGGACACGTAGGCTCTTTCCATGTTTTGGCTATTGTTGAGAGCGCTACTATGAAAATTGGGGTACATGTGCCCCTATCCATCAGCACTCCTGTATCCCTTGAGTAAATTCCTAGCAGTGTTATTGCTGGGTCATAGGGGAGTTCTATTACTAATTTTTTTGAGGAACCTCCACACTGTTTTCCAGAGGGGCTGCACCAGTTTACATTCCTACCAACAGTGTAGGAGGGTGCCCATTTCCTTACACCCTCACCAGCATTGATAGTCTTCTGATTTGTTCATTTTAGCCACTCTGACTATCATGAGGTGGTATCTCAGTGTGGTTTTGATTTATATTTCCCTGATGATGAGGAAAGATGAGCATAGTTTCATGTGTCTGTTGGTCATCTGGATGTCCTCTTTGGAGAAATGTCTGTTCATATGTTCTACCCATTTCATCACTGCATTATTTGTTTTTCAGGTGTGGAGTTTGGTGAGTTCCATATAGATTTTGGATACTAACCCTTTATCTGATATGTCATTTGCAACTATCTTTTTCCATTCCATCAGTTGCCTATTCATTTTATGGATTGTTTCCTTTGCCGTGCAGAAGCCTTTTACCTTGATGAGGTCCCAATACTTTATTTTTGTTCTTGATTCCCTTGCCTTTTGAGATGTGTCAAGTAATAAATGGTTGAGGTTGAGGTCAAGGAGATTGTTTCCTGCTTTCTCCTCTACGGTTTTGATGGTTTCATGCCTCACATTCGGGTCCTTCATCCATTTTGAGTTTATTTTTTGCGTATGGTGTGAGAAAATGATCTAGTTTCATTCTTCCGCATGTTGCTGTACAGTTCTCCCAGCACCATCTGTTAAAGCCGATGTCTTTTTTCCATTGGATATTCTTTCCCGCTTTGTCAAAGATTAGTTGGCCAAACATTTCTGGGTCCAATTCTGGGTTCTCTATTATGTCCATTGGTCTATGTGTCTGTTTTTGTGCCAATACCACACTGCCTTGATGGTTACAGCTTTGTAGTAGAGGCTAAAGGCTGAGATTGTGATGCCTCCCATTTGGAATTTCTTCTTCAACATTACTTTGGCAATTCGGGGTGTTTTGTGGTTCCATACAAATTTTAGGATAGTTTGTTCTAGTTTTGAGAAGAATTCTGGTGCAATTTGGATTGGGATTGCATTGAATGTGTAGATTGCTTTGTAGTAATGACATATGTGTAGTAATGACATATTTTAACTATATTTATTCTTCTGACCCATGAGCATGGAATGTTTTTCCATTTCTTTGTGTCTTCTTACATTTTCTTCATAAGTTTTCTATAGTTTTCATCATAGAAATCTCCCATATCTTTGGTTAGGTTTATTCCTAGGTATTTTATGGATTTTTGAGCAATTGTGAATGGGATCATTGTCTTGATTTCTCTTTTTGTTGCTTCATTGTTGGTGTATAAAAATGAAACCTATTTCTGTACGTTGTTTTGTACCCTGAAACTTTGCTGAATTCTTAGATCAGTTCTACTAGGCTTCTGATAGAGTCTGTTGAGTTTTCTATGCAGAGGATCATGTCGACTGTGAAAAGTAAAAGTTTGAGTTCTTCTTTCCTATTCTGATGACTTTTATTTCCTTTTGTTGTCTGATGGCTGATGCTAGGACTTCCAGCACTATGTTAAATAAGAATGGCGAGACTGGACATTCTTGTCGTGTTCCTGATTTCAGAGGGAAAACTCTGTTTTTCCCCATTGAAGATGATGTTACCTGAGAGCTTCTCATAGATGGGATTTATGATGTGTAAGTAAGTTCCTTCTATCCCAACTTTCTAGAGGGTCTTTATTAAGAAGGAATGCTGTATTTTGTCAAATGATTTTTCTGCATCTATCGACAGGATCATATAGTTTTTATCTTTTCTTTTGCTAATGTGATGTTTAACACTGATTGATTTGTGAATATTGAACCAGCCCTGTAACTCAGGAATGAATCCCACTTGATCACGGTGGATAATTCTTTTTATGTGCTGAGCATTCAATTTGTAAGTATGTTGTTGAAGATATTTGCATCTGTATTCATCAAGGCTATCGGCCTGTAGTTCTTTTTTTCCCCTGGGTCTCTGTCTGGCTTGGGACTCAAAGTGAACCTTGCTTCGTAGAATGAGTCCAGTAGTTTTCCTTCGAATTCTATTTTTTGGAATAGCTTAAGAAGAATGGGTATTAACTCTGTTTTAAATGTCTGGTAGAATTTCCCAGGGAAGCCATCTGGCCCAGGGCTCTTATTTGTTGGGAAATTTCTGATAACTGATTCAATTTCTTCACTAGTTATGGATCTGTTTAGATTTCCTATCTCGTTCCATGTGAATTTTGGTAGTGAGTGTGTGTTTAGGAATTTGTCCATTACATCTAAGTTTTCCAGTTTGTTGGCATATAATTTTTCATAGTATTCCTTGATAATTGCTTGTATTTCTGATGTGTTGGTTGTAGTAAGTTCAGTTTCATTCATGATTTTGTCTATTTGGGTGCTTTCTCTTTTCTTTTTGAGAAGCCTGGCTAGAGGTTTGTCAATTTTTTTTTCAAAAAACCAATTCTAGGTTTCATTGATCAGTTCAACTGCATGTTTTTTGGATTCAATATTGTTTATTTTTGCTCTGATTTTTATTATTTTTCTTCTACTACTGGGTTTGGAGTGAACTTGCCTCTCTGCTTCTAGTTGCTTTAGGTGAACAATTAGATTTTGTACCTGTGTTTTTTCTAATTTCTTGAAATAGGCCTAGAGTGCAATGAACTTTCCTCTTAGGACTGTGTTTGCCACATCTCATAGACTTTGGATTGTTGTTTTTTTCATTTTCATTTGTTTCCATATATTTTTAAATTTCTTCCCTAATTGCCTGATTGGCCCATTCCTTCCTTTGTAGGGTGTTCTTTAACCTCCATGTTTTTGGAGGTTTTCCAGACTTCTTCCTGTGATTGATTTTAAGTTTCATAGCATTATGATCTGAGAGTGTGCATGGAATGATCTCAATTCTTTTATATTTATTGAGGGCTGCTTTATCACCTAGTATGTGATCTATCTTGGAAAATGTGCCAAGTGCACTTGAGAAGAAAGTGAATTCCATGGCCTCAGGATGTAGAGTTCTAAATATGTCTGTCAAATCCGTCTGGTCCAATGTGTCATTCAAGTCCATTGTGTCTTTAGTGATTTTCTGTCTAGTTGATTTATCCATTGCTGTAAGTGAAGTATTAAAGTCCCCTGTTACTAGCACATTCTTGTCCATAAGATCGTTTCTGCTTATGATTAATTGTTTTATGTATTTATGTTCTCCCATATTTGGTGTGTAGACATTTATAATTGTAGCCCTTCCTGATGGATAGACCCTGTATTACAAAATTATTATATAATTATATATAAGTATATATATTTATATAAATTATTATATATATGTTATATATATACATGCATTATATAATGCCCTTCTTCATCCCTTGTTATGGTCTTTAAAGTCCAGTTTGTCAGATATAAGTATAGCTACTCCAGCTTTCTTTTGACTTCCAGTAGCATGATATATATTTCTCCATCCCCTTACTTTCAATCTGAAGGTGTCTTCAGGTCTAAAATGAGTTTCTTGTAGATAGCAAATATGTGGATTTTGTTTTTTATCCATTCTGCTGCCCTATGTCTTTTGATTGGGGCACTTAGTGCATTTACATTCAGTGTTATTATAGAAAAATATGGGTTTAGAGTCATTGTGTTCTTTGTAGGATTCATGCTTGTGGTGGTGTCTCTGGTACCTTGTGTTCCTTACAACCTTTCACTCATAGAGCCCCCCTCAGGATTTCTTGTAGGGCTGGTTTAATGGTGATGGATTCCTCAATTCTGTTGATTTGGAAAGACTTTAATCTCTCCTTCTATTTGAATGACAAGCTTGCTGGATAGAGGATTCTTGGCTGCATATTTTTTCTGTTCATCACATTGAAGATCTCCTGCCATTCCTTTCTGGCTTGCCAAGTTTCAGTAGATAGGTCTGTCATCACTCTGATAGGTTTCCCTTTGTATGTTAGGGCCCTTTTCTCCCTAGCTGCTTTCAGAATTCTCTCTTTGTCCTTGTATTTTGCCAGTTTCACTATGATATGTCCTGTAGAAGATCGGTTCCTGTTATGTCTGGGGGTGTCTCTGTGCCTCTTGGATTTCAATATCTGTTTTCCTTCCCCAAATAGGGGAAGTCCTCAGCTATAATTTGTTCAAGGACTCCTCCAGCACCTTTCCCTCTCTCTTCCTCTTCTGGGATTCCTATGATATGGATATTGTTCTGTTTGATTGTATCACTCAGCTCTTGAACTCTCCTTTCGTGTTCCTGGATAAGTTTATCTCTCTTTTCCTTGGCTTCCTCTATTTCTATAATTATGTCATCTAATTCACTTATTCTCCTCTCTGCCTCTTTAATCTGTGCATTGGACGCCTCCATTTTATTTTGCATCTCATTTATAGAATTTTTTAATTCCTCACAACTATTTTTAAGCTCCATAGTCTTTGTAGCAACTCTTTCTCTGATGTCTTCCATGCCTTTTTCAAGCCAAGTGATTAATTTTATGAGTATTGTTCTAAATTCTTGTTCAGTTATGTTGCTTATAATTTGTTTTGAGCAGTTCTTTAGCTGTCATTTCTTCCTGGAATTTCTTTAGAGGAGAGTTTTTCCATTTCATGATTTTGGCCTGTTTTCTGTCTCTTGTTAGTTTTAAAAGTTTGTTATGTATCTGCACCTACAAGTACTGCTGTATTAACAAAGGCTCTTTGACTGTCCAGTGCTTGTCTGTTCAGGAAGTATTCTTTGAATGGTGTCTCATCGTGTCTATTGTTGAGACTTTGGTTATTTTATTTTCCTACTCATAGTGGTAATTGGGACTCTCCACCTATTGTACTTTTGCTTGTTACTTGAAGTAGTCCTGGAAAAGAAAACAGAGAGACAAACACACAGGCAACAAAGGAACACAAACACAGAGAAATCCAACAAACATGGAAACTGAAAAGGGAAAAGGAAAAGATAAGAAAAAAAAGACAGGGGAAGATAAAGTGGAAGGAGAAAAAAAATAATAAAAATTAAAATTAAAAAGATTAAAAAATAAAAAAGAAGAAAATAAAAGAACGAAGAAAAAAAAACCAAAATACAAAGGACAGTCTAAAATCATAAAACCAGAATTCCCAGCTACAAATAAAGAGCAGGGTGTATGCAGTGCTGATGGAAGAGCAAATACAAAGCAAGAAATGACAGGACAGGGAAGAAGCACAATTGTATGATAACCAGACAGAGAGAGAAAGAAGCTTAATTCAGAGAAAGAAAGAGGAGAATATGGTAAGAGGTGAGGAGCAAGAAATGAAGATATGTTACTCAGAGACACTCTCCAGAGAGAGAGATAGAAAGGTAGTGGTGGAGGTGTAAAATATACATCTAGAGAATGGATTAAACATGACTGTTCAAGCAAACCAATGACCAGAGTGCCCAGTCCAGCAGAGGAGAGGGATACAAATGAGACAAGGGAAAATATATCTGAATAGAAAGAATTGATCTAGAATTGATCACGGCAGTGCATCCATGATGGTCTTGCCCCGGGCTCCGGTAAAAAATAAAAAGCAGGTCTCTGGCGGAGATGGGTGTGGTTTGGTGTTGGCATGTCTTTGCCTCCACAGTGTCCCACAGTCTGTTCCCTGAGGTCCCACCTTGGTGGTTCTGGGGAGAAAAATGGTGGCGCCCTAGTCCCTTCTCGAACCAAGGGTTGCAACTCACTCTTTTGGGTCTGATATCCCTGTGCTCCGGGTGTAGCCATGGTGGGCCATGCTCTATGTCCCACGCCACACCTCGTTTCCTGATTTAGTACAAGTGCCCCATTGATACTGCCCAAAATAAACACTCAGGCCGATTCCTTAGAAGCAGTTTCAAGCAGTTTCAAGCCAGTCGCCTCCCGACTGGGGATCTAGCCAAGCTAGATGAGTGGCGGAGCGGCTTCAGGCATGCCACTTTCTCTCTGGGTCTAGCTGGTGAGCAGAGGAGCAGTTTCTCCTGTTGTCGCCTGGGACAAGGGTGTCTTTCTCAAGGTCAGCTGCACAGCTGGAAACCTGACCACTCTGTGTCCTGAGCGGAGGCTTTTCTTTTCTCCAGGGACAAGGACACTTCCTTGAGCAGTTTCAGCCACCCTTTCTTTTCCCCTAGACTCACCACAGCTCCCCGCAAAGGGGACTCCCTCCCTTCCCTCCGTGTCTCTTGGTCCTGGCCCGTTTTTATCTTCCCCAGTTCACACTCACGCTATAAAGTTGTTTTCTCAGCAGACTCTTGTCTCCTTTTCCTCCCAAACTCCTGGATTCTGTAAGCGTTCCTATGGCTTCAGGCCTTCACAGTTTGAGAGATGGGGGTGAGTGAAATGTATGGAGCACCCTACTTCTCCGCCATCTTGCCTCCTCTTGATGGAACTTTAAGGTAAGAGAGCATAGAAAATTTTTAGAAGAACTGAAGGGAAATGGAAGTTTTCAGTAGTCTCTCTGATAGAGCCTGTTTAAATGATATCCTGTCCTGGTGTCTTGTTGGAGCCCTGGCAGGCTCATCTAGCACCAGCTCCCTTCTACAGTTTCCCTCACTCACCAGTACTACAGAAGGGTAAATTTTGGGGTAGAAGGACATGTCTACCTGTCTGAGTTCATCTCGAGAAAAGCATTCCTGTTTAGAGGAGACATTGCTGGTGCCACTCTTTCTTCTTCTTTGCTCTGCTTGCCATGCAACTGAGATGCAGAGTATGGTAGTTATTTTGTGGCCATGAGAAAAATACAAAGAGAATGGCAAAGATATAAATTGTGACCTAGAGATACGAAACCACTGTCAACAGTTGCCTACTTCTAGATTCCTTGTTTGCTGAGAAAAATAAATACTAGTTTGTTTAAGAAATATTTTAAAGGCAATGTTGTGTAGATGGTTTGGGGCAGCAGTTCTTGATCCAGACTTCCCAGCTTCAAATACCAACTGTATTACTTACAAGTTATGTGAGCCAGAAAGTTGTTTAATCTCTCTCTGCTTTGATCTGCTTATGTGCAAAGTGGGGATAATAGCACATATCTTTTGAGCTTTGAGTGTCTTCCAGGGTACTAAACTCCAACAGACAACCATGCTCCATTGGAAAAACCATTTTAAGTCACAAACTATTGACATACTACCTTTGGAAAACCTGGAAACTGCTGGTTGTGAAATAAGCACTCATATCATTCATCACATTTACTACCATGGTAAAAAACTGGAAACATGTTCAATGTACAATAATAAAAAATATGGATAGCATTTAATATATAATGATGCAGAGATGAGGGAAAAGAACCTGATGCTAATCTATTCTGTAGTTATGGCTAATCCACAAAAGGCCAAGAAAAAACACAATTGAAATGAGTCACATTTGAGTTAAGAGATTATGGATGGTTAATTTTTTTAAATCATTTTTGACACTTCCTTTAATTCTATGATATTGATTTTATATAAACCTAAAGGATTTATTGCTTTATACAAAGAATTCATCATACATTCCTTCAAGAATGAGTTTTTTATTTGTAAAATAATTTAACTGCAAACTTTTAAATTAGAAAACAGTATTTATTTTTTATTTTTATTTTTTACAAATAGTTTATTGTCAAATTAGTTTCCACATTACACCCAGTGCTCATCTCNAAAACAGTATTTAAATTGTATATATATGACATCCAATAAGGATCACTTGTCTCCTGTCAAGCCTTTTGAAGAACGAACTTGACTGGAATGATAGCCTGGTCATTGCAACCTTTGCTGGGTTTGGGGGTAGGACATCTGCTCATCTTGTATTGGCCTGTTCTATTTTTGGTGTTCATAGATAATTGAGGACTGTACCTCTGGGACCTACAGAGATAACAACGTGCTTT